>NW_012103288.1:198171-199415 GCF_000951045.1 Mandrillus leucophaeus | reverse complement strand
AGTAGCTGGGGTTACAGGTACCCACTACCACTCCTGGCTAATTTTCGTATTCTTAGTAGAGACAGGGTTTCACCATGTTGGCCAGGCTGGTCTCGAACTCTTGACCTTGTGATCCGCCCGCCTCGGCCTCCCAAAGTGCTGGGATTACAGGCATGAGCCACCATGCCCGGCTGTTTTTCTTTTTTTAAAATTGAGCCTGATACTTGCTAAGTTTATTTTTTTAGAAACTGAGTCTTGCTACATTGCCCAGGCTGACCTTGACCTCCTGGTCTCAAGCACTCCTCCCACTTCAGCCTCCTGTGTAGCTGTGACAACAGCACACTGCACCGGGCTTCATTTTCAACTTTTAAGTTTTATTCATCCATTATTTTTGGAACACCTATTTGGTGCAAGTCACTGTGCTTGGTACTATAGGAAATATATTTAGCTTTTTGCTTCTCAGATTGTAGAGACAGACCACACATGCATAATCCCAATTCGAGACAGTATATGCCACACGTCACAGAAGAGGCTGTCATAGGCAGTAGCCATTGTTGCATGGCTACTTCAAAGCCATTCCCAGCTTGTTCCACTTGTCAACACAATCCAGCTCTGTCCCGGTGTGGGACACCATGTGCATCAGAGGGGCTGGGCTTCACCACCAGGGTGAACCTTCCCCTAAGCCAATCAAGGTAATTCCAGTTGTTTTGCCAGGGTCTGGTTAAGGAACCAGCATGTGATGTAATTATGGAAATGAGAGGTGAGGTAATGTCTGCCAGTTGGGGGTTGGAAGGAAGATATTCTTGCAAACATTTCCTTGCTCTTATAAAAGAACTCAGGGAAAGGATTTTCCTTTTGCAGCCCTGGGCATTACGGTGTGAGTACATTGTGCTTGTGCTTGTGCCTGGTGCTTCAGTTTGCTGCAGCTGTCTTGTGACCAGAAGGGGACAAACACGAGGACAAAAGCTACTGCTCAGAGCAAGGCAACACAGAAAGCTGAAAAGAGCACGGGTCCCGATAGAGTGCTAAGCCCCTGAATTAACCAACCTTGACACCAAACCTTGCTCTGCTGCTGAAGTCTTTTACAAGACTTTAAGTCCCTTTATTGTTTAGGACATTTTGATTTGGGTCTTCTTTTGTTTCCTGCCAAAAGCATTCTAACTAACATTAAAGCCTTATGTAATTATTAATATAATTTTTTTTTCCTTATTTTATGCTGGGCGCGGTGGCTCATGTCTGTGATCCCAGCACTTTTGGAGGCTGAG
>NW_012103288.1:193601-196554 GCF_000951045.1 Mandrillus leucophaeus | reverse complement strand
GATTACAGGCGTGAGCCACCATGCCTGGCCTCATCTTCTTCCTTTTTACACACAGCTATGAGTGAGGCCTGTGGCCTGATGTGAGGGGGTAGAGAAGAGCAAGGAGGCTCCACCCTGAAGGAATGCCCCCCTCCTAGGTACCCATCAGAATGAGCCTGACCCCAGGGCAATGCAACAGCTTCCAGAGCCTCCCATACTATTTCAGACCAAGGATCTTGTAGACACGGAGAGGTGCAGGGTGACGTGGATGAGACCCAGACCCGACTCTGAGGGCTCTGGGATGTGAATGGGGTTAGCTGACTGGTTGCTCCCCGTGTGGAGGCTCTGGGGCCTGTGAGAAGAAAAAGCCCAAGTTTCCATTTCTGGCCCATTGGTTTCCTCTATTCTTCCTCCTCCCCTCTTTCCACTACCTGTCACCTCCATTTACCTTCTCCTCTCCCGTCCTCTCTTCCCCCTTCATTTCCCACTTCCCTCTCTCTCCCATTCAACTCTCCCTTTTCCTGTCTCTATCTCCTCTGCCACTGCCCTCCCCTCCAGCCAGGGGCCAGCACAGATAGCCGAGTACTACAGAAAGAATCCAACTGGAGAGTGAGAGAATGTTCTTCTTTTGTTGTTTTTGTTTTCTGAGATAGGGGCTCCCCTGGTCACCCAGGCCGGCGTGCAGTGGCACAATCATAGCTCACTGCAGCCTCAACCTCCTGGGCTCAACCAATTCTCCCACCTCAGCCTCCCAAGTAGCTGGGACTACAGGTGTGCACCACCATGCCCAGCTAATTTTTAAATTTTTTGTAGAGACAGGGTCTCCCTATGTTGCCCAAGCTTGTCCTGAGCTCCTGGGCTCAAGCAATTCTCCTGCCTTGACCTCCCAAAATGTTGGGTTTACAGGCATGAGTCGCTGTGCCTGGCCAAGAGAATTTCTGACAGACATTGCCCATCAGGTCACTCTGGGTGTGAGAGCTACTGACTCCAGAAGCTCAGTCCTGGTGGCAGCTGTCAAACCAACACCTACATAGCCTGCAAGCAGAGGGCAGGCGGGGCAGTTTGTAGGGCTTCAGACCCTGTGAATTTGTCTGTTCAGCTGTCACCCAACCTCTCCCTGCAAGAGGCAGGGTGAGACGGATGGCAGAGTGTCGTGACTGAAGAAGAGCCTCTGACAACTGTCCTGATGGGCACAGGCCCCTGCCCTGTCTCATGTCAGGCACACGCATTTGCTCCAGTCACTGCCTGGGAAAAGGCATAACCATGTACCAGGGTAAGATTTCTCCCTGGCTCACAGAATTGCAAGTACTGCTCCCCCTCAGCATCTTCAGCAGGAAATAGGGGGTTGGGGATGAGGGGCTGTGCCTGGTGATCCCAGTTTTCCTCCTTCACTAATCTTCCAGGGTTCCAGGCTGAGGAGCTCAGAGGTTGTGTGGAGGAGAGAGGGGGATAACAGATGGGCCCACAACAGGGCTGCACCTCCTCTTGGACAGTCCCAGTACTCAGAGTTGGCAGGGGTGAGGAGGATCGCTGCCCTCCTTGGACACCCCGACTGTGGTCTACTCTAAAAATCCTCCCTTTACCTGGGGAGGAGATTGCAGGCACGCTCCACCTCCAGCACGGTCCTGAAGTGGGTTGTCCCCACTTCCCCCTGCCCTTTCCTTCCTGGGTAAAGGGATGACTGCTCATTCCCACCCAGAGGATCTTGGGGCATCCCCCTGAGAAGGAAGAGCTTAGGACTCCTTCCCCACTCCACAAAGAGCAGTTAAAAAATAAAAACATAAATTCAAAACGCAAACAAAGGCTACTCTGGGCACACTGCCTATGGGGTAGCCTATATCCATAGGGGGCTGTTTAAAAAGTAAAACAACAATAACAACAAAAAACAAAAAGAACTACTGGGGGCAGTGGTCTGAGACCCACCCCTGTCTTTAATAAATGCCTATTTTATTTTATTTTTAATGGAGTTTCACTCATTGTTGCCCAGGCTGGACTGCAGTGACATAATCTCAGCTCACTGCAACCTCCGCCTCCTGGGTTCAAGCGAGTCTCCTGTCTTAGCCTCTCAAGTAGCTGGGACTACAGGTGCCCACCACCACACCCAGCTAATTTTTGCATTTTTAGTAGAGACGAGGTTTCCCCATGTTGGCCAGGCTGGTCTCAAATTCTTGACCTCAGGTGATCCGCCCACCTTGGCCTCCCAAAGTGCTGGGATTACAGGCGTGAGCCACTGTGCCCAGCTGATATTTGCCATATTTCAGCTGGGCCTAGTGGTTAATACTTGTAATTCTAGCGCTTTGGGAGGCTGAGGCAGGAGGACTGTTTGAGCCCAGGAGTTTGAGACCAGCCTGGGCAACATAGTGAGACCCAGTATCTATTTTAAATAAATAAATAAATAGAAAGAATAACACCTTGATTTTGGACTTCTGGACTTCAGAACTGTGAGAGAATACATTTTTTGTTGTTCTAAGCCACCAAGTTTGTGGTAATTTGTTATGAAAGCTCCAAAAAACACCAACAAAAAATGATATAAACTTTTTATTATTATTATTTTGACATTAACTTCTTTTTTTCCTGTATTTTTAGTAGAGACAGGGTTTCCCCATGTTGACCAGGCTGGTCTCCAACTCCCGACCTCAGGTGATCCGCCCGCCTAGGCCTCCTAAAGTGCTGGGATTATAGGTGTGAGACACTGTGCCTGGCTTTGACATTAAGTTTTTAAAGAGTCTAGGACTCTTGAAACGTCTTATAGAATGTCCCAACTCTGAAATTGTCTTCAGATTGACCTTCTGAAATCCTAAATCAGGGTGGGGCAAGGTGGCTCATGCCTGTCATTCCAGCACTTTGGGAGGCAGAGGCGGACAGATCACGAGGTCAGGAGATCGAGACCATTCTGGCCAACATGGTGAAACCCCATCTCTACTAAAAATACAAAAAATTAGCCGGGTGTGGTGGTGGGTGCCTGTAGTCCCAG
>NW_012103288.1:176094-193041 GCF_000951045.1 Mandrillus leucophaeus | reverse complement strand
GATTACAGGCTTGAGCCACCGTGCCCGGCTTTTCATTGCATTTAAAATAAACTCATTACTCTGATTTTAAAAGCTTCATGATATTTGACTTCTTGCCATGCCTCTAACCTCACCTTTCCCACTCTCCTCCCTCATCTGCCTTGCGCCAGCCTCACTGACCTTTCTGCAATTCCTCAAACATGCCAACCTCATCCCAGCCTTACCCTTCTGCTCAGGTGATGACTGAATACAATTCATAATTTTCAAATCCTAGATTGCTTGGAAATAGATATAAAGAATGTTATTGGGGCAATTGAGGGAATTTCAGTATACTGTGTATTAGATAATAGTTATATCAGTGTTAAATGTCTTTTTTGTGAGTTACAATTTTTTTTACACAAATAAAGGCAAATCAATGTTAAATGTCTTTAGTGGGCTAATCCTACTGTGGTTATGTAGGAAAATGTCCTTGTTCTTAGGAGTCACATGCTAAAGTGTTCAGAGATTAAATATGATGTCTAACATTTCTGGAGGAATTGTGGCAAAACATTGACAAATGGTAAATCCAAGGGAAGGATATATTGGTGTTCATAGCAGCATTCTTTCAACTTTATCCTGGGTTTGATTTTTTTCAAAATAAAAGAGTGAAAGGTAGACGATTTAAAGAAAAATACTTTAATCCAGGAATACTTAAAAATCACTAGGGCATTTGTCAATGCCCTTCTAAAGATTCAGAAGATCTGGGTGGGACCCAGGAGTCTGCCTTTTCATGGCCCGGGCAACCCTCAGGCAGCTGCACAGGCCACACTTTGAGCAGGTTCACTGAGCACTCTGCCCTTGGAGTGTGGCTCGCTGGCACAGCCCATTATTTCCCATTCTCCAGCTGAGGAGTGGCTGACTGAAAGATCAGGCAGGTGGATGGAGACGTGATTTTACAGTGAGGGTGGAACTGGAGATTGTGGACATCGTAGAGAATGGTGAAGAGTTGAGGAAAGATTTTGTCTTCCTGCCCTGTCTTTTGGCTTCTGGAGGAATAGAAGAGGCTCCTAGAACTCAGGGAAAGAATGGAATGAGGGCTCCAAACTCCTAATACCAGTGCTTCTCTGACTCCATTTTACACCCCGTTGGATAAATATCATCTGTAAACAAACAAACAAAAAAAGAAGTCACAATAAATTTTGAAGTATTCCCCAAATTCCAGTGTTCCAGGAGTCTTGAGTCTTGAATTCAACATAGATGCAGACTGAACACGTCAGCACGTCATTCTGACTTCTGACCAGAAGGTGGCAGCAACATACCTTGCTTCATTTTAGGGGCCTCCAACCAAGAGACTTTTCCGGTGACCCACACGCATTTGATTGACCTAGGTCCCACCCCAGACACCACGGACAAAAAGATGAGTAAGATCTGATCGCTGCCCTCAAAGATCATATTGTCAGGGAGCAGAAAGTCAGAGTCAGACATATAAACAGATTATTAGTTACTAGCTGTGTGACCTTAGGAAAGTTGCTTAATCTCGCTGTGCCTCAGTTTCTTCAACTATGAAGTGGGAATAGTAACAGTACCTATGTCATAGGGTTACTGTGAGGATTAGGAGTGATTAAATAAATGTGTTAGACCTAGCAAAGGGTGGTCATTACTATGTGATACAGTGAGAGAAGGGATGAGCTGGCAGAGATGCCCACGGTGCTCCCTAACTGGCAGCAGTGGAGCCCCAAGTGGAGACAATGGGAAAGAGTTCCACTCTGGTAAAGCCACTCTGTCAGTGGGGACCTTGCAGCCAAACTGGGCTGGGAGAGTCTACCTTCAAAAGTGTGGTGCTGGATCCCTTCTGGCTGAGGCTCAACTTGGGTCCTGTGGGCACAGAGCGCAGAACACCAGCAGGGTCACTCAGGGCCTGATCAATCAGGATGCGCCCTTCCAGAGAGGAAACCACCACTAGCTCACGGTACAAGCTCAGACATGCAACTTGGTCCCTCTGACCCCCAGTTCTTACTTAAGTGATGGGGAAATAGGACCGCAGGAACCAAGGAACAGTGCTGAGTTCCACATCTGGGACATCGCAAGAGCAACTATATATTCAGGCAATTCAGGGGCAACAAGGACTTGGAGCTAGGGACTTAAAAATAAAGCTCGGTGGCCAGGTATGGTGGGTCACGCTTGTAATCCCAGCACTTTGGGAGGCTGAGGTGGGTGGATTACCTGAGCTCAGTAGTTTGAGATCAGCCTGGGCAACATGGTGAAACCCCATCTCTACCAAAAATACAACAAAAATTCGCCATTGTGGTGGTGCGCTCCTGTAATCCCAGCTACTCACGGACTGAGGCAGGAGGATCATTTGAACCTGGGGGGTGGAAGTTGTAGTGAGCTGAGATTGTGCTACTGCATTCCAACCTGGGTGACAGAGTGAGACCCTTCTCAAAAAATAAAAATAAAATAGGCTGGGCGCTGTGGTTCACACCTGTAATCCCAGCACTTTGGGAGGCCAAGGTGGGCAGATCATGAGGCCAAGGAGATCAAGACCATCCTGGCCAACATGGTGAAACCCTGTCTCTACTAAAAATACAAAAATTAGTTGGGCATGGTGGCGCGCCCAGGATGTAGTCCCAGCTACTTGGGAGGCTGAGGCAGGAGAATCACTTGAACCCAGGAGGCGGAGGTTGCAGTGAGGCGAGATCGTGCACTGTACTCCAGCCTGGTGACAAAGTGAGACTCCATCTCAAAAAATAATAGTAATAATAATAATAAAATAATTAAATAAAAACAAAATAAAGCTGGGAAGACAAAGGAATCCTGGAGAGGACCCTAGACTTCACCCAGGATGTGGAGTGGAGGTTTAGGTTTTTAAATTTTATTTTGGTTATTTATTTATTTATTTTGAGACAGGGTCTCAGTCACTGGGGCTGGAGTACAGTGGTTCGGTCACGGTTTACAGCATACTTGACCTCCTGGGCTCAGGTAATCCTCCCACCTCAGCCTTTCAAGTAGCTGGGACTACAGGTGCATGGCACCATGCCTGGCTAATTTTTTTGTGTTATGTAGAGATGGGGTTTCTCCATGTTGCCCAGGACTGGTCTTGAACTTCTAGGATCAAGCGATCTGCCCACCTTGGCCCCCAAAGTGCTGGGATTACAGGTGTGAACCACCTCGCCTGGCCTGGCATGGAGGTTTGTGTCAATCCTAGACGTGGAGAGGCAAGGAAACCCCAGCTGACAGATGCAAGTATTAGGGATGTGCTGAAGCCGGGGGTAAGGCTGGGAGGAACTTAGCATGTCTTTTTATTTTTTATTTTTTGAGACAGAGTGACTCTGTCGCCCAGGCTGGAGTGAAGTGGCATGATCTTGGCTCACTGCAACCTCTGCCTCCCAGGTTCAATAGATTCTCCTACCTCAGCCTCCCAAGTAGCTGGGATTATGGGTGTGTGCTACCATGCCCGGCTAATTTTTTGTATTTTTAGTAGAGGTGGGGTTTCACCATGTTGACCAGGCTGATCTCGAACTCCTGACCTCAGGTGATCTGCCTGCCTTGGCCTCCCAAAGTACTGGGATTACAGGCGTGAGTCACCGCACTCCGCCGGCATGTCTTTGTTCTACGACTGTTCTTTGGCCAGCCATGGATCTCTTTACTCTCCCAATCTCCCACCCTCTCTTGCCTACATGCCCTCCTAATCCAGCTCTGAGTCCGTGGCCTGACATTTAATAGCACTCTTGGCCGGGCATGGTGGCTCACACCTGTAATCCCAGCACTTTGGGAGGCTGAGGCAGGCGGACCACTTGAGGTCAGGAGTTCGAGACCAGCTTGACTTACATAGTGCAACGCCATCTCTACTAAAGTACAAAAATTAGCCAGGCATGGTGGCGGGCACCTGTAATCCCAACTACTAGGGAGGCTGAGGCAGGAGAATCGCTTGAACCCAGGAGGCGGAGGTTGCAGTGGGCCGAGATCAAGCCACTGCACTCCAGCCTGGGTGACAGAGCAAGACTATCTCTCAAAATAATAATAATAATAATAAAATAAAAAAATAGAACTCTTGCCAGTAACCTAAACTTCATTACTCACCTTCCCTGCAAACCCCTGAACACATGCAATCGTTGTTTCTCTTCCAGTCTTCATCAGAGCAGCCAAGGGAGGCAGGAGGAGAAGGGGCGATGAGAATACTGGCAAATACTTCTACAGCATGTACTAGGTGCCAAGCACTAAGTGCTTTACAGAGGGTAACTTGCTTAATCCTCCCAACACCATGAGATAAGTATTGTTATTATCATTCCCATTTGTGGATAAAGAAAATGGGGTGGCCCAGCACGGTGGCTCACGCCTGTAATCCCAGCACTTTAGGAGGCCAAGATGGGCAGATCACAAGGTCAGGAGATCGAGACCATCCTGGCTAACACGGTGAAACGCCGCCTCTACTAAAAATACAAAAAAATCAGCTGGGCGTGGTGGTGGGCGCCTGTAGTCCCAGCTACTCGGGAGGCTGAGGCAGGAGAATGGCATGAGGCTGGGAGGCGGAGCTTGCAGTGAGCCGAGATTGCACCACTGCACTCCAGCCTGGGCGACAGAGCGAGACTCCATCTCGGAAAAAAAAAAATGAGGTGAACAAAGGTTAAGTCACTCAGAAAACCCAAAGCACATAGCTAATTAAGGTGTGCAGCCATGATTGAACCTGCGCCGTTTGCCCAGAGTCCCCGTCCACCAGGGGAGGGTGAGGCCAAGGAGGACTTGGCTTCTTCTGCCTTGTGTCCTGCACTGCTCTCAGCTACCAGGGGCACAGTCCAGAAGAAGGCCAGACCCTCACTGCTCTTGGGGCTGACGTTATCACTCTGGAGGTTAATAATAATAATAGTAATAATAAAACCAGTTTCCATTTTCAGGCTTTAAGATGTGTGTCCTAAGCACTTCACATGTATTTATTTATTCCTTTAGTCCTCCCAACAACACTATGAGGTAGAAGCTACAGTTATCTCCCTTTTCTTGAGGGACATGAAGGGACATAGCGATGAGCCTAAATTCTACAACACAGAGTTGTGGATCAGATGGGAAGTGTGGCGGCTGGATGCCAGAGCCCAGCTCTTAAGCCAGACTCTTTGCCTACCTTTGCTCTGCCTGGTGTCTCTGGCCTGCTCCTTCTGCTTGAGGGGAGGAGCCTCTTCTGCCTTGCAGTTCCTCACCCAGGCCTGATCCACAGCTCCAGAGCCCTGCTGTGGCAGCCGTCTGTCCCTTCTCCTCCGAGGCATGTAGGTGGCCAGCAGAGCGCTTAAGCAGGGTGAGGACGGGACCTCCATCTGGAACGCCCCAGACCCAGCCGCAGCCCCAGCAGCCTCTACTCTCAGTAGGCTTGGGTTCCCCACAAGCGCCCTGTAGACAGGGCCTGAGCTGGTCCTCCCCAGGCCTTGCCCGCCTCTCCAGGTACAGCGCTGGCTCCCTGCTCCTGGAGGGTGGGGCCAAATCTGGGATAGATGGGGCTCCAGGCCAACGGCAGCTGGGGCTCAGTGCCCAGGACTGTGGCAGGAAGCACCAAGGCTTCCCTAGCCCCCTCCTCACACCCACCAAGCCTTCTGGCCCTATCCCAGGTGGGGCCCTACCCCTCCCCATTCCCAGGAACTGGGGGAGGCCAAGCTGTCATTTATCCATCCTGTCCCATCTCTCCCTTCCTCCCGCTTCCCACTCCCCTGGCAACCAAACCAGACCCATCAAGGAGAAGGAACTGGCAGCTGTGCAGGGAGAGACTAATGGCCCGGAAGGAAGGAGGGGCCTGGAGAGGAGACGAAGGCGGTAGGGACGTGAGTAGGGCGTTGGCCCTGGCCCATCTCAGAGGACACACAGAGGGGGGAGGGGGACACTGCCCTGCAATACTGAGGAGCTGGCCAGCCAGGGAGCCGCCCTCCTCACCCCCAGCCAGATATCCAGGCAGGAGCCTCAAATCTGCTTCCCCAGATGCACTCTCTTGTCCTCAGGTCCCATCTGAGGCAGACCTGTCTCACAGGAGAGTGCTGGAGTCCCCGGCAGCAGCAGCATCCCCAGCCCTATGGTTCCTGGCAAACCCAGCAGACCTCAGCAACCCGGCTCCTGCAGATGATCCGAACTGCCTCTGTCCACTCCTGGGCAGGTTGTGCTTGCATTCTGGAAGCTGTTTGACATACAAAGGCCAGATATCAGCCTTCCCGCTAACTCTGGGGTAGGGGAGGTGTGGTGGGGTGTGTGATTGTGTGTGTATTTGTGTGTATGTAATGTGTGTGCACATATACAAGGCTGTGTGTATGCATCCGTTTGCATGCACAGGTTTGTGGACCTGTTTTGGGGCCTTCTCTCTTTCAGACTGCTGGGGATGGGTACCTTCTCTTTCCCCATCTCTTCCCCATCCAGCCCCACCCATCCCTGGTACCTGCAACACATCAATACTGGAAACCAGCTCCTGCCAGTCCATCCATCTCTCAGCCTTGGCAGCACCCTCAGCCCCCTCCCCTTCCTACCTCAGGAATCACTCTGGTTCCCGTAAAGCCCATGACTGAGCAGCAATTGGTGTGGGGTTGGGGGGAGGGAGAATCCAGTAAACCCAGACAGAATACAAAAGGCCCACTCAGCCTAGCCCGTGGCATGGGGCAGACCCTCCTGCGTGGGATCCAGAGCTGGGTCCAGCCACCCTCAGCCCCCTATGATGTACCCACCTCACTGGGGCTTCTTGGGGGGGTATGTCTAGGTTTGGGGGCTGTGTCTTTAAGGCTGAAACATCAGCAGACAACCTCTGCTGGGCAGTGTTCAGGGGAGGGGGAGGGGAAGCAGGGCTGGTCAGCCCATTAGCAGCAGAGCTGGCGCCAGGCACCAGCCCTTCACAGGGCCCTGGGGATTAGGGAGAGTAGCTCTTCCCCAGCCCGATCTGCCTCTGCGCCCCTGTCTCCTGTTCCTCTCTGGGTGTGGTGAAGGAGGGGTAGCTGACAGCAGGTGAAAGTAGAGCCTGGCCTTCAGGGGGCAAGTCAAGGCACCAGCTATGGGGCCTAAGCCAGGTCAGCTCTCCCTCCAGCTGGCCTCCTCCCTACTCCTGTGCCAGAAGCCTGCCCTTTAACTTCAGGTCCTTCTACCTCGCAATTTTCAGGGACCCTAGTTTAAATCAGGCCTTCCTACCCTAGGTTCTAGCTTTGGGTGCTTGTTGGGAGATAGTGACCCCCACTCCAGCCGCAACAGGGGGCAATCAAGTGGGCAGAGGCCTGCAACCAGGGAAGGGAGGGGAAGGCGCTCCTGCTGTTCCGCAGGGGTGGGGCATCCCCCTCCCCACACAACCCCCCTCCAGCGGGCCATCAGGCCAGTAGGAGGAGCTGCCCGTGCCCCCCCTGAGACCGCAGGGCTATAAAGCCGCCTCGCAGCGGTCTGCGGCTCCTTCCCAGCCCCTGGCCTAGCTCTGCCAACGGTGACTGCCCATCCTCGGCCGCAATGAGCCACCACCCATCGGGCCTTCGGGCCGGCTTCAGCTCCACCTCATACCGCCGCACCTTCGGGCCACCGCCCTCACTATCCCCCGGGGCCTTCTCCTACTCGTCCAGCTCCCGCTTCTCCAGCAGCCGCCTGCTGGGCTCTGCGTCCCCGAGCTCCTCGGTGCGCCTGGGCAGCTTCCGTAGCCCCCGGGCGGGAGCGGGCGCCCTCCTGCGCCTGCCCTCGGAGCGCCTCGACTTCTCCATGGCCGAGGCCCTCAACCAGGAGTTCCTGGCGACGCGCAGCAACGAAAAGCAGGAGCTGCAGGAGCTCAACGACCGCTTCGCCAACTTCATCGAAAAGGTGCGCTTTCTGGAGCAGCAGAACGCGGCCCTGCGCGGGGAGCTGAGCCAAGCCCGGGGCCAGGAGCCGGCGCGCGCGGACCAGCTGTGCCAGCAGGAGTTGCGCGAGCTGCGGCGAGAGCTGGAGCTGTTGGGCCGCGAGCGTGACCGGGTGCAGGTGGAGCGCGACGGGCTGGCGGAGGACCTGGCGGCGCTCAAGCAGAGGTCAGGGGGCAGGGCTGGACCGCGGCCGTCGAGGCGAGGTCGAAGCGGCCGTCGAGGCGGCTGCTCTTCCCTCCCCTCGATTCCCCTCTCCATCAGCAGCCCAAGGGTGTGGCTCCCCTTACCAACCCAGGTGTGTGCAGGCAGCATCCTTGCCCACGGACTCCAAGTCCCCCTCGCCTCCCACTTTGCTCTGAGTGTCTGGGGAGGTGGGAGAAGTGGGTATCTGTGCCTCTCCTGAGTAATGTCGGAACCCCCTTTTCAGCTCCCAGTCCGTTAGAGAGAAAGCGAGGCAATTTTATCAGGCAGCCTCAGTCCTCCATTTAGAGTCCTGGGCAGCAACAACAGCCTCTAACCAGATCCCGGGGAGGCGCGCGGTCTGGGGTGCCAGCTGGGCGGCGACCCAGCAGTTCAGCCTCTGCACGCTCTTCCCGTCAGGCTGGAGGAGGAAACGCGCAAGCGGGAGGACGCGGAGCACAACCTCGTGCTCTTCCGCAAGGTGAGTCTGAGCCCCTCTCCGAGTTCAGCCTCCCCACCCCAACCCCTGACCTCAGTATCCAGAGGTGGCATCGGTGGGCGCGGGGAGAAAGGGGCAACCAGACGCCTCCCGAGGCAGACAGGGAGGTCTGGTCCTTCCTCGGCCTACGCAGCCCCTAACTTCTCTTGAACCTCCACTGCTACCCCTCGAAGGACGTGGACGACGCCACTCTGTCCCGCCTGGAGCTAGAGCGCAAGATTGAGTCTCTGATGGATGAGATTGAGTTCCTCAAGAAGCTGCACGAGGAGGTAAGTGGGCCCAGTATCAGGGGCGGCTTCTGAGGTTGTGAGGTGGTCTTGCTGGAGCTGGCAGGCGGAGCGGAGGCATCGCCCTGGGGATCAGGACGATGCTGGGTAGACGCAGCCCCTCCACCCCAGTCTACAGGTGGTTAGACTCCCACCCTTGCGCCACCTGGCGGCGGGCAGCGGGGCTGTACCTCCGAAACCTGGCCTCTGGTCTCGCGCCCGCGGGGGCGCAGGGCTGTACGCCCCGCCCTCCCTGGCGCCCCCTTCTGTTCGTTCAAGCGTTTCTTCTCTTTTCTGTGCACGAACTGCGTGGCCCGCGTGGGATTTGCGCCACTGTCCATCCTCTGCCTGCTCCCGGCCGTAGGAGCTGCGAGACCTTCAGGTGAGTGTGGAGAGCCAGCAGGTGCAGCAGGTGGAGGTGGAAGCCACGGTGAAGCCGGAGCTGACGGCAGCGCTGAGGGACATCCGCGCGCAGTACGAGAGCATTGCCGCGAAGAACCTGCAGGAGGCGGAGGAATGGTACAAGTCCAAGGTGCGAGAGCCGGGTGGCCTGCAAGGCGGGGCGCTGGGGTGGTGTCGCGCTTCCCAGCCGACTCAAGCCTGGGTTACCCCCACTTCGCAGTACGCGGACCTGTCCGACGCCGCCAACCGGAACCATGAGGCCCTGCGCCAGGCCAAGCAGGAGATGAACGAGTCCCGACGCCAGATCCAGAGTCTGACATGCGAGGTGGACGGGCTGCGCGGCACGGTGAGTACGAAGCTGCGCGCCCGGGCCCGGGGAGCGGACGATGAATGTTCCGCAACTGGCCCCTTCCACTCCCCTACCCCAGAACGAGGCGCTGCTCAGGCAGTTGAGAGAGCTGGAGGAGCAGTTCGCCCTGGAGGCGGGGGGCTACCAGGCGGGCGCCGCGCGGCTCGAGGAGGAGCTGCGACAGCTAAAGGAGGAGATGGCGCGGCACCTGCGGGAGTACCAGGAGCTCCTCAACGTCAAGATGGCCCTGGACATCGAGATCGCCACCTACCGCAAGCTGCTGGAGGGCGAGGAGAGCCGGTGAGGGTGGGGCTGCTGGGGCGGGGCAGGGAGGGGTCGGGACTGGGTGGGGAGGGCCGGGGCCTGGACAGGGGCTCTGACAGCTTGCTTCGCCTCCAGGATCTCCGTGCCCGTCCATTCTTTTGCCTCCTTAAGTATAAAGACGACTGGTGAGTCTGCCTTGCAGCCTGTACCTCTCCTTGTCCACTTCTGCGCTCCTCGGGCTCCTGCTCTGACTCACCTCAGGGATCTGTTCTCACAGAATTTCTGGGTCTTGGCCTATACCCACCCCTACTCCTCACACCCCACCCCTCCCCTGCCCTCAGATACAGCAGTGGGAGCCTAAGAGGAGATATTCCCAAGCCTTACCCCTTGAATCCTTCATCCTACTTTCTCCAGTGCCTGAGGTGGAGCCTCCCCAGGACAGCCACAGCCGGAAGACGGTTCTGATCAAGACCATTGAGACCCGGAATGGGGAGGTGAGGCATGGCCCCTAATCCCAGGACCCCACCATTTCCCATATTGTTTCTCAGTCCCAGCCTGGCTGTCGCTAATCTTACATAGGGTGGGTAATTATTGGGGAGAGACAGAGGAGGAGACAGAGAACATGGATAGATAAACAGGAATCTCTGCTGATTACCCCAAGGAGTGGGGCTCTATGATTCAAAGGAGTAGGATGGAGGGTGGCGCTGAATGGCTTGTGCTCATCATGTGCCCTGTCCCCAGCAGGTGGTGACAGAGTCCCAGAAGGAGCAGCGCAGTGAGCTGGACAAGTCTTCTGCCCACAGTTACTGAACCCCTTGGTTCAGAGCCTTGACTCTGCCCTAGGCCTGCTCTAAGCCCAAACCCTAACACAACTCCTGAATTGTCTCCTCTTCCTCTGCATGTGTCTAAAAGGTGGTACCAGGCATCCCTTTCCTGGCTTATGGCCAAGCCCTACCCGGCCAGCAGTCGCTGAGCCTCTCCCTGCTCTGACACTTGATGTGACCTATGTGCTCCCCTTTTCATGTCCCGATAAGAAGCCAATGATCCCCCCCTCAGGACAAATCTACTCCAGCCACGATGAGACGTGGGTGAGCCAGGGTCTGAGTTTCACGTTTGAACCAAATAAAATGCTGTCAAGAGAAAACTCTCCAGTGCATTTGTGTCTGTGGAAGTGTGTGTGGGGTACCTGAGGGGAGGAGCCTCAGCGATGTTCTCCCTTTTCCTCGAGTCATTTCTTTTCTGGCTGTCACTCTCTTGGCATCAATATACTCTTCTAGGTTTTCTGTCTCTGTCCATTCCTTCTCAGCTTTTGTTCCTCACCTGCAGCCTAGAATGCTCAGCCACCTGCTGGGTGCCTCACAGGTCACTCAAACTCAATGTGTCCCAAACAGAGCTCCTCACCTCCCTCTGCAATCATGCTCTTCCTCTGGATTCCCCGCCCGAGAAGAAGGCACCACTAAGACACCTAGTGCCCAAGTTAGAATTCAGCTCAACTTACGCACCCTCCTTTTCTTCACCTGACTCCCAATTCTGTGAAGTCTACTTCTTTTGCTATTTAAAAAATTTTAATAGGCCAGGCAAGGTGGCTCACACCTGTAATCCCAGCACTTTGCGAGGCCGAGGCAGGTGGATCACGAGGTCAGGAGATCGACACCATCCTGGGTAACATGGTGAAACCCCGTTTCTACTTAAAAAAAAAAAATAGCCAGGCGTGGTGGTGGGCACCTGTAGTCCCAGCTACTCGGGAGGCTGAGGCAGGAGAATGGAGTGAACCCAGGAGGCCGAGCTTGCAGTGAGCTGAGATCGCACCACTGCACTCCAGCCTGGGTGACAGAGCTCAAAAAAAAAAAAGCCGGGCGTAGTGGCACATGCCTGTAGTCCCAGCTACTTGGGAGGCTGAGGCAGAAGAATCAATTGAACCCAGGAGGCAGAGGTTGCAATGAGCTGAGACCGCACCACTGCACTCCAGCCTGGGCAACAGAGTGAGACTCTGTCTCAAAAAAAAAATTAATATATAAAAATTATTTATTTATTTATTTATTGAGATGGAGTTTTGCTCTTGTTGCCCAGGCTGGAGTGCAGTGGCGCAGTCTCCACTCACTGCAACCTCCACCTCCCGGGTTCAAGCAATTCTCCTGCCTCAGTCTCCCAAGTAGCTGAGATTACAGGTGTGCACCACCATGCCCAGCTAATTTTGTATTTCTTTTTAGTAGAGACGAGGTTTCACCATGTTGGTCAGGCTGGTCTCGAACCCCTGATCTCAAGTGATTCACCCACCTCGGCCTCCCAAAGTGCTGGGATTACAGGCATGAGCCACTGCACCCGGCCAAAAAAAATTTTTAAATTTGTTTCATGAGTTGGGATCTCGCTACGTTGCCCAGGCTTGTATTAAACTCCTGGGTTCAAATGATCCTCCTGCCTCAGCTGGCCAAAGTAATGCTAGGATTACAGGCACAAGACATCATGTTAGGCTTTTTTTTTTTTTTTGAGACGGTCTCACTCTGCCACCCAGGCTGAAGTGCAGTGGCACAATCATAGCTCACTGCAGCCTTGACCTTCTGGGTTCAAGTGATCCTCCCACTTCAGCCTCTTGAGTAGCTGGGACCACAGAAACATGCCACCACTCATGGCAAATTTTTCCATTTTTTGTAGAGCTAGGGCCTCTCTATGTTGCTCAGGCTGGTCTCAAACTCCTGGGCTCAAGTGATCCTCCCACCTCAGCATCCCAAAATGCTGGGATTATAGGCGTGAGCCACTGTGCCTGGTATGAAGTCTACTTCTTAACTCTCTTTCAAGTCTGTCTGGTTCTCCCCGTCCCCATTACCAACATCTTAGTCCAGGCTACCATCATATCTTGCCTGGGTCACATTATCTACATTATCAATGGTTTCCTTCTCCTGGCCTGCTCTGCCACCTGCCCAAATGTATTCAATACCCTTAGTAAATCAGATTATACTATCACCATCCCTGCCCCTGCTTGAAAATGTCTATTTCCTGGTGTATCACCAGGTGTGGTGACTCATGCCTGTAATCCCAGCACTTTGGGTGGCCAAGGTGGGAGCATGGTTTGATGCCAGGAGTTCGATACCAGCCTCAGCAACACAGAGAGACCCCATTTCTACAAAAATTAAAATATTAGCTGGGCATGGTGGCATGAGCCTGTGGTCCCAGCTACTTGGGAAGCCGAGGTAGGAGGATCACTTAAGCCCAGGTCGTGGTTGCAGTGAGCCAAGAAAAGTGCCACTGCACTTCAGCCAGGGTAATAAAGTAAGAACCTGTCTCCACAAAAAAAAAGAAGAAAAAAAAGAAACACCCATGCTGTCTTCCATTCCAGCTCCATTCCTCCATTCCATCCTACCCTTGCCTTCAAGTCAAAATTCACATCTGAATTTAAGATGATCTTCTTCACTCAGCTATGGTGCTAGGTGCAAGGAATAAGCCAGAGTCCCTGATCTCAAGGAATTTACAGTTTGGGATGGGGGAGATAGGCAGCATAAGCAGACAATTTCAACCTCATAAGGAGTGCTGTCTGGGATAATAAGCACATAGTGATGTTAATATGAAGATAAGCACCTAAGCCAGGCTTAGGCAGGAGGGGTGGCTTCCCACAGGAGGTGACATCACACTAAGCACTGAAGAATGAGCAGGAGTTAGTCAGGTGAAGCAAGGAGAGAAGGACTTTCTAGGTAGAGAAATGAGCCGGGAGGTAAGACAGCGAATTTGGAAACTAAAAGCAGTTTTATAATGATGGAGTGAAGGCTAGAATGGAAGGAACAGCATTGATGCTGGAAAGACGAATAAGGGCCCAGTCATGGAGGGCTTGATAAGCCATGTTAAAGCAGTCAGGTTTTTGTTTTTTAATTAATTAATTAATATATTTATTTAGGTATTTGTTTGAGGCAGAGTCTCACTGTGTTGCCCAGGCTGGAGTGCAGTGGTGAGATCTCACCTCCCAGGTTCAAGTGATTCTCTTCCCTCAGCCTCCCAAGTAGCTGGGACTACAGGCGCGTGCCACCACACCCGGCTAATTTTTCCCAGCCTCAGGTGATCCACCCACCTTGGCTTCCCAAAGCGCTGGGATTACAGGCATAAGCCACTGCACCTGGATTTTCTTTTCTTTCTTTCTTTTTTTTTTTTTTAATTTAAAGACAGGGTCTCTCTCTGACACTAGGCTGAAGTGCAGTGGCACTATCATAGCTCACTTCAGCTTCCAACTCATGGGCTGAAGTGATCCTCCTGCCTCAGCCTCCCCAGTAACTGGGACTACAGGTGCATGCCACCACACCCAGTTAGTTTTTAAAATTGTTTTGTAGATACAGGGTCTTGCTATGTTGCCCAGGCTAGTCTCAAACTCCTGGCCTCAAGCAATCCTCCCACCTCGGCCTCCCAAAGTGTTGGGATAACAGGTGTGAGCCATCACATCCGGCCTGGAATTTATCCTAAGAAAAAGGGAAAGAAACTTAAAAGTTTTAATAAGGAGGGTGATTCAGATCTGCATTTTAGGAAGATCACTCTTGCTGAAATATGCAGAAAGAATTGGAAGGAGATGGGAGATCAGGTCAGAGGCTTTTTCAGTGAAAAATACAAGAGATGATGATGGGTATGGTCACCGGAGGTGGGTTTGAGAAATACTGGAGGGTGGAATCTGCAGTTTCTAGGATTGATTGGCAGTGTGCGGAAAAGGAATAGTAACAATGACCCACGTTTTTGCTTGAACAACCAGGCAGCTAGATGATGGTACCTTTCAAAGAAAGAGCAAAGCTGGATGCAGTGGCTCTCGACTGTAATCCCAGCTACTCGAGAGGCTGAGGTGAGAGGACTGCTTGAAGCCAAGTTCAATACCAGCCTGGACGACATCAGGAGACTCTAGCTCTAAAAAAAAAAAGGAAGACTGAAGTGAAATGGGGAAAGTGGGAACCCAAGACAACAAAGTCAGTTTTAGACTCACTGAGGATGAGATGCTCTGGAACATCCAAGGGGAAGGGATGAAGGGATGCCAGGCAGCTGGTGTCACAGGTCTGGAGTTCAGGCGTGGTTGGATATTTTGAGATACTGAATCTATTGGGATGCTTTTTATTACAAGTAACAGATAATCTCTCTAAGAAAAATAAGGCCGAGTGTGGTGGTTCACACCTGTAATCTCAGCACTTTGGGAGGCCAAGGTGAGAGGATGTCTTGAGCCCAGGAGTTCCAGATCAGTATGGACAACACAGGACAATCCTATCTATACAAAAAATACAAAAATTAGTGGCATGCACCTATAGTCCCAGCTACTCCAGATACTGAAGCGGGAGGATCGCTTGAGCCTGGGTGATGGAGGCTGCAGGGAGCTATGATCTTACCACTGCACTCCAATCTGGGCAACAGAATGAGATCCTGTTTCATAAATAAATAAATAAATAAATAGGAAATATCTCACATAACAAAGAGCCAGAGGTAGGGGGCAGGCTCTGAGGTTGGTTGATTCAGAAGCTCAATGATGTCACCAAGGACGCAGGCCCTGTCCATGGCTCTGCTCGGCCTCCTCCTTGGAGGGGTACTTTGCCCTTGGGATGGTCCTCATGATTCCACAATGGCTGTCAGCAGCTACTGGGTGATGGCAGGTATGAGATAGAAATATTTCCCATTAGACTGTTTAGCTAATGTCTTTGGTGTGTCTACTCTTGAACTAGTAACAATTGCCAGGGGACAGCTGCTGACTGGCTTGGGCTCATTATCCGGTATGGAATGGAAGTCAGGAATCCATGAGGTCACACCAGACGTTGCTCAGGCTTTCACCACTACCCTCTGCATAGGACACACGTATACACACATTCTTTACACCCTGTGCCTTTGCTCTCTTCCATTCAGCACCTATTACCTCAAAGGAGAAATATTACTGTGGAAAAGCAGACAAAAGCTTTGGGGTTTCAAATATTTAGGTGTTTAAGTAGGCAAATGTTCCAGTTTGAAAACTTTTACATCAGTTCATGGCCTCTGATTTGTACTGGGTACAAGGAAGAGAGACTGAGCCAAAGAAGGGCATGGGACGTCTCAGGTGTCACACATGGGAAGAAATGAAATCACCTGGCTGGGCGTGGTGGTTCATGCCTGTAATCCCAGCACTTTGGGAGGCCAAGGTAAGTGGATCACCTGAGGTCAGGAGTTCGAGACCAGCCTGGCCAACATGATGAAACCCCATCTCTACCAAAAATTCAAAAACTTAGCTGGGCGTGGTGGCGTGCACCTGTAATCCCAGCTACCCAGGAGGCTGAGGCAGGAGAATCACTTGAACCCGGGAGGCTGAGGTTGCAGTGAGCTGCAGATCACGCCACTGTACTCCAGCGTGGGCAACAAGAGCAAAAAAAAGAAAAAAAAAAAGAAAAAAGAAATCATCCAAGAACAGTGCATATAGTGAGAAAAGAAAAGGACCATGGGGAGAATCTTAAAGAGAATGTGGAGAATTAACAGGCTGAGATGGAAGAGGAACACCAAGAAAGTGTGGCCTTGACTTCTCAAGGCCAGAGAAAGCTTTAAAGAGGGAGCAGTGGGCCACATGATACTGGGAGCCCAAGTTAGAAAACAATAGGAAAATTTAGGATTTATCAACAAGGAAGATGCTAGAGAGCTCAGTGACAGCGGATTCAAGGCAGAATTGGGTCAGAAGAAAAAAGAGGAGTGAATGAGAGATGAGGAAGTGAAGACCAGAGTACCCTCTTTTTTTCTGAGACAGAGTCTACTCTGTCACTCAGGTTGGAGTGCAATGGCGCGATCTTGGCTCACTGCAACCTCCACCTCCTGGATTCAAGTGATTCTCGTGCCTCAGCCTCCTGAGTAGCTGTGATTACAGGCGTGAGCCACCATGCCCGGCCCAGAGTACGCTCTTAAGATGTGGTTTGGCCTGGCACGTTGGCTCACGCCTGTGACCCCAGCACTTTGGGAAGTCGAGGGGAGCAGATCATTTAGGTCAGGAGTTCGAGACCAGCCTGGCCAACATGGTGAAACCCCGTCTCTACTAAAAATACAATAGTTAGCTGGGCGTAGTGGTGGGTGCCTATAAACACAGCTACTCGGGAGGCAGAGGCACGAAAATCGCTTGAAGATGGGAGGCAGAGGCTGCAGTAAGCCCAGCCTGGGTGACAGAGCAAGACTCTGTCTCAAAATAAATAAATAAAATAAGTTTTTTCTTTCTTTCTTTTTCTTTTCTTTTCTTTTCTTTTTTTT
>NW_012103288.1:168215-170999 GCF_000951045.1 Mandrillus leucophaeus | reverse complement strand
CTGCCTCAGCTTCCCAAGTAGCTGGGACTACAGGCGCCCGCCACCATGCCCGGCTAATTTTTTGTATTTTTTTTAGTAGAGACAGGGTTTCGCCGTGTTAGCCAGGATGGTCTCGATCTCCTGACCTCGTGATCTGCCCACCTCAGCCTTCCAAAGTGCTAGGATTACAGGTGTGAGCCACCACACCTGGTCAATTTTTTTTCTTTTAAATGGAGATTCGGCCTCACTTGGTTGCCCAGGCTGGTCTTGAACTCCTGACCTCAAGTGATCCTCTGCCTTGGCCTCTCAACGTGCTGGGATTACAGGCATGAGCTCATGCCACCAAGCCCTCCCTATTTTTTATTTTTCTGTTTTTGAGACATGGTTGCCTAGGCTGGAGTGCAATGCTGAGATGACAGCTCACTGCAGGCTTGACCTGGGATCAAGTAATCCTCCCACCTCAGCCTCCTGAGTAGCTTGGACTACAGGTGCATGACACCACACCTGGCTAATTTTTTTTTTTTTTTTTTGTAGAGATGGGGTTTTGCCATGCTGTCCAGGCTGGTCTCAAACTCCTGGGCTCAATTGATCCTCCCACCTTGGCCTCCCAAAGTGCTGAGATTACAGGCATAAGCCACTATGCCTGGCCTAAAATTCACTTTTTATCTTTATACTGTGGCTAAAAAAAATTAAAAGAGACCAGGAATGAACATGTTTAATGCTGGAGAGAACGTTAAATAATCAAATTGTCATGGGTGAGCCCAGCCTTCTGTTAAAATGATACAACCTCAGACTTGGATGTGATTGAAAAGTTTTAGGAAAACTCAAAATCCAATTCTAATCAAGGTGATCCAATTTATTTATTTATGAGACAGAGTCTTGCTGTGTGGCACGATCTCGGCTACTGCAACCTCCACTCCCAGGTTCAGGTGATTCTTGTGCCTCAGCTTCTCAAGTAGCTGAGACTACCGGCGTGTGCCACCATGCCCAGCTGATTTTTGTATTTTTGTATTTTTAGTAGAGATAGCTTCGCCATGTTGGCCAGGCTGGTCTCAAACTCCTGATCTCAAGTGATCTGCCCACCTCGGCCTCCCAAAGTACTGGGATTACAAGTGTGAGCCACTGTGCCCAGCCGTGATCCGATTTTTTTTTTTTTTTTTTGATATGAAATTTCGCTCTTGTTGCCCAGGCAGGAGTGCAACGGCACGATCTTGGCTCACCGCAACCTCTGCCTCCTGGGTTCAAGCAATCCTCCTGCCTCAGCCTTTCGAGTAGCTGGGATTACAGGCATGCGCCACCATGCCTGGATAATTTTGTATTTTTAATAGAGGCGGGGGTTTCTCCATGTTGGTCAGGCTGGCTTTGAACTCCCCACCTCAGGTGATCTGCCCACCTTGGCCTCCCGATGTGCTGGGATTACAGGAAATATCTGTACAACATTCTTCTTGAGAAGAATGAGTCCAGTTGGGCCTCCCAGGCAGGAGACCCTTAGCAGTAGGGGGCACACTGCTCCCTCACCTAGGGTTCTACTTCTTTGATTGCTCCTGTCTTTTTTTTCTTTTTTTGAGACAGCGTCTCACTCTGTCGCCAGGCAGGAGTGCAGTGGCGCAATCTCGGCTCACTGCAACCTCCGCCTCCTGGGTTCAAGTGATTCTTCTGCCTCAGCCTCCCATGTAGCTGGGACTACAGGTGTGCGCCACCATGCCCAGCTAATTTTTGTACTTTTACTAGAGACGGGGTTTCACCATGTTGGCCGGGATGGTGATTGCTCCTGTCACAATGAACAAATGACCTCGCCCTGGTGTTTGCTTACCCAGTTTCTTCTTACTCATGGCTTTGACTGCCCACAGCTTCCATTGCCTAGTAGCAACTGCCTACTGATTTCTGGGGCTTTCTTTCGCTTCCTATCACAGAAGATGCCCACATTATCAATCTTATCAAATGGATCGATACTCTCCACCCTCTCTGTAAGACATTATTCCCACCTGATATCCAAAACATGCTGAGCTCGTGAGACAGCTGCACTAGTTCCTTGTGTACTCTGGCTCCCACAGGCTGAGTTAACAAATGTTAAATGCATAACACATGTTGGTCATATTTGTTCCTAAATCTGTTTTTGACACTTATATTTGTTATAAAATCCTGTCGTTCAAGTAAACATTTCTTAAACTAATGAAAGAGTGAATCATACAACTTTCATTTAACAGATGACATAGTAGTTAAGAATCTCTGCATTTGGGCCAGGCACGGTGGCTCAAGCCTGTAATCCCAGCACTTTGGGAGGCCGAGACGGGTGGATCACGAGGTCAGGAGATCAAGACCATCCTAGCTAACATGGTGAAACCCCATCTCTACTAAAAATACAAAAAAGATTAGCCGGGCGTGGTGGCAGGCGCCTGTAGTCCCAGCTACTCGGGAGGCTGAAGCAGGAGAATGGCGTGAACCTGGGAGGTGGAGCTTGCAGTGAGCTGAGATCGTGCCACTGCACTCCAGCCTGGGCGACTGAGCAATACTCCGTCTCAAAAAAAAAAAAAAAAGAATCTCTGCCTTTGAATCTTGAATCTTCTACTTACTAGATGCATGACCTTTGGAAAGATGCTTCATATCTTTTTGCCTCAGTTTCCTAATCTGTAAAATGGACACAACAATAGTAGCTGCTTTATAGGATTACTGTGAAGTAATTATCTATGTGAAAATGAAATGAGATGATTCATGCAGAGCTGAGTGGACACGGCTATCCTGTACGCAGGAGAATAGGGTGACACTGTTTAGAATATGACCTGGACTGCTGCCCTCAGCAGGGTG
>NW_012103288.1:165156-166565 GCF_000951045.1 Mandrillus leucophaeus | reverse complement strand
GTGAGAACTTGTCTCAAAACAAACAAAAACAAACAAACAAAAAATACCCACAAAACCCCTAAAACAATACATTTATTATCTTGAGGTTCTGGAAGTCAGAAGTCTAAAATGGGTCAACAGAGCTACGTTCCTGCTGGAGGCTTCAGAGGAACCTTTACAAGATTACTTGCCTGTGGCTGGACATGGTGGTTCATGCCTGTAATCCCAGCACTTCGGGAGGCCAAGGCTGGCAGATCGTGAGGTCAGAAGATCGAGACCATCCTGTCTAACACGGTGAAACCCTGTCTCTACTAAAAATACAAAAACTTAGCCAGGTGTGGTGGTGGGCGCCTGTAGTCCCAGCTACTTGGGAGGCTGAGGCAGGAGAATCGCTTGAAACTGGGAGGTGGAGGTTCCAGTGAGCCCAAATTGCGCCACTGCACTCTAGCCTGGGTGACAGAGCAAGAATCTGTCTTAAAAAAAAAAAAAAAAAAGATTAATTGCCTTTTTCAACTTCCAAAGACTGCCCGTGTTCCTCAACCTGTGGTCCTCTTCCATCTTTAAAGCCAGCAATTGCCTCAGTCCAACCTCTACTTCAGTTGTCACATTTCTGACTCTGACTCTCCTGCCTCCTGCTTCCCTCTGATAAGGATCCTTGTTATTACATTGGGTGCACTCAGATAATCCAAAATAATCTCCCTATTTCAAAATCCCTAATTTGGCTAGGTGCAGTGGCTCATGCCTGTAATTGTAACATTTTGAGAGGCTAAGGCAGAAGGATCGCTTGAGCCCATGAGTTTGAGGTTACAATGAGCTATGATCGCACCACTCTACACAGCATGGGTGACAGAGAAAGGCCTTGAAAAAAGAAGGAAGGAAGGAAGGAAGGAAGAAAGGAGGGAGAGAGAGAGAAAGAAAGAAAGAGAGAGGGAAGGAGGGAGAGAGAGAGAGAGAAAGAAAGAGAGAGGGAAGGAGGGAGAGAGAAAGAAAAGAAAAGACTTAATCAAATCATTAAAGTCCCTTTTGCAATGTAAGAAAACGTATTCACAGGTTCTGAGGGTTAGGCTGTGGACACCTTTTGGGGAGGATATTATTATGCCTACCATATTCAGCCCTCTGGCCTCTGAAGATTCGTGTTCTTCTCACATGTAAAATATATTCAGCCCATCTCAAGATCTCCAAAAGTCTCAAGCCATTGCAGTATCAACTCAAGTCTCAAATCTTACTTAAATCTCATCAGCTCAAAAGTCCAATATCTCATCATTTAAATCGTCTAAATTAGCTATGAGTGAGGCTCTGGATATAATCACTCCTGGGGGAAAATTCTTCCCGATCTGTGGACCTGTGGAACTAGAAAGCAAGTTATCGGCCGGGCGCGGTGGCTCAAGCCTGTAATCCCAGCACTTTGGGAGGCCGAGGCGGGTGGATCA
>NW_012103288.1:160770-164536 GCF_000951045.1 Mandrillus leucophaeus | reverse complement strand
CCCGGCCCATTTTTTATGTGTTTTATAGAGATGGGTTTTTGCCAAGATGCTCAGGCCAAAGTTATCTGTTCCTAAAATACAATGGTGGGACGGACAATAGGATAATCGTTATAGACATTCCCATTCAAAAAGGGAGAAAATGGAAAGGAGAAAAGGACTTACTAATCTGAAGCAATTTCAAAACCCAACTGGGAAAACATCAGATGTCAAGGCCTAGAAATAATCCTCTGTGGTCTTAGCTCCCCTTCCTGGCCATGCAGTTCTGCCCTTGGCATCATCCTCCTTGTTCCATGTGTTGTCCTATGTTATTTACTGGCTGCAGAATTCTGAGATTCTGACAGCCTTCTTTCTTTTTTTATTATTTTTATTTTTGTAGAGATAGGATCTCACCCTGTTGCCTAGGCTGATCTTGAACTCCTGGCCTCAAGTGATCCTCCCACCTCAACCTCCCAAAGTTCTGGGATTATAGGTGTGAGCCACTGCACCTGGTTCAGCCTTCTCTCTCTCTTTTTTTTTTTTTTTTGAGATGGAGTCTCGCTCTATTGCCCAGGCTGGAGTGCAGTGGTGCGATCTCGACTCACTATAAGCTCCGCCTCCTGGGTTCATGCCATTCTCCTGCCTCAGCCTCCCGAGTAGCTGGGACTACAGGTGCCCTCCACCATGCCCAGCTAATTTTTTGTATTTTTTGGTAGAGACGGGGTTTCACCATGTTAGCCAGGGTGGTCTCAATCTCCTGACCTTGTATTCCACCCGCCTCGGCCTTCCAAAGTGCTGGGATTACAGACGTGCGCCACCGTGCCTGGTCCAGCCTTCTCTAATTTTTTCCTCTCTCTGTTCCTTTCAGTACAAGCTGGCAGTGTTTCTGTCACATGACATTCTCAAGAATCTCGTGGGTTTCCTATGTATGTCTCAGGGATTCACCTCATTAGACAAGAGGCTCTGTCACAAATCTTTTCGAATAATCCTATTTCTATTCTGCTTAGATGACTGAGGAGACTCACTAGTCACATGCCAAAACCCTCCAAAGGACCCGTTGTATGGCTGAATGATCTGACCTTTGATCCTTCTCAGGCACTAGCAGAAGATTGTCCAGGTACGCTCTTGGATTTCTTTTCAGAGCACATTTCCTGACAGTGAATGGCCTAATTTGAGCATATTTACCAATACAGGTAGGCTGAGAATTTCCCAGATCCCAAGTCCTGCTTCCTTTCTGCTCAACAGTTCTTCCTTCAGTTTATCTCTCCTCTCACATTTTACTACAAACAGCAAAAAGAAAGCAGTCCACCTTCAACACTTTACAACACAGCTAAATATCCAAGTTCATCCTTACAAATTCTGCATTCCACATAATTATGACACAATTCTGCTGAGCTTCCTACTACTATATGAAAAATCCCCTTTCCTCCATTTTCTAAAAAACCTGTTCCTCATTTCCTTCTAAGCCCTCAATGTCAGCACTAACATTCACATTTCTACCGACATGATGACTTAGAGATTCTCTAAGATAATATAGGGATTCTCTCCTATGCTCCTCACTTCCTTCTGAGCCCTCCCTGGCAGAGTTGTTAGCAGTCATATTTTTACTAACAGTATATGTAAGGAAAGCTGGACTTTTTTTTTTTTTTTTGAGATGGAGTCTCGCTGTGTTGTCCAGGCTGGAGTGCAGTGGCATGATCTCGGCTCACTGCAACCTCCACCTCCCAAGTTCAAGCAATTCTCCCTGCCTCAGCCCCGAGTAGCTGGGGTTACAGGTGCATGCCATCATACCCGGCTAATTTTGTGTTTTCAGTAGAAATGGGATTTCACCATGTTGGCCAGACTGGTCTCAAACTCTTGACTTCAGGTGATCCGCCCACCTCGGCCTCCCAAAGTTCTCAGATTACAGGCGTGAGCCACTGCGTCTGACCAGAGGTCCTGATTTTCTTTCCTTTGGGTATATGTATAGTAGTGGGATTGCTGAATCATATGGTAGTTCTAGTTTTAATTTTTTGAGGAACCCCCATAGTGTTTTCCATAATAGTTGTACCAATTTACACTCCTACCAACAAGAGTCTCCTTTTCTCCACATCCTGCCACACATCTTTTATCTTTCTGATAATAGCCATTCTAGCAGGTATGAGGTGATATCTCATTGTGGTTTTGATTTGCATTTCTTTGATGATTAGTAATGTTGATTTTTAAAACATATATGTTAGCTGGATGTAGTGGCTTATGCCTGTAATCTTAGCACTTTAGGAGGCCTAGGTGCGCAGATCACAAGATCAGGAGTTTGAGTCCAGCCTGGCCAACATGATGAAACCCCATCTCTACAAAACATACAGAAAGAGAGAAAAAAAAAAGCCAAGTGTGGAGGTGCACACCTGCAGCCCCAGCTACTTGCAAGGCAGACGTAGGAGGATCAGTTGAGCCCGGGAGGTTGAGGCTGCAGTGAGTCAAGACTGAGCCACTGCACTCCAGCCTGGGTCATGTAGTGAGACCCTGCCTCAAAATAAAATAAAATAAAATAAATATATCTGTTGCTCATTTTTATGTCTTCCTTTGGGAAATCTCTACTGAGGTCCTTTGCCCATTTAAATAAATCAGGTCTTGTTTTTGTTTGTACTACTGAGTTATCTGAATACCTTATATATTCTGGATATTAGCCCCTTCTCAGACATATGGTTTGAAAGTATTTTCTCCCTTTTCATAGGTTGTTTCTTCACTTTGTTGATTGTTTCCTTTTCTGTGCAGAAGTCTTTTAGTTTGATGCAATCCCATTTGTCTATTTTTGCTTTTGTTGCCTGTGCTTTTAGGTTCATTTCCAAAAAGAAAAAAAAAAAATCATTACCCAGACTAATGTCATGAAACTTTCTTCTTTTTGCTCAAAATTGCTTTGGTTAGTTGGGGTCCTTTGTAGTTCCATATGAATTTTTTAATTGTTTTTTTCTATTCTGTGAAAAATGCCATTGGAATTTTGATAGGGCTTGCTTGAATTTGTAGATCATTTAGGGTAGTATGAACATTTTAACAATATTAATTCTAATCTCTTTGTATTTTCTTACATCTTTTTCATTAACTTTTTATTGTTTTCAGACCTCTATTATTATGATAAAGGGGTCAGTTCATCAACAGGATATAACAATTGTAAATATATATGCACCCAACATCAGAATAACTATATATAGCAAATATATAAAGCAAATATTAACAGAACTGAAGGTGGAAATAGACAGCAACATAATAATAGTAGGGGACTTCAATATCCCACTTTCAACAATAGATAGATCATCCAGACAGAAAATCAATAAGGAAATGGCAGACTTGAACAACACTATAGCCAAAATGAACCTAACCGACATATACAGAATATTCCATCCAACATGTCGCTATGCTGGAGCGTAAGAATGCTTAAAAGTGATGAGGTGGTCGGGCTTGTAATCCCAGCACTTTGGGAGGCCGAGGCGGGCGGATAACGAGGTCAGGAGTTCAAGACCAGCCTGGCCAATATGGTGAAACCCCGTTTCTACTACAAATACAAAAATTAGCTGGGTGTGGTGGTGTGCGCCTGTAATCGCAGCTACTGGGGAGGCTGAGGCAGGAGAATGGCTTGAACCTAGGAGGCAGAGGTTTCAGTGAGTCGAGATCATGCCACTGCACTCCAGCCTGGGTAACAAGCAAGACTCTGTCTCAAAAAAAGAAGTGATGAGGTTATGTTAAAAGGATACAGTAGGCAACTTGAAAGGACTCCCACTGGCCAAATCAGAGAAAAAGTGTCAAGAAAAAAACA
>NW_012103288.1:159725-160049 GCF_000951045.1 Mandrillus leucophaeus | reverse complement strand
CCACCACCACGCCCAGCTAATTTTTGTATTTTTAGTAGAGACAGAGTTTCACCAAGTTGGCCAGGCTGGTCTCGAACTCCTGACCTCAGGTGATCCACCCACCTCGGCTTCCCAAAGTACTGGGATGACAGGCGTAAGCCACTGCACCCGGCTGCCCAGTTAATTTTTTTAAAAAATTTTGTAGCGACAGGGTTTCACCATATTGCCTAGGCTGGTCTCCAACTCTTGGACTCAAACGATCCTCCTGCCTCAGCCTCCCAAAGTGCTGGGATTACAGTCATGAGCCACCACACCTGGCTACCACTTGAATCTAATAATTAAAGT
>NW_012103288.1:159228-159675 GCF_000951045.1 Mandrillus leucophaeus | reverse complement strand
CCACCATGCCCAGCTAATTTTTTGTATTTTAGTAGAGATGGGGCTGTTGATCTCTACCATGTTGATCAGGCTGGTCTTGAACCCCGGACCTCAGATGATCCGCCCGCGTTGGCCTCCCAAAGTGCTGGGATTACAGGTGTGAGCCACCGCGCCCAATCTATTATTATTATTATTTTTTATGATGGAGTCTTGCTCTGTCGCCCAGGCTGAAGTGCAGTGGCTCAATCTCGGCTCACTGCGAGTTCAAGCGATTCTCCTGCCTTAGCTTCCTGAGTTGCTGAGTCTATAGGTGTGCGCCACCAGGCCCAGATAATTTTTATATTTTTAGTAGAGATGGCATTTCACCACGATGGCCAAGCTGGTCTTGAACTCCTGACCTCAGGTGATCTGCCCACCTTAGCCTCCCAAAATGCTGGGATTACAGGCATGAGCCACCGCATCTGGCTC
>NW_012103288.1:156764-157077 GCF_000951045.1 Mandrillus leucophaeus | reverse complement strand
AGGTGGGAGCCACTGCGCCCAATCTATTATTATTATTATTTTTTATGATGGAGTCTTGCTCTGTCGCCCAGGCTGAAGTACAGTGGCTCAATCTTGGCTCACTGCGAGTTCAAGCGATTCTCCTGCCTTAGCTTCCTGAGTTGCTGGGTCTATAGGTGTGCTCCACAGGCCCAGATAATTTTTGTATTTTTAGTAGAGATGGCATTTCACCACGATGACCAAGCTGGTCTTGAACTCCTGACCTCAGGTGATCTGCCCACCTTAGCCTCCCAAAATGCTGGGATTACAGGCATGAGCCACCGCATCTGGCTCC
>NW_012103288.1:153533-156714 GCF_000951045.1 Mandrillus leucophaeus | reverse complement strand
CCAAGCTGGTCTTGAACTCCTGACCTCAGGTGATCTGCCCACCTTAGCCTCCCAAAATGCTGGGATTACAGGCATGAGCCACCGCATCTGGCTCCCCATATCCACTTTAAACATTGCAAATATTTTCTTAGTGGGGGAATATAATTGATTTTCTATCCAATGAACTCTTTTCTTATTTTTCTATTGATTCTTCTAGGTTTTCTACTGAGATAATTATGTCCTCTGTAAACAAAACGGTTTTACATATTCCCTTTCAATCTTTATACCTTGTTAGATTTTTTGTTTTTCTTGTTTTGTTTGATTTTTTTTTTTTTTTTAAATGGTGTTTTGCTCTTATTGCCCAGGCTGGAGTGCAATGATGTGATTTCCTCCACCTTCTGGGTTCAAGTGATTCTCCTGCCTTAGCCTCCCAAGTAGCTGGAATTAAAAGCATGCACCACTGTGCCCGGCTACTTTTGTATTTTTAGTAGAGATGGGGTTTCACTATGTTAGTCAGGCTGATCTCTAACTCCTGACCTCAGGTGATCCACCCACCTCAGCCTCCCAAAGTGCTGGGACTATAGGCGTGAGCCACTGTGCCCAACCCTGATTCTGTTGATTTCTTTTTCTTACACCATCATAGAAAATTTCCAATATTAACAGCAACAGTGCTGGAACAACCTTGACTTGTGGGAAACCATCTGAAGCTTCTCCAAAGAGTAACTTTTTTCCCTGTTTTTGTGAAACCATTTTAAACTTACAGAACATTTGCAAGGATACACATAACATTTTTTCTCAACCATTTGAGAGCAAATTGATAATATATTGCCTCAAATATTTCAGTATGCTTTAATTTAATTTAATTTATTTATTTATTTATTGAGAGGGAGTCTCTCTCTGTCACCCGGGCTGGAGTGCAGTGGTGTGATTTTGGCTCACCCCAAACTCTGCCTTCTGGATTCAAGTGATTCTCCTGCCTCAGTCTCTCGAGTAGCTGAGATTGCAGGCTCCCGCCACCATGCCTGGCTAATTTTTGTATTTTTAGTAGAGACAGGAGTTTCACCATGTTGGCCAGGCTGATCTCGAACTCCTGACCTCAGGTGATCCACCTGCCTCAGTCTCCCAAAGTGTTGGGATTACAGGCATGAGCCACTGCGCCCAGCCCAACCTTGATACATTCTGACCACCTAACCCTCAGGCCCTGTGATGGTTAATTTAAGGCGTCGACTTGACTGGATTGAGAGATGCCTAGATGGCTGGTGAAGCATTGTGCGTGTATCTGTAAGGGTGTTGCAGGGGAGATTGGCTGTGAGTCCTTGGACTGAGAGAGGAAGACCTGCCTTCAGTGTGGGTGGGTATCATCTAACCGCTTGGGGTGGATTTGAACAAACAGGAAGAAGTGGGGGAATTATCAAACTCTCCCTTCCAGAGCAATCTGCTTTTTCTCCTCCTGCTCTTGTACAACAGACTACAGGTTCTTCAGCTTTTGGACTTTGGGACTTGCACCAGTGGCCTCTCAGGGATCTTCAGGCCTTTGGCCTCCAACTAGGGGGTTGTACTGTTGGCTTCCCTGGCTCCGAAGCTTCTGGAGTTGGACTGAGCCATGCTACCAGCTTCTCTGGTTCCCCAGCTTGCAAAGAGCCTATCATGGGATTTTGCCTCTGTGATCATGTGGCTAATTCCCTAATAAATCCCCTCTCATCTATCCAGTTGGTTATGTCTCTCTGAAGAACCTTAATACAAAAATTAGCCTGGCGTGGTGGCGTGTGCCTGTAATCCCAGCTACCTGGGAGGCTGAGGCAGGAGAATCACTTGAACCCGGGAGGTGGAGGTTTCAGTGAGCCGACGTCGGGCCACTGTATGGGCGACAGAGCAAGACTCCATCTCAAAAAGTAACAATAATAAATAAAATAAAATAAAATAATTTTTTAAAAAGTGAATGTGGGATTAATATTCATAATATAGTGTAATCTTATGAAGGAACAAAAGTAAAGACAGGAATCCAAAATAAAAATAGCACAAAGGATATGAATAGGTATTTCAGAGAGGAGGAAGTTTTGTTGGCTAATAAGAATATGAAATAGCCAGGTGCAGTGACTCACGCCTGTAATCCCAGCACTTTGGGAGGCCAAGGTGGGTGGATTACCTGAGGTCAGGAGTTGGAAACCAGCCTGGCCAAAAAGGCGAAACCTTGTCTCTATAAAAAATACAAAAATTAGCTGGGGATGGTGGCACATGCCTGTAATCCCAGCTACTAGTGGGGCTGAGGCAGGAGGATCACTTGAACTTAGGAGGCTGAGGTTGCAGTGAGCCAAGATCATGCCACTGCACCCCAGCCTTGGCAACACAGTGAGACTCCATCTCAAGAAAAAAAAAAAAAAAAATATGAAGTAACACTCAAACTCACTAGTAATCAGAGAAATGTAATTTTAAATAACTAAGAGTACACTTAATATACACATTAGAATTGCAAATATTAGAGAGTTGTATAATATTAAGTGTTGGGAAGGGTCTGAGGTAATAAAAACTGACAGTAATAATGTTGATACTGTAAACATCTACAGACCTGGGTTTTCTTGTTTTGTTTTGTTTTTCAGGTTTTTTTAAAGAATGTCTCACCATGTTATCAAGGCTGGCTTCAAACTCCTGGGCTCAGGCAATCCTCCTACCTCAGCCTTCTGAGAAGCTGGGACTACAAGTGCATGCCATGCCCGGTTTATAGCTACAGATTTTCTGAAAAATAATCTGATGCTACTTAGTAAAATTGAGCATGCACATACCTTACCACAGAAATTCCACTCTGAGGAATATGTTCCAGAGAAATTCTTGAACTGGCTCACAGGGGACTATGTAAGAGATAACTGTCTGGCATTGTGTATAGAAGTCAGGAATGGGTAAGCAAAGTATAATGGATGCCTACCATGGAATCCTATGTAGCAGTTATAAGCAATGAATTAGATTATATGTAGTGATAAGGATGAATCCTGAAAACAGAGTTAATCAAAAAAAAGTAAAAGCAGGCTGGCATGGTGACTCACATCTGTAATCCCAGGACTATGGGAAGGTGAGGCAGGCGGATGGCTTGAGCCCAGGAGTTTGAGACCAGCCTGGGCAACATAGCAAGACTCCATCTCTATACAAAAAAGAAAAAAGTGGGCCGGGCGCGGTGGCTCAAGCCTGTAAGCCCAGCACTTTGGGAGGC
>NW_012103288.1:151818-153232 GCF_000951045.1 Mandrillus leucophaeus | reverse complement strand
AGAGCGAGACTCCGTCTCAAAAAAAAAAAAAAAAAGAAAAAAGAAAAAAGTGTACATTTAAAAAAAAATTTTTTTTTTGAGACAAAGTCTCACTCACTCTCTCTCCCAGCCTAGAGTGCAGTGACATGATCTCCGCCCACTGCAACCTCACCCTTCTGGGTTCAAGTGATTCTCGTGCCTCAGCCTCCCGAGTAGCTGGGATTACAGGCATGCACCACCACACCCAGCTAATTTTTGTATTTTTAGTAGAGATGGGGTTTTGCCAAGTTGGCCAGGCTGGTCTCAGATTCCTGACCTGAAGTGATCCGCCTGCCTTCGTGTCCCGAAGTGCTGGGATTGCAGGTGTAAGCCACCAAGGCTGACCTTAAAAATTTTTTTAAAGAGGAAGTTCAAACATTATTTCTTCTTGGAGGTCTTTCCTGTTGATGCATTCAATCACATATTCATCTGTCTATTGACTCATTCAACAAGGATTGAGCACTTTTACGAAGGATAATGCAAAGTACTAAAGATATGATGGTAAGCCAAAAATAGAGGGTTACCTTCATCATCTCCTTGGAGGTCTATTGGGGGAAACTGAGTTTAGTAAACATATTATGTTCACATTGATAAATATATAATTACCAACTAATATACATGCTCTGAGGAAACAAACATTAGTTTTTGCGAGCACATAGCCAAGAGGTCTTTACTAGATTGGGGTGGGTGGTAGGTAAAGGGGTTCAAGGAAGACCTGAGGAAATAACAATGGAAATCAATTTGGAGGCATAAATAGGCAAAGTGGAAGTGAAAAGGACATTCCAGAAACAGGGACCATATAGAGCAATCAGGACAAACTTGAGGAATTGAAAGAAGCCATGAAGTTGGAGGTATTAATAGAAGGGGAAGAGTGGTGGAAGATGGAAGGTTTCAGTGGGGAGAGGTCAAGAGATAGTGGTAGCCTGACTGGATGTGCATTTTGGAAAGATTACTCTAGCTGCTATATGGAGAATGGAAGAGTGTGAAAAGAAAGAGAGACTAAGGGATGGGAGACCAACTAAGAGACTCTTGCAATTGCCTAGGTGAAACTGAGGTGGATTAGGGTGGTGCTAACAAAGAACAAGAAAGTAGATGGGCCGGTGGCTCACTTTGGGAGGCCAAGGCAAGTGGATCACTTGCGGTCAGGAGTTCGAGACCATCCTGACCAACATTTGTGAAACCCTGTCCCAACTAAAATACAAAAATTAGCTGGGCATGGTGGCTGGCGCCTGTAATCCCAGCTGCTCAGGAGGCTGAGGCAGGAGAATTGCTTGAACCTGGGAGGTGGAGGCTGCAGTGAGCCAAGATCAGGCCACTGCACTCCAGCCTGGGTGACAGAGCAAGACTCCATCTCAAGAGAAAGAAGAAGGGAAGGGAAGGGAAGGGAAGGGAAGGG
>NW_012103288.1:127302-151117 GCF_000951045.1 Mandrillus leucophaeus | reverse complement strand
CTCCTGAGTAGCTGGGATTACAGGCATGCACCACCAAGCCCGGCTAATTTTTGTGTTGTCAGTAGAGAAGGGTTTCTCCATGTTGGTCAGCCTGGTCTTGAACTCCCGACCTCAGGTGATCCACCTGCCTTGGCCTCCCAAAGTGCTGGGATTACAGGCATGAGCCACTGTGCCCAGCCTGAAAGTAGAGGAATTTTAAAGATACATACAATTAGTAAAGATACCTTACATATCTTTATTTTTTTATTTTTTATTTTTTAACAGAAACAGGATCTTGCTACATTGTCTAGGCTGGTCTGGAATTCCAGGCCTCAAGAGATCTGCCTGGGCCATCCAAAGTGCTGGGAAGGACACCTGCAGCCCCAGGCTAGACAATGTAGCCAGATCCTGTCTCTACAAAAAAACACAAATATTAGCTGGTAGGGGGCACCTGTAGTCCCAGCTACTTGAGAGGCTGAGGTGGGAGGATCCTTGAACTCAGGAGGTCCAGGCTGCAGTGAGCTGAGATCGCACCACTGCACTCCAGCCTGGGCGACAGAGTGAGACCCTGTCTCAAAAATGCATAAATAGTAAAATTAGTGAGAGTGAATGAGAGATGGGATATGTAAAGGGAGTGGGAGGACTTAAGGAGTAACTCCTCGTTTCTGACTTGTGTAAGAATAACTTCTGTGATTGGTGGGGAAAATTCACCAGAGTTCTGTCAACTGGAAAGTGTTGTTCATTTCCTGTCCCCCATTAGGGTTTACCCCTTCCATCTTAAGCAGGATATTCTAGGATCTCTCAGTCTCACAGCTCTGCCCACCAATAACCAGCAGGTGAGCCCCCTCTCCCCAGACCTCTAGATCTGCAAAAGGCAACCTGGAGGCAAGGAAAGCCCAGCTGTGAGTAGTCATTCAATTCTGGTGCTGTGGTAACTGAGTTCAAAAACAATGAGTCTTGTTACCTATCGTGAAATGAAAGACATCTCACCAGACAGACACCTCACTGGGTTGTGAGGCTCCAAGGAGCACACATATTGTTAGGCTCAGTTCGATTCCCTTCAGCCCTCTGCGTGTTTGAAGGCAGTTCCTTATCTTGGAGACAACGTGCAGATGTTCTCTCTCTCTTTCCCTCTTTATTTATTTATGTATTTATCCTTAAGACAGGGTCTCTCTCTGTTGCTCAGGCTGGAGTGCAGTGGCGTGACCACAACTCAAACAACCTCAACCTCCTGGGCTCAAAACGATCCTCCTGCCTCAGCCTCCAGAGCAGCTGGGACTACAAGCGCGCACCACTGCACAGGGATTATTATTATTATTTTATTATTTTGTAGAGACAGGGGTGGGAGTGGTCTCGCTATGTTGCCCAGGCTGGTCTCAAACTCATAGCTCAAGAGATCCTCCCGCCTCGGCGTCCCAAAGTGCCGGGATTACAGGCGCCTGCCACCGCGCCCGGACGCAGATATTTTCTATGGGTATCTGGAATGGCGTCCCCAAAGCTTGGCGCAGTGCTATGGTCAAGCCGGGTGGGGGGTACAGGCCAGCCTTCAACACCGTTGGCACCAATCAGTACAAGCAACCGTCCTCTCAGGGCCGCGACGGCCCCTTTCTGCCAATGGCCAGCCCCTCGCCGGTCCCGAGACCTCGCGAGAGCTCCCATGGCTACGCCTTCCCCGGCCTCGGAAAGGCCTCGGAACTGCCCCATCCTTCCTCTTTCCCCGCCTTCCAGCGGCGCTCCACTCTCGGATTGGCTGATTGAGCCGAGTCAGTTTTTTTTTTTTTTTTTCTAGCCAGAAAGCGGTTCGACAATTGGTCCTTCTTTTGGCCCCTCCTGTGAAGCCCGCGGATTGGACGGCTGAGTCTGGCTACACAGGCCTCCGCGGGAGCGCGGCCGGGCCAATCAGGAGCTTGGCGTATTTTACAAACTGAGGAAGTAGCTCCAGCCGTATCCGAGAGAGTCAGGCGAAAAGCGGAGAAAGCTGGGTCGGCCCTGAGGGGCTCTCGGTAAGGTAAGGCACGGGGGTCTTGGAGGGAACGAGGGCTGCTGGGCTCATAGGGACGAGGGCAGTTCGAGGTCCGAGGGCGAAAGAGTAGGCTCGGGGTGTTGGAGGTAGCACCCATAAAAGCGGTCTTGCAGGCGCCGGGGGCTTGTGGGCGCGTGAATTAGGGCAGAGGTATCAGGGATGGCAGGACAGGTGCCCCGAGAACTGGTTGATCTTTGATCTCCGATTCTACCTGCCTTCTTCCCCGTCTCAACTGTAGCCATCATGACCACCCGGCAAGCCACGAGGGATCCCCTCCTCCGGGGTGTATCTCCTACCCCTAGCAAGATTCCGGTACGCTCTCAGAAACGCACGCCTTTCCCCACTGTTACATCGTGCGCCCTGGACCAGGAGAACCAAGATCCAAGGGTAAGAGCGGCCTAATGGGGGAAGACAGTAGTCACACCAGTAATGCACCCCAACACTAAACCTCACCTTTTTGTCCCCCCTCCCTCCCCTAGAGATGGTTGCAGAAACCACCGCTCAATATTCAACGCCCCCTCGTTGATTCAGCAGGCCCTAGGCCCAAAGCCAAGCACCAGGCAGAGACATCACAAAGATTGGTGGGGATCCCTCAGCCTCGGAACCCCTTGGAGGAGCTCAGGCCTAGCCCTAGGGGTCAAAATGTGGGGCCTGGGCCCCCTGCCCAGACAGGTACCTGTTGGAGCCCTGGTAACACGGCCTCCATGGCCGAGTAGGAAACTAGGAAGGGTAAAAGTGGGGTTTTGGGGTTTTGCACTCACTCCTGCTGTCTCCTGCTTACTGTGATAGTCCTGGTTCCACCTCCTGGAAAGCTCTTTGCTCTTAGAAGATCTCCCTTTCCTCCAGCAAAATGTCATCTCACCAGGCGCCATGGCTTGTACCAGTAATCACAGCTACTCAGGAGGCTAAAGCGGGAGGATCACTGGAGGCCAGGAGTTGGAGACTAGCCTGGATGACAGAGGGAGATCCTATCTCTTTAAAAAATAAATAAATAAATAATAAATGTCACTTCTTCTGAAGCGTTTTCCAGTTCCCCATGTCACTTGTTCTCCTAATACTTTGCAGTACTTCTTTTATAACATGTATATACCTTGGCTTGAGTCTGTTACCTGTCTATAGTTTGATGATAGCTTCTTGAGGATAGGGGCTTTGTCTTATTCTTATGGGACCCCAATGCTTAGAATAGTGTCTTATGTAACATTCTATGAACATTTAGTGGGCGGGTGTGGTGGCTGACGCTTGTAATTCCAACACTTTGAGAGGCTGAGGCGGGAGGGTCACTTGAGCTCAGGAGTTTGAGACCAGCCTGGACAACATAGTGAGACCCCATTTCTTTTTAGTTTTTCTTTTTTTTTTTCTTTCTTTCTTTTTTTTTTTTTTGGAGATAGAGTCTTACTGTATCCCTCAGGTTGGACGACAGTGGCATGATCTCAACTCACTGCAATATCCACCTCCGAGGTTCAAGCAATTCTCATGACTCAGCCTCCCCCAAGTACCTGGGATTACGGACACCTGCCACCACACCTGGCTAATTTTTGTTTGCTTTATTTATTTATTTATATGAGACAGAGTCTCGCTCTGTCACCAGGCTGGAGTCCAGTGGCATGATCTTGGCTCACTGCAGCCTCCACCTCCCAGGTTCAAATGATTCTCCAGCCTTAGCCTCCTGAGTAGCTGGGACTACAGGTGTGTGCCACCATGCCCAGCTAATTTTTTTTTCTTTTTTTTTTTTTAGTAGAGATGGGGTTTCACTATGTTGACCAGGCTGGTCTCAAACTCCTGACCTCAGGTGATCTGCCCGTCTCAGCCTCCCAAAGTGCTGGGATTACAGGAGTGAGCTACCATGCCCAGCCAATTTTTGTATTTTTTTAGTAGAGACAGGGTTTTGCCATGTTGGCCAGGTTGGTCTCAAACTCCTGACCACAAGTGATCCACCCGCCTCGGCCTCCCAAAGTGCTGGGATTACAGGTGTGAGCCACCACGCCCAGCCATCTATTGCTTAAAAAAAAAAAAAAAAAAAAAAAAAAGCCAAATTCAATTGAATGAGTCTCTTTTGCGCACCTTGTATCTCAAAGTGACTATGCTAGGGTCCCTATCCCCCTCAGCTTTCTCCCTTCCTGTTCCTTCTTACGTTTCCTTCTCTTTCCTTGCAGAGGCTCCAGGGACCATAGAGTTTGTGGCTGACCCTGCAGCCCTGGCCACCATCCTGTCAGGTGAGGGTGTGAAGAGCTGTCACCTGGGGCGCCAGCCTAGTCTTGCTAAGAGAGTACTGGTTCGAGGAAGTCAGGGAGGCACCACCCAGAGGGGCCAGGTAATGAAACAGGATGTGAGGAGACCAGGCTGGGGGCGCTGAGGTGGGCATCCTGAGCTGTGCTGACAGCCTCTGTTGGTGTCCCAGGGTGTTCGGGCCTCTGCATATTTGGCCCCCAGAACTCCCACTCACCGACTGGACCCTGCCAGGGCTTCCTGCTTCTCAAGGCTGGAGGGACCAGGACCTCGAGGCCAGACTTTGTGCCCCCAGAGGCTACAGGCTCTGGTGAGTGCCCTTGAGAGGCCTGATACTTGGTGCTTCTGGGAGCTCCTTCCAGGGACAAAGCTGGCCTTTGGGAGAGGAAGTACCTCATGATGAGGCAAGGGATCCTATTGGGGGAGATGGGGTTGGTGGTGAGGCCTGAGGGTTTAGGGTCCACCTCTGATTCCGTTTTCATCTCTTGCTCCTGTGGATCAGATTTCACCTTCAGGACCTTCCTTTCACCCTTCCACTCGCCCCAGTTTCCAGGAGCTAAGAAGGGAGACAGCTGGCAGCAGCCGGTGAGAAAGGAGAGGGTGTGGGAGAAGGTCATCTGGAAAAGAATGAACCAGTGTCTGATACAGGAGTCCCCCAGAGTTGGGGCCTTCCAGTAGCTTTAGGACTCCCCACCAACTCTGAAGGGGAAGCAAGAAACCTGTGATTACCCAGGATGAGCCCTTGGGATAGGGTTCAGGCCTTCACAGGCAGGCCTCAGTGTGACATCAGTTTCTTCAAGTCATGGGGGGACAGGGAGGACAGAAATGTGCTATCTCTTTTGTTTAGTGGCTACAGTATAGACTGTGGCAATAAATGGGATTTGGGTTTATATCCTAACTCTTACCATTTACCAGTTGTGCAAGCTTGCCTTCACCTCTCTGAGCTTTGGTTTCTTTGTCAAGTGAGAATAACATTTGTATCATCATTAGAAATTGTCATGAGAATGAAATGAGATGATGTTTGTAAAGCACTTAGCACATGTCCAGCTCATACTTGTTACTCAGTGACTGCTGGCTACTGTCCTTATTGTCATCAGGACTTCAGTGAGCCAGGCCTCAGGATTGCTCCTGGAGACCCCAGTCCAGCCTGGTGAGTGTGTCTGGCTGTGGGGAGAGCACAGGGGCAGTTGGGCTGCCTGAAGCAGGGAACAAGATCAGATAAAACTCAGCAGGCTGGGAGGGAGCATGAGAAAGTGGGAGGCTGGGAGGCTAGGTCAGAAGGAGAAGAAGAAGAGACTTTCTAGATAGGCCAGAGGTTGGCACAGTTGCACTTGTGTCAAAGGAGATGGTCTTCATTTCGGCCCTCTCTCTGCCACTTCCTGCAAGATTTATCTTCCACTCACTGTTTATCCCCAGCCCCTAAGTGCCATCACCACATCCCCAGCCTACTCAGACGTTCAGATTAGTAAGTGTTTACTGAGATAGTGTTGGGTGTTGAGGGGCTGCTGGATGGGCTCCTGTCCCTAATAGTGCAATGGGGGCTATTAAACTAATATACCCTCTTCAGAAGTTGTAGAACCCTGTGCCAAACTTCGGTGGGTGTTCTAGAGTCTACAACAAATGTCCCGTTTCTTCCTAGCTTTCTCTCTCCCTAAAGGAGAACATGAGGTTGTCACTCGCTCAGATGAAGGAAGTGTGGCCTCTCTTGGTCTGGCCCAGCGAGTACCATTAAGAGAAAACCGAGAAATGACACATACCAGGGTGAGATGCAACTCTCCTGGGATGGTGGGTGGGAGGTGCAGGAGATGCTTGGGAGAATTTCGCAGCAGCAGCCAACACTGAGAATTGTAGGTAGAGCCAGGCAGTCTTGGGCCTCGGGATGTTATTGGGTAGGTTTACCCCAGATGCACCCAGTCCCTCTCCAATGTGAAACTGACCTCTCTTTATCAAATGTCTAGGGCCTGGGGTGAGAGATCATATTTGTATCACCATCAGATCAGTGCTAAGGGTGAGACAGATCTGCCACTTGTCAGCCAAAAGCATTCATCCCTTCACTTCACAAATATTTACTGAGTAGCACCAGCCTACTGAGTGCCAGGCCGTGTTCTAGGCTCTGGACATACAGCAATAAACAAGTTCATATTCTAGAAGGGGGAGACAAGAAATAAACACATATATAAAATAGTGTCTCAGATGACTGTAAGTTCTCTATAAAAAAATAATAAAAATAATAGGGCACTAAAGGGGAATTGGGAGCAGGGGAGTTGGTGTTGCAATTTAAAATAGATTGGTCAGGGAACTCTTATTGAGAAGATGATGTTTAAGTGAAGACCAGGGGTTGGAGGAGGAGTGAGATATGTTGATATCTGGGGGAAGGAATGTTCCAGGCCAAGAGAACTGAAGAGGCAAAGGCCCTGGGGAGAGAATGTGCCTGGCATATTTGAGGATCGGCAAAAAGGAGAGGCCAGTGAGATTGAAGCAGAGTAAGGAGAGCGGTAGGAGATATGGTTTTAGTGATAACACGATCAGATTGGGTAAGGAATTGTACACCAGTGTAAGTCCTTGGCTTTTCTTGGAAGTAGTGGGAAGCCATGGGGAGAAGGGTTGATCAAGAAAGTGACATGATTTGACTTAGATCTTTTTTTTTTTTTTTTTTTGAGACGGAGTTTCACTCTTGTTGCCCAGGCTGGAGTGCAGTGGCATGATCGCCGCTCATCACAACCACCGCCTCCCAGGTTCAAGTGATTCTCCTGCCTCAGCCTCCTGAGTAGCTGGGATTACAGGCATGCACCACCACACCTGACTAATTTTGTAGTTTTAGTAGAGACAGGGTTTCTCCATGTTGGTCAGGCTGGTCTCGAACTCCCGACCTCAGGTGCTCTGTTCTCCTTGGCCTCCCAAAGTGCTGGGATTACAGGCCTGAGCCACCATGCCTGGCTTGACTTAGGTCTTAAAAGAATCACGCTGGCTGCTGTAGTGAGAACAAGATATAGGAAGACAAAGGGGGCAGGGATCACTCTTCCACCCTTTTCTTCTTCACAGGACAGCCGTGACTCCCACCTGATGCCCTCCCCTGCCCCTGTGGCCCAGCCCTTGCCTGGCCATGTGGTGCCATGTCCATCACCCTTTGGACGGGCTCAGCGTGTACCCTCCCCAGGCCCTCCAACTGTGGTTTGTGTCAACAACTGGGGGCTGGGCAGGGGCAGAACAGTCTGGCCAGAGATCCTTGCTAGGTCTGCTAAGCCACCCACATCTCTCCCCAGACCTCATATTCAGTGTGGCGGCGTCTCACCATTCAACCTAAAACCCGATTCACGCCCATGCCATCAACCCCCAGAGTTCAGCAGGTAAGAGAGGGCATGGGGAGGTGGCTGGCAGAAGCCACAGCTAGGGGAGAAAGGAGATGGATGGGTACAGGAGAGAGAAGACAGAAGCAAGGGGAGGTTGAGTGCCACCTGTGGGTGTCAGGCCTTGCTGACATCTCACTTCTGTGCCAGGCCCGGTGGCTGAGTGGTGTTTCCCCTCAGTCCTGCTCTGAAGATCCTGCCCTGCCCTGGGTAAGTATCAGAAGGCTCCTCCTACTGAGATTCCTTGCCCTGTGCTGCCAGCCTGAAGGCCCAGGAGTTTGAGACACATGTGCTTTCTGGGCCAGGCATGATGGCTCACACCTGTAATCCCAGCACTTTGGGAGGCTGAGGTGGGAGGATTGCTTGAGCCCAGATCTTTGAGACCAGCCTGGGCAACATAGTGAGACCCTGTCTCTACTAAAAATTTTAAAAATTAGAAAATGCTCTCTGGAAAAGCTGCCTAACTCTCCCTGCTTCTCTGCTGCCCCTCCTAATGTACATCTAGGGCCTCTCAGTCAGCGGCTTTAATCTATTCCTCATGAGGGTGGGACTCAGGCTGGTCTTTCTCCTGCCCCATCCTGGCTTTCTTGTGTGCCTTGTTCCTTGGTGACAGGAGCAGGTTGCCGTCCGGTTGTTTGACCAGGAGAGTTGTATAAGGTCACTGGAGGGGTCTGGGAAACCACCTGTGGCCACTCCTTCGGGACCCCACTCTAACAGAACCCCCAACCTCCAGGAGGTGAAGATTCAAGTGAGTCTGTGTGGGCAACAGCTTTGATGTCTATTGAACAGTGACTGGGGCTGAGGAAGAAGGAAAAGAGATGGGGGGTCAGGAATAGGACAGTGTAAGTAGACTACTGAATGCACATCTTGATGTCACACTGGGGTGCTCTCTCCCACCACAGCGCATCGGTATCCTGCAGCAGCTGTTGAGACAGGAGATAGAGGGGCTGGTAGGGGGCCAGTGTGCCCCCCTTAATGGAGGCTCTTCTCTGGATATGGTTGAACTTCAGCCCCTGCTGACTGAGATTTCTAGAAATCTGAATGCCACAGAGCATAACTCTGGGACTTCCCACCTTCCTGGATTGTTAAAATGCTCAGGGCTGCCAAAGCCCTGCCTTCCAGAGGAGTGCGGGGAACCACAGCCCTGCCCTCCAGTGAAGCCTGGGCCGCCAGAGGCCGTCTGTAGGAGTGAGCCTGAGACACCAGAGCCCTCCCCCCAGGAACAGCTTGAGGTACCAGACCCCTGCCCTCCAGCAGAACCCAGGCCCCCAGAGTCCTGCTGTAGGAGTAAGCCTGAGATACCAGAGCCCTCCCGCCAGGAACAGCTTGAGGTACCAGAGCCCTGCCCTCCAGCAGAACCCAGGCCCCCAGAGTCTTGCTGTAGGAGTGAGCCTGAGATACCAGAGCCCTCTCAGCAGGAACAGCTTGAGGTACCAGAGCCCTGCCCTCCAGCAGAACCCAGTCCCCTTCAGCCTAGCACCCAGGGGCAGTCTGGACCCCCAGAGCCCTACCCTAGGGTAGAGCTGGGGGCATCAGAGCCCTGCACCCTGGAACATAGAAGTCCAGAGTCCAGCCTACCACCCTGCTGCAGTCAGTGGGCTCCAGCAACCACCAGCCTGATCTTCTCTTCCCAACACCCGCTTTGTGCCAGCCCCCCTATCTGCTCACTCCAGTCTCTGAGAACGGCAGGCCAGGCAGGTAAGGAGTTGGCTGGGAAGGAGTGTGAACACAAGAGGTCCTCAACTCACTGTGAGCTGCACCCCTGCCCTGCCCCACCCCTGCTCCAGGCAATCCCATGCTTCCACACCTTCCACCCTGGCCCAGCCTGGCTCTCCCTCAGGAAGAGGGGAGGGGCTGCACTTCCAGCCCTGTGCTCCTAATTGGCTTGGCCGTTGGTGGGGGAGGAGGAAAGGACAGTACATGGTGGCAGTATGGGACTCCAGACCGCCCTCTGAATTCTCCATGCCCCTCAGGCCTCAGCAGTCTGGCCCCTCGAACCCTAGCCCTGAGGGAGCGCCTCAAATCGTGTTTAACCGCCATCCACTGCTTCCATGAGGCTCGTCTGGACGATGAGTGTGCCTTTTACACCAGCCGAGCCCCTCCCTCAGGCCCCACCCGGGTCTGCACCAACCCTGTGGCTACATTACTCGAATGGCAGGATGCCCTGGTGAGACTCCAACCCACAGCCCAGCTGTGGCTGCACAGTGAGCCTGATGGGAGGTGGGGAACGGGGACAGGGGGCCACCTGGGCTCCTTCACAGAGAGGTCAGCAGGAAGGCTTGGCTACAGTGCAAGGCTGGCTGGGCTGTGACAAGGTCTTCTCTCTCTCCAGTGTTTCATTCCAGTTGGCTCTGCCCCCCGGGGCTCTCCATCATGAGACAACCACTCCTGCCCTACCGTGCTTCTTCCTTTTAGCCCTTATTTATTGTCGGTCTGCCCATGGGACTGGGAGCCGACCACTTTTGTCCTCAATAAAGTTTCCAAAGTATCCACATGTCTAGCTAATGAGTTCTAACTGTCCAAACAGGCCAGCTACTGCTGTCACTCTCCCATTGCCCACAGGGTGGCAGTGTCCTCCAGTTCAGAGGACAGCGCTGGGCTCTTGGGATCCCCCAGGCTCTCATCCAGAAGCGAGTCCTGAATCCTGAAAGGGAAGGAAGCAACCCACTCCTGCCTAGCCCACCCCCTTGCAAGCTCTGAGCATCCCACTCCTGCCAAGCCCACTCCCAAGCTCTGTAAATATGTTGGTGAGCAATTGGAACCGCTGTTCCCCTTGCCTTTTGAGATCAGTTCCACTTAACCTGCAGGAACCCTAGACTACTCCTTCACCCCTTAGAGCTCCTTTTCTAGAACTCTCTGCATGCACTGGGCAGAAGAGCAGAAGAGCCAGACCCAGACCTTTGGAGTCTTCCCTTGTTAGGTTGCTGTCTCCCTCCACCTACAACGTGAGGCCCCAAAGCTTTCCTGAAACTGAGACCATCCCTCTTCCTCCCCATAGCAGAGTAGAAGCACACACACACACCCCCCTTTTCTCAGGCCTTGACTGGAATTAACTAAAACTTTGCCTCTGGCAGGGACTGACAGCACAGTAGGAGTCCTTTAGAGGAATGAGGGAAAGGGTCAACCACTTTCCCCTGAGTCTATGCACCAAGTTAAGCAGCCACACACAATCCCCCAACCTCACTTTATTGGACGAGGCAGCAGCAGCTGTAGCCCTGGGGCCTAGTCCGGATGGGGGGAATGGAGACTGTACAGAATGCGTTTTAAATGCCAGGAAAGAATTCACTGGTTCCTCCAGTTCACAGAAGGCTGCCAAGGCTGGAGCCTGAGCCTGAAAGTGGAGATGAGGGGAGGAGAGGGTGGCGAGAGAAAGTTGTCGTGACGGCGAACCTGCACTACCCTGTCTTAATGTCTTCTCTTGCCTAAATGGGCTCCTCCTGTTTCTGTTATTTCCCTCGCAAGCTGCGGGGCTTCCCTCCGGCTTTCTGGGCCTCTGAATCCCGCTAGTAAAACTGCTCCCCATCTCTGTACAAATGAGAGAGCCACGACCTCTGCCCCTCTGGGGTCCAGCGCGCACTTGGGTGCGGGTGATCCCTCCGGAAGTCGCTCTGCTCCTCCGGCCGGGTCTCCTCCTCTTTCCGGCCACTTATACCCTTGAGCACCAAGAGTTCGCCCATTTAGGCCGCCTCCAGGAACGGGAGGGTCCACCCCACCACCAGGCTCTCAAAGGGTGGGGTGGCGCCTCGGGTGGGGCGGGCTGGAGGTGGGTGAGGACGGGAGAGAAGGCGTGAACGGGGGCACAGGGCGGGGCCAGCTCAGTCGGGGTAGATGATGAAGCCGGAGAAGGTGCTGTACTTGTTGGTGTTGCCGCCGTGCACCTTCCCGCCGTCCAGCTTGATGAAGACCTCGTCGCCCACGTCCAGGTGCAGAATGACGCTGTTGCTGGCGTAGTCGTAGTTCTGGTCCGCGTCCTGAGCAATGGCGCTGGCCCGGACCTATCGAGGGAGAAGAACCCCCTCATGCTCGGTGTGGAGCTGGGGTGACGGGAGGGGTCGGGGCGGCTGGGCGTGCGAAGGCGGCAGCGTAGCCGCCGCAGGGGCTGGGGAGGACCAGGAAGGAGGGTAGGACATCGCGGAGTTGCTCCAGCGCTGCCATTCACTGGCTGTGTGACGCGGAGCAAATTCCACGCCTTTTCTGGACCTCAAATTGATCTATAAAGTGAAGGATAATAATAGAACCCACCTCATAGGGTGTTAGGATTAAGTGAATTACTACGTGTGAAGTGTGTTCAGAACAGTGGGTTTTTTTTTGTTTTGTTTTGTTTTTGTTTTTTTTTTTGAGGTGGAGTTTCGCTCTTCTTGCCCAGGCCGGAGTGCAATGGCGCGATCTCGGCTCACTGCAACCTCCGTCTCCCGGGTTCAAGCTATTCTCCTGCCTCTGCCTACCTAGTAGCTGGGATTACAGGCGCCCACCACCACGCCCTGCTAATTTTTTCTATTTTTAGTAGAGACGGGGTTTCACTGTGTTGGCCAGGCTGGTCTCGAACTCCTCACCTCAGGTGATGCACCCACCTCAGCCTCCCAAAGTAATGGGATTACAGGCGTGAGCCACCGCATCTGGCTCAGTGGTTTCCATTCCTAAATTATTTTTAATGCATTTTCAAATTACTATTGTCATTTAAAAAATAAAATTGGCCGGCCAGGCCCGGTGACTCATACCTGTAATCCCAGCACTTTGAGAGGCCGAGGTCGGCGGATCATCTGAGATCGGGAGTTTGAGAAGAGCCTGACCAACATAGAGAAACCCTGTCTCTACTAAAAATACAGAATTAGCTGGGCGTGGTGGTGCATGCCTGTAATCCCAGGTACTAGGAGGCTGAGGTAGGAGAATTGCTTGAACCCAGGAGGCAGAGGTTGCGGTGAGTGGAGATAGCGCCATTGCACTCCAACCTGGGCAACAAGAGCGAAACTCTGTCTCAAAAAAATAAAAAATAAAATAAAATAAAAATTTGCCTATAGGATAATTTCTAAAATTCTGAACCGACTTGGACCTCCTGTCAGTCCTCACGGAGGGTTGGCTTCCCCAGTGGTGGAGCATAGGTGTGCCTGTGCGTGTGCCACAGAGTGCAGGCCATGCTGAGATGCACTGTTGCCCTCTCGCCTGTGGGCGTGGATTTCCCGACCGAGCACCGGCTGGTGCCCAGGCGCGGGGAGGTCGTCTTCTGCCAGAACAGGGGGCCCTTCCTCCCCTCTGGGCTCATGGCGGTCGATTTGGGCCTCCAGCCCCCCTCTTCTAGAGAGTCCCACAGGGGCTGGTTATTAACTCATTAATTATTCATCATTATTCTAATCACTATTTACCGTCCCCAGGGCCGCAGCGCCTGCACCGAAGAATACAGAGTGGGAGCTGCGCGGTCCCCTCCCCCTCTGAAACCCGCACGAATTAGTTACACACTGGCCCCCTCCACCTCCTCCCAGATACCCCGCATAGACAAAGCACACCTACTCGGTGTTATATGCAGATAGACACCTCTCCACTTTCAACATCTTTGCACTCCGCAGTCACACACACTCCCTGATACACATATATATTCTCTCACTCCATGAGGACGCACACTCACTCCCTTTCCCCGGGTTCCTGGGGCAGCCCTGCTGGGATGAGACCCCAAAGCAGGTCTGGGGGCAGGTAGACGCTGCCGCGGTACCAGGCTCCCGCAGGCTGAAGCTCCTGGGTAGCCACCACTCCCTTCATGCGGGACATCCTGAGGTCACCACTCAGCCCCAACCTCCCTTTGCGGCCTGCGCAGCTCTGGCACCTTCTCCCACCTACCCCACACCTGTGGCCTCTAGTTCCCACTTTATGTGAAATTTTGGTGCTAGAGCTTAGTCCTTGGGGCTATTCCCCGAAAACAGAGGCAACAGTGACTCCAACTGCCCACAAAGGCAGGGAACCACGGAACCTGGATACTGAGAGATTGCTAGGGAGGGTGTGGGGCCTACAAGACCAGGCTAGGGTCCAAGGCTTTTCTACCTGTCCCTTGCCTCTTTCCTCCCTCAAATCCATTCATTCCAGCCACCTGGCTGACCCTTGAGCTGCCAGGCTACAGACTCAGCTGAGGGCAAGGCTGTTCTAGGCCCCCAGCCCTGGGGTGAGCAATAGGACAACTGATCGGCAGGTGAAGTGAGCAAGCTAATGTTTTCTTCCTTTTATACCTTTTCCTCAAACATCCAACCCAAATGCCCCCAACTTGAGAACAGCTGCCGACTTCCTATTGCCTGAGACATGGATTCCATTCTAATTCGAAGGAGTCTAGACTCCAGTTAGCTGGTCCAATGCAAGGCTGGGAGACCTAAAGGCCAGGAGGGCTGCCGCGGAAGAAAGGATAGCCCAAGACGGGACAAGAAAAGAGGCCAGTTGGCAGGGCCAGACACCAAAGACATCTGATGTTGCCCATAGTTGCAATGTGAGGTCGCAGCTGCAGAGACACTCAGGTTTGAGTCCTGAGTTCTAATTCTAACACCATTCCTACACTCCCTGAGGCCCTAGGCAGGAGGTTTTCCTTCTCTGGCCCCCAATTTCCTCTGTGGCTAAATGAAGCCGTCTATCGTTCTTGGCAGCCTCATGTTCCTGGATTCAGTGACGCCTTTTGGGGGAATAATCTCAGGTTGTGGGATGAGTGCAGGGACATCTAGAGAGCGACCAGTCTGAGCTGGTTGGGGGGAGGGGCATCTCACCTGTCCGTTCTTCATGAGGTCAGCCCACATGCTGGTGCCGTCGCCGCCGCGCATGAGCACGTGGTAAGCGAAGAAGTAGACGCCTGGCATGGGGCAAGTAAACTTGCCGCTGGCTGCCTCATAGGCGTTGCCCACGTTGGTCACCACGTCGTCGAAGCGCAGCACCTCGTAACCCTCGTGGGGCCGCCGCAGGCCCGCGTAGAAAGCAATGCGAGGCACGTAGCCTGCAGCAGGCGCCACCCCGCCCGGACCTGGGCCGGGAGGGCCCGGGGGGCCTGGCCTGCCGGGTTCTCCAGGGGGCCCTCTTGGACCTGGTGGTCCCGGGGGCCCCCGCAGGCCTGCTTTCCCGCGCCGGCCCACCTCTCCCTTGGCGCCCGGCGGGAAGGGGGACACGGAAGCAGGCGCGCCGTCGGGGCCCGGGCCTCTGGGCCCATGCGGGTCGCACACCATGCGGCAGCGACCCAGCATCTCGTAGTGCGCTGGCCCGCGGGAGCTGTGCACCAGCAGCGGGATGGCCACCAGCAGCAGCAGCACCATGGCCACCCCGACGGCCGCACCCGCCACCCTCTTGCGGCGGCTCAGCCGCGACGCGGCCAGGGCCAGCAAATCTTCTTCACTCTTGGGCGCAATGGCTGCCGGGGCCCGGGACTCTCCGCGGGCCCAGGAGGCGGTGACCCGCCTTGGGCCTGAGTCTGCACTCCCCCGACGGCTGCCCCCCCACTCCCCTTACCCTGCCTCTACGGGTCCCCGCCGCGGCGGTGCCGCTCCCCAAGCCGTCCGTCAAGGGGAGGCCCCTCGTGGGTTACGTCAGGGGCAGCTCCTGACGGTCCAGAGCCCGTGGTCCTCTAGTACCCTCCCGTTCAGTCCTAACGATCCTGGGCACCTGAGATCCGCGGCTTCTCAGACGGCTGGTTTCTTACAGATCTGAGATGCCTGCTCTCCAGACCGCTGCTTTCTCAGGGATGGCGCGGTGCCTGGGTCCCAGGCTGCTCAAATAGACCGCTCCCGGCTGGAGAGGGGACTACTCCCCGCGCTCCGGACGTCCCGGGGTCTGAGCTGTGGGTGCTGCTCACCGGGCGCGATCTCCTGGTAGGTTTTGCGCTCTGCCTCTTGGCAAGCACCGACTCACCTTGCTACCCCTGCCGCGGCCCCAGCCCCCGCTAGAGCCCTGGCCCGCGCCTCTGTCCTGCGAGCGCGGTCGGTCTCCGCGTCCCTAACCTTCCTCCCCTCCCTCCCGGGCGGCGATGCGGGTGGTGTGAGGCGCCGAGCGGCCGGAGCCACTATAAGCGGCCAGAGGCGGAGCGACCCCTGGTGCCCAGAGTGGGAAGCGCGGGGGCGGGGCAGGCAGCCGCCCCCAGCCACGTCCTCCCCTCCTCCCCTCCATCCCCCCACCGACCCTAGGTTCCTTCCCGGCCCTGAGCGGGTTCTTCAGGGTCTCGCGGCCCCCACTCTATCTTTACTTTCACCCTTTACGCGGAGTTTGGCATTCTCAGAACCCAGAGGAAACCCAAAACAGCGATGGGATAAAGAGGGGTCACGATACAAACACGCATAGTAGGTTCCCGAGGTAAAATGAGGGGGAGGGACCTCACAAACAAACAGAAAACAAAATAAGAAGGACTAGAAAAGATAGAAATTCGCCACCCCACGCCCCATAGCGCCCGTGACCGAATAACATGGTAAAGGGTTCAACTGATACTAGTTGGCTTGAAGTGGAAAAGGCAAATCTCTAGCCAACCCCACACCCCCACCCCTCAGTATTGGGGCGCGGAGTGGTGTGTGTGTGTGTGTGTGTGTGTGTGTGTGTGGAGAGAGAGAGAGAGAGAGAGAGAGAGAGAGAGAGAGAAAATAAGAGAACAGAGCAGCCCGGAGGAGCAAGCAGGAAACCGACAAGAAAGCAGAGAAGGAGCGACAGAGAAATCAAAGAGAAGGAAAGCTAGATAGAGATGCAGAGACAGAGACAAAGCTTCGAAAAGAGACGGACTGACAGCCCCAGAGGGGGAGAGGGAGAGACAGAAACAGAGGAAGAGAGACCGAGCCGGGACAGGTTGACAGATCGAGAGAGAAATGTAAATGGCGCGCTGCAGAGAGACACCCAGGTCCGTGTTTGGACTCCAATGTGACACATCAACTGTGGGGAAGATGCGGGGGCAGGGCAGCTCTGCCAGCAGTGCTAGGCTCTGGGCCTGTGCGTTGTGACAGTGTGCTCCAAAGTGTGGAGGTGGCCATGGGATCCTGGCCCTGTGTGTCCCTGGGTGAGTGCGATTGTGGATTGTGTATTGTCTTTGTGTATGTATACGTGAGGGCTGTTTGAAGGGAGGTATTTGTATTTGTCTTCCTCTTAGTCCCTAAATTTGAAGCCCACAAATGCCATTTTTCCTACCTTGGAACTGAGAATGAAGGAATCTACAGGAGAGAGAGGAAGTCAGAAGACAGCGGTTTTCTCATTTGCCCTGCTCAGCTCAGCCCAATGACACCCCTGCCCTGTTCCCAGACTTATCCAGTCCCAGGAGTCTCTGCCCCTTCCTCCTTCAAGAGTTTGTTGTTAGATGAAACCCAGAGAAGTTGGATCCCACATAATGGGTATTTGGGGTGGGAGTTGAAGTTGGTCATGCAAATTAATGTAAGTAAAATGGAGATTAGGTGCTAGGCAGCCTCCTGTAAGAGGGGACTGTACCTGGCTTTCAGAGTGGCTAAGACATTGCTAGACACAGGCATTGCTAGATCAGAGTCCAGAGAAAAAGCTATTGACTGCATCCTTTCTTAGGGCCTGGGCCCTCTGGGGAAAATGGCTTGCTCACAAGGACCCCAGAGGCTAGGAAAACAGGCTCTAGGACTGGTAAAAAGTGGAGGCATTTGGAGACCCTGCAGGTGAGTAGCGGCAAAAGCCTCTTAGAGACCAGGATAAGCCAGGACTGTCATGTATAGGAATACATTGTGTAAGATGGAGGGCACAGGGCACACCAGGGCATGATTATTGGATGGAGAGTGATTTCCTCCTCTCTTGTTTTCTGTACTCCTTCTTGACCCCCGCCTCATAATGATGCTGGGAGAGAGAGATTCCTGAGGCTGGGCCTGTGTTGGGGGTTGGGGGAGGCCCCTACACATCTGCAAGGAGTGGGAGAGAAAGGATTGGCAGTCAGTGGGGGAGGGGCCTCCTGCTCCAACCATAAATACAAATTTTATTCAAGGTCTTTGTCACCATTTGTCTTCCTCGGGGGGCTGAGGGCCGTGTCAGCCCTCTGCATGTCTAATTCTGGATCTGCTCCCCCAGGCTGGATGATGGATGGATCAGAGAGCAGACCCAGGCTCACACCAGCCTCCCCTGCCTGATCCTCAGGCCCCATCCACCCCAGGTCCTGCCACTCCTCTCCCTCCCTTTGCCCTCCCTCCACTTACCAGAGGCCCCCTCTGCCCAGCCGCGCTCCCCACTCCACCCATTCTACTTACCAAGGCCCCCTTTTTAAGTCCCTCACCTCTGCCCCTTTCAGGTCCCAGTCCTCTTCTCTCTAGAGTTTCCCCTCTCCTCCCATCCCCAGCCCAGGCTGTGAGCTGTGGTGACCAGCAGGGCTGCAGGCGGCAGCGGATCTGTGTGGTTTGGGAGCCGGCTTGGCTCAGGGGGAGCTGAGGGGCCAGCTCCATGAATTTATTCATGTTCTGTTGCTCTTTCCCCACACTCTGGAATGAAGCTGCCAGCTCACCAGGTCCTTATTGCTTCCCCTGCAGCTGCCACATTCTGCCAAGAAGGGACCTGGGTGGGGCCAAGGCCAGGCCTGCACACCTGGGGCCAGAAGCCAAGTGTCTGGGCTGGAGGGAATGCTGGGGCTCAGGCTGGGGTCTGGGACAATTTACCCAGAGCTCCTCCTGCAGCCAAACTGGGAAGCCCCAGGGAGGTGGTATGATTGGGAATGGGAGGTAGGTAGAGAAGGGTGTGCTGCAGGACAAAAAAGAGGCAGTGGAAGTGGGGGGCCGAGTTGGCAGGGGGAGGGGAGAGGAGAGGAAGCCCTTAACGGCGTCCTAGGCTCCCCCATTTAAAGGTTAATGCAGCCTTCAGATAGACCAGTCTGTCCTTGACTCTGCATTAACCTTGACCCTAACCCCTATTTATATACTTGACTCCTCTTCGATCATAAAATGAATTTTAACTCCAGAAACTGACCCTAAATGGAATGCCTCCCTCACCTGTCCGGTACCCAGGGGGCTCCCCAGAATTCCCCCCAGGGCTATAGCTAGTTGTGTGTCAGAGTTCTGAGGACCAGACTTTGGATTAGCATGTGATTAGCATATGATTTGCATGTGATATGTACCTTCTACTCTGCGGAAGTTTTCATGTTAAAATTTTATGAAGTCTAGTGGAAAGGTCCTGGCTCCTTGAAAGTTTTTTCCTTTTGTTCCTTCTCTCACACTTCTTGTCACTGACCCAGACCCCCTCAAGGGAAGAAAGAGGGTGAAGAGGTGAGCAATATTGGGCCCTTGGGAGGGAAGGCTCCAGCAAAGTCATATGCCTCCATCACTTGAACGAGCCTCAGTTTCCTCATAAGTAAGAGAAGAGAAACCTCCCTTCCACCTGACATTTTACCAAGATCTAAGGAAACACTTTTTTTTTTCCTTGCACTCTCTCCCTCCTCCCCTTCAGGGCCAGTCACAGTGTGGTTCTCCCTACTTATTCCCACACTCTGGCTTTCAGCTCCCACATTGAAGCTCGCATGGATCTGGAAGCAGCCTGGGTTGCCTGATAGCAGTCCTCTAGTATGAAGAGAAAGGAATCCATGTGAGAGGACAGGGGAGGCATGGAAAGGGAAACATTATTGAGTTCTTATTGTATTTTAGGGCTTTAACATGCAACTTCTCATTGCATCCTCACAGCACCCCTTAGAGTTAGCTCTATTGTCCCCATTTTACAGGTAAAAAAACTGGGGCCCAGAAAGGGGAAATGACTTGTCCGTTATCACCCTGTAAGGGATAGTTCTGGAATTAGAGTTATGACCTCCTGGCTTTCTTCTCAGTTCCCTAGAGGAGATAAATGGCACCCAAGGCAGTGGAAGAGTGAGAGAGGCAGGCCCGGAGTGGGCAGTGAGGTTTGAACGGCTTCTGGGAGACTTTTGTATGTGAGGCCAACAGGGTTGTGTCTTGGCTCCGTGTATCTCCCAACCCCCATCCTGACAGTGTTAAACCTGATGCCCAACAGGTGCTCAACTGTTGGCTAAAGGATGGACAAAGTTAGTTTCAGAGAACAACTGTCCAGATGGAGGAAGAGAGGGCAGAGAAAAGGGAAGCAAAAGAAAACGAAGCGAGTCAAGGAAAATTTGCTTAAGGGACAAAAGGGAATCCTGAAGTCGGCTCTTCTCCAACTGCGGCTGGGAAAACCGTCCCAGCCCAAGAACCTACTCATGGCTTGACTCCTTGCAGAGACTACCCGCCTGCCTCTGCCATTAGGCAGAGAGAGTGAGTGCAGGGCCAGGCCCAGGGCTCTCACTCATCAGCCAGTGCCTCTGGCACCAAAACTCAGTGCAACCTTAAGTTCAAAGTGTGGCACCAGGGTCCACAGGGCTGAAGACAAGCTCCTGGCTTCCTAGAGAGTGGGTAAAGACTGCTTCTAAGGTGTCTGTCAGGCCAGAGCTGTTGCTGGCTGACTTTGGCAGCCCTCCACCCGTGGCCAGGTGCTGCTCCTAGCCTTTGCCTCCTCCACCTTCCTTTGTGCTCCCCGCTGCCTCCACCGCTCGACAGCTCCAGCCTTCAGTTAATGAAATGTGGGGATCGGCTGCACAGAGAGCTGTCAGACCCCTCATTTCTCCGCTGGAATATTGACTCCGGCTCTGGGAGACCCACAGATGAAAGGAGGCGGGTGGGGTGCGGGAAGCTGATGGGGCGCAGGCTGACGAGAGCCCAGAGACCAGGAGGTAGTGCTAAGCTCCAAGTCTCGAGGGCTTGGCTAAGCGAGGAAGGCCCTAGGATGCTCTTTCTGCTTGGGGTCCCCAGCTTTTCTCTGACGAGCAGGATGCTTAACGAGCCCCAACCCACCGCACCCGGACCTGGACCCCAAACTAGCACCCCAGGCGAGCTGGACTTTAGTGAGCGCCGCGCGCAGCGCCTCGGAGCCGGAGACCGCTGCCCGGTGCTTCCTCCCATCTTCTTCCATCCTTTCCCTCTTGCTCCCCCTCCCTCCTGCACTCCCTCCCCGGCGGCCGCGGCCTTTATTAGGGATTCCGCGGCTGTCGGTCCCGCCATCCATCCTGTCCGCCGGCAATTAGGCGGCCAGACAAAGAGCAGCTTCGGATGGATGAGGGTCCCGGCGGATCGGAAATGTGAAGGGTCAGCGCTGCCGCCCGCGGCGCACCCCGCTCCCCCTTCAGCATAATCACCGGCCGCCCGTCACTCAGCCGGCCGCCCGGGGAGCTCCTGGGCCAGGCCGGGGAGAGGGCGGGGTGCGGCTGCAGCCTAGGCGCCCAGGGCAGGGCGAGGGCGGACCTGCGGCAGGGCGCCTCCTGAGGAGCAGTGGAGGACTGCGCCTGAGGCGTTTGCCGAAGGGAGGGGGATTATGGCCCCGGGCGCTCCCCGAAGGGAAACTGGGGCTAGCAGCTTGGGGCCACCCAGTGGGGAAGAGGGAACAAAAGCTGCGGAGACCAGAGGCCCGAGGTTCAGGGCGCCCCCTGCTGGGAAGCTGGGGACCAAGCCTTAGAGGTCAGGCAGGTACAGATGAAACCAGGCCCAGGGCGACCCCTCCTAGGGAAACCAAGGGTTTCTAGCCTGGCGCGCCTCCTACCGGCTTTGAAGGACACTGCGCTTCTGTGCCCGCTCTGTTCAGAGAAATCCAACCAATCCTCATCCGCTCAAAAGAGGCTCCAAGTCCTGGAGAACCCGGGGGGAGCCTAGAGGGAGTTCAAGGAGTCCAGGTTTTACTGCAGATTCTTTGGCGCTAGCTCCCAGCTGACAAATCAACATCTCAATCTGACAATTAGTGGTCGAGATTGGGGGTGAGGGGCTCTCACAGCCCTGGCCGCTTAGCCCTCCTGGCGGGAGGCAGAGAGGTGGGCGGTGCTGGCAGTGATGAACGACTCCAAGGGGGCCCGGGGCCCCGAGCGCGCATTCATTACTCGACTGACAGGCGGGTGGCGGGTCGGGCGGGCTGCGAGTGGACGTGCTGGGAAACAGGCCAGTAGCAGGAGGGGGCTAAGGGAAGTGTTTAACAGTCCCACTGCTCCATCTGCTCCTGGTCCTTCGCCTTGACCCTGGGACTTGATTTCCTTGAGCTCGGCCTCCCAGTTATTGGAGCTGGCCCTGGCTGGGAAGCAAGGGTGGGGACCTAAGCCCTCTTCTGGGGTTAGGTGATTTAAGGTCTGAGATGTCAAGGAAAGGTATTAGGCAGGTATCAAGACTAGGCGCTTCGGTCTGACCTCTGAGAAACTGTGCGTGACTTGTGCACTCAGAGATGGTGTGTATGACAGGGATTGATGAGTGTGGATCGCACGTGGGGGTCAGTGACTGTGTGTGTCAGTGCCAGGTGTGTGTCAGTATGATTTTGCCAGTAGAGGTGTGAGATTCCCATCTGAGGATGAACCACCCCTCCCTGTGTGTCCACCCCCTGTGTGTCCATCTCCCCACTACCCCCCAGCTGGCTGTCAGCTCTGTCTCCAGTTATGGAGGAAATGGCAGTGCGCACGGTGACGGTGACAACTGAGGTGTGCTGCTGAGGTGGGGGGTGGGGGTGGTGCTAGATGTTAACTGTGAGAGTGCTGGTCAGGACAGCTGCTCCCTTCCAGCACCTTCACCACTAACATCCCTACCCTGAGGGTCTTGAAAGTAGTGGATTGATTTTTTGTTTGTTTGTTTGTTTGTTTTTTGCCAAAGTTTGGACACCTAGTTGCTGTGCCCTGGGGAACAAAGTGATTACTACCAGAGTTGTCTAGCCCATACTCCTACACATACACATACACATACACGAGGTCTCCAATGTAAGATGTGATCTCCAACCCATGTGGCCTCCCTAGGCTGGTGTGGTGGCCAGAGAGGAGTTGGTAGATGTTGAGCAGATGCCTGTGTGATGCTCAGGAAGAGAGGGGCTGACCTTCAGACCTCCAAGGCAGCCTACCTCTTTGGAGCCTGTATTAGCAGCCTCTGAGATCCTAATCTTTTGGGTCTCAAGTCCAAGTTAGTTACTAGTTTATGCCTTGGGAGGATAATGCTAACTGCACTCTAATTCCTCTCCCTAATAACTCTCTTCAGTTTTGCTTGGTCTCCACTCTCAATCTTCATTCTCAAAAACACCAAGAAGTTGAACCTGGCCTCCTCCCCAGCCCTGAACCTCCTGGGTCTACAGAGCAGAAAACTGGGCTGACTCTGGATCTCTGGCCCCTGTTTTTTTCAGGGAGACCCTTCCCTTTGCCTTGTTGTTCCTTGGGGCTAGGGTATCTCTTGGAGCTTCTGTATCTTTATCTCTGTACTCTTTTTCCTCCTCCTCCTCCTCCTTCTTCTTCTCCTTCTCCTTCTTCTTCTTTTCCGGGTCTCGCTCTGTCTCCCAGGCTAGAGTGCAGTGGCTCCATCTTGGCTCACTGCAATCTCCTCTCCTGGATTCAAGAGATACTCCTGCCTCAGCCTCCTGAATACCTGGGACTACAGGCTCTGCCTGGCTTGCTTTATTTATTTATTTATTTATTTTGTATTTTTAGTAGAGCCAGGGTTTCTCCATGTTGACCAGGCTGGTCTCAAACTCCTGACCTCAAGTGATTCACCCACCTCAGCCTTCCAAAGTACTGGGATTATAGGCGTGAGCCACGGCGCCCAGCCTTTGTACCCTCCTTTGTGTCTGCATATTTCCACATTTAGGAATCTTCCAAATTTGTCTTCATACATTTTCGGGGGCTCTCTCTTTGTTCCTCTTGGGGCTCTTCTCTTTAAGAATACACCAGCCCAGCAGAATACCCCAAGGAGATTGGAGTAGGAGGAGGAGGGCTTTCTTCCTGCCCCCATCCAGAGGTGATTGCTAACTCAAGGATGGTCACACCGTGTCAGGACTCGGGCACGCGCAGGTCACTTCACATTCTGGGCACAGACGCCTGGTCGATGCCCTGCTGTCCCTCCCTCCTCCCAACCTCCCTCCTCCTGGCCCCCGCCCCCTCCGCCCGCCTGGAAAAGGCAAATTTGACATTTTTAAATCCCGAGCCTTAAAGGGATCGATGCGGCCCGGGGGCCCCGCCCGGGGTCGATATTCCTGATTGGGAAGCGGCCGCTGCGCGGAGCCCGCGTGTAAATCACCCAGGCTGGAGGAGGGGGTGTGGGGAGCCTACCACGTCCCAGACTGGTGAAGCCAGGAGGGGTCGGGACCCGGGCGGGACCCGAGGGCGATGGAATGAGAACGACGGGCCTTAGATAACCAGAGAGAAGCCCTCCCAGGGCCTCCCCCTCCCGCGCTCAGCCCTGTCAACTCCCCCGGCCAGCTCCAGTCTCGCTTCAGCGGCCACCACCCTTCGCTGCCCCTGGAGCCGCCGGGGAGGCCAGTGTCGGAGCCA
>NW_012103288.1:119378-127132 GCF_000951045.1 Mandrillus leucophaeus | reverse complement strand
GGGGGAGAGGCGGCGGGGTGAGGCTGGCTTAGCGCTGGCACTCAGTGGGCGCGCAACATATGTTCACCGAATTGAGAGTCTGGGACACCGAGCGGCGCAGGGCAGGGGGTCGGAGGGCACAGGCGGGGTAGGAGATGGCCCAGACCGGGTGAGGGCAGAAGCCTCACTCACGGTGGAAGAAGGCACTTGAGACCGCTCTGGGAACAGCTGGGCTGGGATAGACCACCCCAGCCCTCTCGGGGGACACCTGGGTAGTAAAGAACAAGACATAATGGGGCAGGCAGGAAAGTTTGGACCCCACCCACAAGCGCCTCCGCCACCCCAACCTCCGATCCTTGTCGCACTCTGCTGGGGAAACCAAGGCAGCAGATGCTGAGAATAGCCAAAAAGGTTAAAAGCAGGGTCAGCGACGAGGCTAGGGCAGCAACCAGAATTCCTGCATGGGTTTCTGGATCCTCCGCCCACGTGGGGCCCGTTTGCGGGTAAATGCACCACCGCGCCCCCCACCACAGCTCAGACACTTTCCACTCGCTGCAGCTTGTCAGATCCCCCCACCTCCCACTCTGCACCAGTTTATAGAACAACAATTTTGGGAAAACAATCCGGGCGGAGTGACGGCCCGGTAATTGTGACAAAGTGAGTGCGGGCTGCTGGAGAGAGCACTAGGGCGGGAGCGCTGCGGGGCGAGGCGGAGGCAGGGGCGCCTCCCCCCGCCCTGCCGCCCCCTCGTTCTTATTCCGGTCACCTCCCATTCCTCTCCTTGTCTCTTCTCCAATTCCTCTTCTCTCGGCTCCTCGCGCCTTCCTTTGCTTGTTCCTCCATCTCTCTTCCCTTTCCTCCCGGTAACAGCTCTTCTCCCGCTCCTCCCACCCCGTCGCCCCTCCCCCGGTGCGCTTTTTCCTCGCTCACTTCTCCCCTCTCCTCCGCCTTCCACTCGTTTCTTCGGCTTTTCCTCGCGCTTACATTGCCCTTGGGCCCCTGGCTCTCTCCGCACAGTAGGCTTCTCTCCCTCCCCACTTCTCGCTTCCTAAGATCGAACCCTGAGCCCCTTCCCGACCCCCACTCTCTGGGCCGCCAGCGCAGCACTGCATTCCTGGGTTCCTCCGGCCGTAAAGCTGGTGGCGCGCTGCGGCCCGGGGTGCCCCGGCGGCCAGCCTCTTCCCTCTCCCTTGTGTGGCTGCCGCCGTTGCCCCACCACCTGAGCCGGGAGATTGTTTGTCCAGAGGCGGCCGCCGCCGCCCGCGCTGTTTGCAAAGCTTAGCGCGCCGTCGCGCAGTGCGGGCCCAATTAAGTCTCATTCATTATTCAGCGCCCCTGTCCGCCCCCGCCCCCAGCAGTCTGAGGCGTCGCTTTGGGGCCCCTCCCAGCCTAGGTCCCTCAGTGAGACCTAAGAGGTCATATAGAGAGCAGCATTTCCTCTCCAGGCCGAGATGAGGGCTGTGAGGGCGTTTGGAGGGAAACGCGCTGCCTACTACGGGGAGGTGACACCCGCGAGGCCTACCGTCCCCTCGAAGCCCCCGCAAGTCCAGACTGGGGGACCTTGGAGATCCACGAGATTTCCAGAGAAGGAAATTGAGGCCCAAGAAGCTGCATGACTTAGCCAAGGTCACGGAGTAGACCCCGGGGTAGGAGCCCGGGACGTTGAAATGAAGGCGTCTTGCATTGCAGCTCCGTGGCAGCGCAGAGGCACAGGAAGGCAGACTACCCCGAGCCCCGGGCTGCGGCCTCGCCCTCCAACCCTCTGCTTCCGTTTCTTCCTCTGGTCCATAGCCCGCGGGACAGAGCAGCCCTGGATTGGGAGGCTCCTCAGCTCTCAGGCTCAGGTGCAGAAGCAGAGCCCCTAACTGGAAGGCTCGGAGGTGGGCCCGTGAGGCAAGCCCTGTGGGGGGTTGAGGACAGCTTGGGTTGGGGGTCCCTCCCTGCAGCCTGTCTGTGGGTGTCTCTGCCTTAGGGGAATTGGAGGTGGAACCATCCAGTCTTGAAGGTCAACGGAGTGTGAAAAGAGGAGCGTGCAGCTTGAGGTGAGGGAGGAGTCACCTTTCTATTTGTGGGGGTGGGAAGAGGTAATCAAGGACATATTCTTGCATTTACAGGAGTTTGTCCTTTTTTAGCACTACAGATAGGAGCGTCCTTGCTCCTCCAGGCAGCCCCTCCATAGGGGCAGTCCTGTGCTGCTGTGACTCGGCACCCACACAAGGTGAGTCTGGGGACCGCCCGGACCCGCCCTTCCTTCGGCGGCAGCGCCACCTGGCGGCGGTGGTGCCGTGGTGCGCGAGGCGCTGGGCCTGGGCTGGGCGCTGAGTCTACTGGAGCTGCAGGCGTCTGCAGAGCCTTGCACTCTCCCCTCGAGGGCTGGCGGGAGGAGTCCCAGGAGGGAATGTGATTCCGAGGGCCCGGGGAGGGCCCTGAGGAGGAGCTTGGCCTGGGGAGGCCGGGCTTCCGTGACACAACAGACACAAAAGACAAAGTCCATTTGGATGGAAGTGGGAGCGGGGCGAGACATGTCATTTTCACTCTGTGGTCAAAGGAAATGACTGGTCTGACTCGGTCTGGGAGCGGGGCGCCCAGGTACGGCCACTTAATTTGGGACTAGCGGGTGCTGACTGGTTGTCGCTCCAGATAGAGGGGACACTGGCAGGCACGCTTGACGTCTGGTTTGATATTGTGAGGATTCGTCCAGCTGCTGTGGAGTGACTTTTCAAGCCGGCCTCCGAAAGAGGTGGTTGAGTTGTGGGGTGCAAAGGTCTAGGTCAAACGTAGTTTTCCAGGATATTTTAATAGAGGGAATTCAGGACCCCTTTCAAGTTTGACCTGTGGGAAAATCTCATGGCCTGGAGAGTTAGGAAGGCAGGAGAGGGGCTAAAGCCTGGGCCAGTGTGGAAGGGCAGCCACAGTTGGAGTTAAGTCGTGGGTAAGGCGGAGGCTTTCAAAATGTGTGGGAACTTTGGAAAGGCATCCAATGCAGCTCTGCCCCTCCACACATCCCCCCATGAGTCATTTCGGGTCATTGGTCTGAGGGGAGGTCTGAAATTTAAACAGCTTTCTCCTCTAAATCTGGAGTCACTGTGGTTGTAAAGAATGGAACTGAGGTGCTAGGACAAGGGATATGAGATAAATAGCACTGGGGACTCAGGCAGATCTGGACTCGACTTTCATGGGAAAGAGAAATGGTTGCTGTGTTGGAGCTTGGACATCATCTTATGACTCTGCTTTTTCCCATCTCTTAGGGTCTAAGGATAACTCTGGGGCCATGACGGCCATGATTCTCACAGAGAACTCCAAGACTTCTGTGCTGCGAGTAAGCGGACTTGTTCTGAGACCTTTGCCCTAGAGGATGGCGAAGGGGCTCCTGGTGACCTATGCCCTCTGGGCTGTGGGGGGCCCTGCTGGGCTTCACCACCTGTACCTGGGAAGGGACAGCCACGCCCTGCTCTGGATGCTGACCCTGGGGGGAGGTGGGCTGGGCTGGCTCTGGGAGTTCTGGAAGCTCCCAAGCTTTGTAGCTCAGGCCAACAGAGCCCAGGGGCAGAGGCAGAGCCCCAGAGGGGTGACACCCCCTCTGAGTCCCATTCGCTTTGCTGCCCAGGTGATCGTTGGCATCTATTTTGGCCTTGTGGCACTGATTAGCCTTTCATCCATGGTCAACTTCTATATTGTGGCCCTCCCACTGGCAGTTGGCTTAGGGGTCTTGCTGGTGGCTGCTGTTGGCAATCAGACCTCAGACTTTAAGAACACTCTGGTGGCAGCATTTCTCACTTCACCTATATTCTATGGCCGCCCCATAGCCATACTGCCCATTAGTGTGGCCGCCAGCATTACAGCTCAGAAGCATCGCCGCTACAAAGCTTTGGTGGTGTCAGAGCCGTTCAGTGTGCGGCTCTACCGGCTGGGCTTGGCTTACCTTGCTTTCACAGGCCCACTGGCATACAGTGCCCTCTGCAACACAGCTGCCACCCTCAGCTATGTGGCAGAAACCCTTGGCTCCTTCTTGAATTGGTTCAGCTTCTTCCCCCTTCTTGGCCGCCTCATGGAGTTTGTCCTCCTTCTGCCTTACCGGATCTGGAGGCTACTGATGGGAGATACTGGCTTCAACAGCAGCTACTTCCAGGAGTGGGAGAAGCTCTATGAATTTGTTCACAGTTTTCAGGATGAGAAGCGTCAGCTGGCTTACCAGGTGAGACCTGGCTTACCAGGTAAGGCTTTCTTCCCTCAGTCCTGTCTGGTGGCTCTGGTGGCCCTCATGTGGAAGCACTGTACTTACGTCTGTTGGCCAGGTGCCAGAAGGATGTTCTGGCTTCTTTGGATATCTGTTTGCAATGGGCAAAGGTTACGGAGGCTGTAATAGTAGAGTAGGAAAAATATATATGTATATATTTACTTTTTATTGAGGTACAACATATATACGGTGCACTAATTTTATGTATACCCCACTCAGATCAAGGGATGGAACATTTCCAGCACTAAGAAGGTTCTTTTATTCCCCTTCTCGGCCTATACTCCCACCTTCAGAGGTTATCTCTATTCTGACTTTAGTCACCATACGTTAGTTTTGCTCATTCTTCTTCTTTTTTATTTTTTTAAGATAGAGTCTTGCTCTGTCGCGCAGGCTGGAGTGCAGTGGCTCTATCTTGGCTCACTGCAAGCTCTGCCTCCCAGGTTCATGCCATTCTCCTGCCTCAGCCTCCCAAGTAGCTGGGACTATACGCACGTGCCACCACGCCTGGCTAATTTTTCATATTTTTAGTAGAGACAGGGTTTCACTGTGTTAACCAGGATGGTCTTGATCTCCTGCCCTTGTGATCTGCCTGCCTCGGCCTCCCAAAGTGTTGGGATTACAGGCGTGAGCCAACTTGCCCAGTCCAGTTTTGCTCATTCTTGAGCTCCAAAAAAGTGGAACCATCCATTATGTGTTCTTTTGTATTTGGCATCTTTCTTCTTTCATTCAACATCATGTTTATGAGATTTATTCCTCTTGATTTCTTTTTTCTTTTTTTTTGAGACGGAGTTTCGCTCTTGTTGCCTAGGCTGGAGTGCAATGGCGCCATCTTGGCTCACTGCAACCTCCGCCTCCTGGCGATTCTCCTGCCTCAGCCTGCTGAGTAGCTGGGATTACAGGCATGGGCCATGATGCCCAGCTAATTACATATTTTTAGTAGAGACAGGGTTTCTCCATGTTGGTCAGGCTGCTCTCGAACTCCTGACCTCAGGTGCTCTGCCCGCCTCGGCCTCCCAAAGTGCTAGGATTACAGACATGAGCCACCACACCCGGCCATTATTCCTCTTGTTACTTGCAATTGTAAATTGTTTGTTTTCACTGTTGTGTAGTATCCTATTGTATGATTATACCACAGTTTATTTACTCACTCTATTGTTAATGAACGTTTGGGTTGTTTCTGGTTTGGGGCTATTATAAATAAAGTTGCTATGAGCTTTCTTGTACATGCCTTTGGTGGACATATATACATTTATGTCTTTTGTGGGGAAGAGATCTTGCCAGGGATATGAAGTTCCAGGTTGGACAATGGACAGTTGTGATTAATGGCCCTTGCCATGAGATCTAGAGCTTGTCTATGTTTCAAAAGGCTGGCATTCTTTTTTCTAAAAGAATTTTTTTCTTTTATTATTACTTTCTAAGGCTGGAATTCTAACCTGAGCTGCTGGACCTTTCCCACGGGCAAGTAGAAGCCAATTCTAGAGATATGATAGCCTGATTTAGCAAAGGTGCAAGGAGAGGCCCAGGTACCCTAACAACTTGGGTGATTCTGATTTGTCATCTTCTGTTTCCATAAGGTTTTGGGCCTCTCAGAAGGGGCAACAAATGAAGAAATACATCGGAGTTACCGGGAACTAGTGAAGGTCTGGCACCCAGACCACAACCTGGACCAGACAGAGGAGGCACAGAGGCACTTTCTGGAGATCCAGGCTGCGTATGAAGTCCTGAGTCAACCCAGGAAGCCCAGGGGATCCCGGAGGTGAAAAGAAACTTCCCCCTGAGGATTGACTCTTCCTATCAGAGCTGGGCAACTTGTCCCAAATCTAGCTTTGCCCAGGAATGGCATCCCAACAAGGTTAAAGAAACTGCTTGCAGGGGCCGGGAGTGGTGGCTCACGCCTGTAATCCCAGCACTTTGGGAGGCCGAGGGAGGCAGATCCTGAGGTCAGGAGTTCGAGACCAGCAGCCTGGCCAACATAATGAAACCTCGTCTCTACTAAAAATACAAAAAATTAGCCAGGCGTGGTGGCAGGCGCCTCTAGTCCTAGCTACTTGGGAGGCTGAGGCAGGAGAATCGCCTGAACCTGAGGGGCAGAGGTTGCGGTGAGCCAAGATCACACCACTGCACTCCAGCCTGGGCAACAAGAGTGAAACTCTGTCTCAAAAACAAAAGAAAAAGAAAAAGAAAAAGAAACTGCTTGCAGGGAACATGAGAAAACCTTAATGGGGTGAGAAAAGGTTGTGGTAGAAGACTGTGTTTATATTCTGAATTTCTGAATTCTTGGCTATTGCATTCTTGACAATTTTTCTTAAAACCAGAGAGTGAAAGGCATATTATAAAACAGTCAAATATCTTTTAGAGTATGGACAACTATTATATATCAATAAAAAATTAATTAGAAAAAAATATATCTTTTAGAGAACACACCACCTTATCCCACCCATGATATATTGATGTGTGATGGAGGAAGGTTATTTAACCATTTTTTAAATGTGTAAAACAGCAGGGCGTGGTGACTCATGCCTTTAATCACAACACTTTGGGAAGCTGAGGTGGGAGGATCATGTGAGGTCAGGAGTTCAAGACCAGCCTGGTCAACCGACGTGAAATTCCATCTCTACTAAAAAGACAAAACTTAGCCAGGCATGGTGGCGCACACCTGTAGCCCCAGCTAGTTGGGAGGCTGAGTCAGGAAAATCACTTGAGCCTGGGAGGTGGAGGTTGCAGTGAACTGAGATTGAGCCACTGCACTGTACTCCAGCCTGGGCAGCAGAGCGAGATTCTGTCTCAAAAATTAAATAAATAAATGAATAAATAAATAAATAAATGTGTAAAGCACTATGTCAGGAGATGGAAGAAAAAATGTGAAGGTTCTAGTATTCACAAGCTGTCCTGTGATAAAAGGGATTTGATCTTTTCTATAGATGGGGTGAGACTAGGGTTACATTTCAAAATTTGAGAAAAATATTTTCATTCCATTTATGGGAGAACTTTCTAGCAGCTACACTTTCTCCAAGAAGGAACAAACTACTGTGGAATGGGGGTAGTTCTTCCTCCTCTGCTTAGAGGAGGATTTTTGGAGAGCCCTCAGACTTTACGTAGGTGGTTGGACTGGCTGACTTCTCAGGTCTTCCCATTATTTGAGGTCTGATTCTGGGCTACATACCCTACTCCTAGAAGCATACAATCTGATGGGAGATAATGACACAGGTACACAGATATCAAAGCCCTTGTTCAGTGTTTTGAACTAAATGTCATAAGAGCTATAAATAGTGTATTGGGACACTGGAGGAGGGACAGATAACATTGTTTTATGGGGACTCAAAGATTCATGATTTTATATGTCGTATGTCCCTTTGGGGACTTTGGGGAACCCTAGAGAACCAGCAGCTGGAGCATCTCAAGGGGGCCTTATTCAATTCTAGGTAACTAGCCAGGTGTGAAAGAAAGGGCCCAGGATGTCTCACTTTGCAGAGGAAGATTGGAAACCAGGAACATGATTTTAAATTATGTGCCTTTACTGCAGCTTTCTTGCTGTCTT
>NW_012103288.1:116031-118160 GCF_000951045.1 Mandrillus leucophaeus | reverse complement strand
TAGATATGGGGTTTCACCATGTTGGCCAGGATGGTCTCAATCTTTTGACCTCATGATCCGCCCGCCTTGGCCTCTCAAAGTGCTGGGATTACAGGCACGAGCCACCATGCCTGGCCACTGTTCTCAAATTTTATTATGGTTTTTTTTTTTTTTTTACAAAATATGGATATATTTTAATTTACTCAAATGGGAACTGCTGATAAGCAGTTCTTATTTTTCCAGCATGAGCAAGGCTACAATAAATATCTTTGAATATAGGTACTGATGCTTTTTGTTTTTTGTTGAAGCTATATCCCAATAAGTGATAAGTAAGGTCGAACAGAAGACATGATTTTTGGCTGGGCTTGATGGCTCACACCTGTAATCCCAGCACTTTGGGAGGCCGAGGTGGGCGGATCACAAGGTCAGGAGATCGAGACCATCCTGGCTAACATGGTAAAACCTTGTCTCTACTAAAAATACAAAAAAAATTAGCCTGGCGTGGTGATGGGCACCTATAGTCCCAGCTAATTGGAAGGCTGAGGCAGGAGAATGGCATAAACCCGGAAGATGGAGCTTGCAGTGAGCCGAGATCATGCCACTGCACTCCAGCCTGGGTGACAGAGCGAGACTCCATCTCAAAAAAAGCCATGTTTTTTACAATTTTGATTGATATCGTATTGGGCCAGGCATGGTGGCTCAGGCCTGGCATCCCAGCACTTTGTGAGGCTGAGGTGGGAGGATAGTTTGGGCTCAGGAGTTCAACACCAGCTTGGGCAACCTAGCGAGACCTCATCTCTGCTAAAAAAGCAAAACAAACAAACACAAAATTAGCTAGGAGTGGTGGCATGTGCCAGTAGTCCCAGCTAGTTGGGAGGTTGAGGTAGGAAGATTTCTTGATCGTGGGAGGTTGAGGCTACAGTGAGCTGTGATGGTATCACTGCACTCCATCCTGGGCAACACAGCAAGACCCTGCCTCAAACAAATGTATTTGGTTGATGTTGTGTCAGATTTCTTCTGAAAAACGTTTTAACAATTTAGACTTTCACCAAGTGCAAGAAACTGGCATTTTCTTTGTAACTGGCTTGGAATGTTACCACTCTTTTAAACTTTTGTCAAGATGATTGTGAGAAATAGTATCTAATTACTTTAATTTGCATTTCCCTGACTCCTAATGAAGTTCAGCATCTCTTCAAATCATTATTATTTTTTTTGAGACAGAATGTCGCTCTGTCACCCAGGCTGGAGTGCAGTGGCGCAGTCTCGGCTCACTGCAAGCTCCACTTCCCGGGTTCACACCATTCTCCTGCCTCAGCCTCCCGAGTAGCTGAGACTACAGGTGCCCACCACCACTCCCGGCTAATTTTTGGTATTTTTAGTAGAGATGGGATTTCACCGTATTAGCCAGTATGGTCTTGATCTCCTGACCTCGTGATCCACCCGCCTTGACCTCCCAAAGTGCTGGGATTACAGGCATGAGCCACCGCACCCGGCCCTCTTCAAATCTTTATTGGGCATTTGAATTTTCTCTTCAGTGAATTGCTTCATCATATTCTCTATTTATTTTAAAATTGCGTTCCTATTTGTCTCTCTCAAATCTAGTTTGGTGGAATCCTTGCATGTTAGAAACCTTAACCCTTTGTAATATGCGTTGTAGATATTTTTCCCTCGCCTATGACTTGCCTTTCATCCTTGAGCATGAGTTTTAGACTCAGAAGAATCAATAGTAGGATTTGAATCAGGTTGCATTATTTTCTAGTTGTATTTTTTATTTCTTCAGCCCCTTAGAATCTTAGTTTCCTTTAAAATTGAGATAATAGTATCTACTTTATTTAAAACATTTTTTTGGCCAGGCACGGTGGCTCATGCCTGTAATCCCAGCATTTTGGGAGGCCGAGGTGGGTGGATCACCTGGGGTCAGGAGTTTGAGACCAGCCTGGCTAACATGGTGAAAACCCATCTCTACCAAAAATACAAAAATCAGCCAGGTGTGGTGGTGCACGCCTGTAATCCCAAGTACTTGGGAGGCTGAGGCAGGAGAATCACTTGAACCCGGGAGGCAGAGACGAGGTAGGTAGCTGAGATCACGCCACTGCACTCCAGCCTGAGTGGCAGGGCCAGACTCTGTCTCAAACAAACAAACAAACAAA
>NW_012103288.1:112754-114591 GCF_000951045.1 Mandrillus leucophaeus | reverse complement strand
CGGATCTCAGCTCACTGCAAGCTCCGCCTCCCGGGTTCACGCCATTCTCCTGCCTCAGCCTCCCGAGTAGCTGGGACTACAGGCGCCCGCCACCTCGCCTGGCTAATTTTTTGTATTTTTTAGTAGAGACGGGGTTTCACCATGTTTGCCAGGATGGTCTGGGTCTCCTGACCTCGTGATCCGCCCGTCTCGGCCTCCCAAAGTGCTGGGATTACAGGCTTGAGCCACCGCGCCTGGCAAGTCTTCTTTATTTTCTACCTTAGTTGATTTAATGAAATCCAGTGATTTCGTATTCTCCCATTTGCACAAATCAGAAATTCATAGATACTTTGAAGAGTTGGAAGGGAATTGAGAAGGCCTGTATCCCAAGCAACTATACAGTACAGAATCTTGGAAACAGCTTGCCTCAGAGATGACCATTTTGGGTTTTGCTTGAATTGGAAATCTCCTACCTGTCTCACCTTTTAGAGGGTTAGAAGCATATATCCTTAATTGTTCCCTAAATTGTTTCCTAAATTTGCTTCCTTATAATGTCTTTCTGGACTTGCCATCTCTTATTACAAAGAACAAAAACAAAAAACCAAAAACCATTTCTTGATAAGAATCTGCCCTTCATCTCCTATTCCTCTAAATCTTCCATTTGCCACCTTTACCACCATCTTGTTTAAGGAGGAGGCACTATAGCTGAGTGAGTAAGGATGAAGGGGTGAAGAAATGGGGCTCTACTTCTGCCTCTTGCACTGACCATACTGGTGACTTTGGGTGAGCCACTTTTCCCCTAGGACCTCTGTTTCTTTCTCGTCAGGTGAGGGAGATGGACCTAGATGACTTAGATGATTTTCTTTTTCTTTTTTTTTTTTTTGAGACAGAATCTACTTTGTTGAACAGGCTGGTGTGCAGTGGCACAGTCATAGCTCACTGCAGCCTTGACCTCCTGGTCTCAAGCGATCCTCTCACCTTGGCCTCCCAAAGTGTTGGGATTATAGGCATGAGCCACTGACCCCAGCCTAGATGACCTTAAGCTTGCTTTCAACCTGTATTCTGTAGTTCTTAGCTTTTCAGCTGAGGCTTGTATTAAATGGTTTGATTTGTCATCTTCTGTCTGCCCCCTTGTGGACATTGTTTTGGGAAGAAAATAAAATATTTAATTGCTTAAGGAACAGTGTAATGACCATCCCACCCTCCAAGAATTCACTGGCATCACATTGTTTGTTTTCAATGATTCACGTTCACTTCTAGTACTTGTTCATAAATGTACATCATTTTACATGGTTGAATCATATCCGGGACATAATTTTGTACTTTTCCCCCCTCCCTGACAATAATGATGTCTTTACAGTAAAATATAAAAATGCTTATGATTCAATAAGCTTTTAAACTATTACCACAAAGACTGTTATTATATATATTTAATTGAGATAATTCATCTAGCATAAACTTCACACTTTAAAAGTGTACAATTCAGTGGTTTCTGATAGATTCACAAGGTTGTATAATCATCATCACTATTTAATTCCAGAATGTTTTACCACCCCAAAAAGAAACTCCATACTCATTAGCAATCACTCTCTGTTTTCTTCTGCTCCTAGCCTCTGCAATCCCTGATCTACTTTCTGTCTCTAGATTTGCCTATCCTGGACATTTTATTTAAATGGCATCACACAATATGTTGCCCTCTGTGTGTGTCTGGCTTCTTTCATTGAACATAATGTTTCCAAGATTCAAATATGGGCTGGGCATAGTGGCTCACGCCTGTAATCCCAGCACTTTGGGTGGCTGAGGCGGGCGGATCACCTGAGGTCAGGAGTTTGAGACCAGCCTGGCCAACATGGTGAAA
>NW_012103288.1:94644-112099 GCF_000951045.1 Mandrillus leucophaeus | reverse complement strand
ATTATCATTACATTTATTTTATTTTTAAATAACACACCATTATATCTTAAAGCTGTATAATATTCCCTTTTTGAGAAACATTTTATATAATGTTGTTGGAAAGAATGTGGCATCAATATCTTCATGCCTCTAATTCATCTCTTCTCTTGAATTATTTCCTTAGAATAAATTCCCATGGGTGGGATTACTGGGTCAAAGGGTATGAACATTTTTTATAGCTCTTGTCAATATTGCTCTTAAATTGTGGTGCCCAGAACTAAATGCAATTCTGAGATGTGTTCAGACAGAATGGGGTACTGTGGGGCTATTACGTTCTCAAGGTCTGAACAATATATCATCCTTTAAATCCAGCAGCCTGAAAATTTATTAGCTTTTTTTGGTTGCTATGTAATTGTGACTCATTAAGCTTATAGTCAACTGAGGCCCTTAGATCTTTTCCTAGGCACTGTGTCTTAGAGCTATGTTTGCATCTACTCTAGGACCCAGGAGGCTTTTGAGGACTCACTGGCTTTAGTACTCTATGTCTTAGTTTTCTTTTCTCTTGAACAATGGGGTGGTCCTAACAAGCTTGGAGAGGTGTGGTTTGTTGTAGTCTTAGCTAGGAACTGCAGATGGCGCTACAAGGCTGTCACAGGGTGAAATATGTCCCTCGCCTGCTCCCTTCACTTAAAAAAAATGTGGTAGTGACACCTCCATAGCAGGTTCATTACCTGAGTTCAGTCCTCTCCTTTTGCTGAGAAGGAGCAAGCAACTGTGAAGTTGGATTTGGGGTGTTATTCAAGGCAAGCTCCAACTGAAGCATACTCTTCAGCTGTCATTTAATCTCCTAGGGGAATCTAGAGCTGTCTATTTCATGTTAGAACTTTGAACACACATCTCATGCCACTGCTTTGGCTTTTGAAGTTCATACCCTGAGAAGGTGATTTAAATTTTTTTTTTCTTTTGCTTCATGTTCCCTGCAGTCTTTCTGTTAGTCACCTCAAGGGATTGAAAGTTGTTCAACTGTTTTGTTTTGTTTTTGCTAAGATGAGTTTTGAGCAGTAAGAGTAAAAAATTTATGTAGGGTTCTAGCAAAAGATACTTCATTTCGGCCGGGTGCGTTGGCTCAAGCCTGTAATCCCAGCACTTTGGGAGGCCAAGACGGGAGGATCACGAGGTCAGGAGATCGAGATCAGCCTGGCTAACACGGTGAAACCCCATCTCTACTAAAAAAATACAAAAAACTAGCTGGGCGAGGTGGTGGGCACTTGAGTCCCAGCTACTTGGGAGGCTGAGGCAGGAGAATGTCGTAAACCCGGGAGGCAGAGCTTGCAGTGAGCTGAGATCCGGCCACTGCACTCCAGCCTGGGCGACAGAGCGAGACTCCGTCTCAAAAAAAAAAAAAAAAAAGATACTTCATTTCAATAATTTGTTCTCTCTTTTCTTTCTCATTCTTCTTTTTCCCCACCTCTCATTCACCCTTTCCATAGTCCATCTGGTTATTTGCAAACTATTAGGACTCTAAGCAAGGATCTTGGACTTTCTGGGTTTAACCCTTACTGACAAGTTTCAACAGAATAAAGCAGTGCCCTGTATGGGAAACTTGGAAGGAATCTTTTTTTTTTTTTTTTTTTGAGACGGAGTTTCACTCTTGTTGCCCAGGCTGGAGTGCAGTGGCGCCATCTCGGCTCACTGAAACCTCTGCCTCCCGGGTTCAAGCGATTCTCCTGCCTCAGCCTCCTGAGTAGCTGGGATTACAGGCATGCACCACCACACCCAGCTAATTTTGTATTTAGTAGAGATGGGGTTTCTCCATGTTGGTCAGGCTGGTCTCAAACTCTCGACCTCAGGTGATCTGCCTGCCTTAGCCTCCCAAAGTGTTGGGATTACAGGCGTGAGCCACCACTCCCAGCCCAGAAGGGAATTTTTTAACCCATTCTGTGCCAGACCTCAGTCCCAATTCTGGGTCGAGAAAGGTTGTGGGGAACATCTTCTGCTGGGCAGTGACTGAGTCAGCATGTGAATCTGGCTTTGCAAGCAACACCTAAAAGGGCATTTTTCCTAGCATCAATAGCTCAGGCACCTTTCAGGTGAATTAGTACCAGAAAAGGAATGGGAGCTGGGCATGATGACGGGCAGAGGCAGGGGGATCACTTGAGCCCGGGAGTTTGAGACTATAGTGAGTTATGATTCTGCCACTGTACTCCAACCTAGGCAACAGAGCAAGGCCCTCCCTCTAATAAATAAATAAGAAACTTATTAATCTGTCTCAAGAGTAGGAAAAAAAAGCCCAGGCATAGTGGCTGATGCCTATAATCCTAGCACTTTGGGAGGTTGAGGCAGGAGGATCACTTGAACCCAGCGGTGAGGACTGCTTGAGTTTGAGACCAGCCTGGGCAACATAGGGAGGCCCCATCTCCACGAAAAAAAAAAATTAGCTAGGCCTGGTGGCTTACACCTGTAGTCCAAGTTACTGGGAAGGCTGCAGTGGGAGGACCAGTTGAGCCTTGAAGCTGGAGGCTGCAGTGAGTAATGATCCCACTACTGCACTCCAACCTGGTCAGTGGAGAACCCTGGTCTCTTAAAAAAAAAAAAAAAAGAGATGGGGCTTGGTGCCAGTGGCTCACGCCTGTAATCCCAGCACTTTGGGAGGCTGAGGCAGGTGGATCACAAGGTCAAGAGATGGAGACCATCCTGGCCAACATGTGAAACCCCATCTCTACTAAAGCTTCAAAAAAATTACCTGGGCATTGTGGAGCACCTGTAGTCCCAGCTACTCAGGAGGCTGAGGCAAGAGAATCGCTTGAACCCGAGAGGCAGAGGTTGCTGTGAGCTGAGATCGCGCCACTGCACTCCAGCCTGGGCAACAGTGAGAGACTGTCTCAAAAAAAAAAAAAAAAAGGAATGAGAAGGGTTTGTGGGACATACAAACGTCTTCGGTTCAGGTGTTTCCCAGTCACATATCTGAGGGCCATTGAGGCTTGTTTTACTCCCCCACCCCTCCTTCCATATCCTTACTCACTTTAAATGTGGTTTCTCTTGCTTTTTTCTCCCTTTCCCTCCCATAACCCACAGGAGAGAGTGTATGTTTGATATTCAGTAAATTTGATATTCAGTGCCTGCAAACTCACTTCGTCTTAGCAGTTGATTTTCTTGCACAGCCAAGATGACCGATCATTTCAGACCCATCTCCCTTCAGGCTCTAATTCTTCTCATCAATGTGTTTCTTGTTTTGGTATTTTTGCCTTTGGCTGATGTTGTTCTTCTTTTCTATATTTTTCCTCTCTGCTAAATCCTTTTTTTTTTTTTGAGATGGAGTTTTGCTCTTGCCCAGGCTGGAGTGCAGTAGTATGATCTTGGCTCACTGCAACCTCTGCCTCCCAGGTTCAAATGATTCTCATGCCTCAGCCTCCCGAGTAGCTGGGATTATAGGCACCTGCCACCACGCAAGGCTAGTATATTTGTATTTTTAGTAGAGACAGGATTTCATCATGTTGGCCAGGCTGGTCTCGAACTTCTGACCTCAGGTGACCCACTGGCCTCGGCCTCCCAAAGTGCTGGGATTACAGGCATTAACCACCACGCCCAGCCTTGCTAATACAAATCTTTACACTTCTTTTACGACCTAGCTTAAGGTTTATCCCTAAATGATGGCTTCACTGATTAATTCCATCTCCAGTAATCTTCGCCTTTTGAATTCCTTCTGTATTCCCATCTAGTTTGTACTGTTCTATCAATAAGTTTCTTGCATGTTGCCATATAAATTGTTCTCTGTCTCATGTTTGCAAGTCTTCTCTTCTTAATTATACCAAAGCTGCTTAAGGGCAAGGGACTGTGTCTTCTCCTAATGTAAATAGCAGGACATTTATTAAATGTGCAACCTAGGTAAATTATTGAACAATTTTGAGCTTCAGTTTCCTCATTTGTTACATGAGGCAATGATGCCTGCACCACACAATGTTGAGACAATCAAATAAAACAATATGTAGAGAGTACTTTATGAAGTATAAAACATTTGACGGAAGTGAAGCATATTAATTTTTTAAAATGATGACAGAATCTACAAATGAAAGATAATTTAAAAACTTAATAAAAGAACTTAGAGTATAGCAATATTAGTTACATATCTTACACATAGGACAAATTCACTAAATATCAAATTCAAGTCTTAATGAACCTGCAAGGTTTACATTGAACTGAATGTTTCAGATCTGAGCTTTGGTTCCAGCATTGCCAATAATTTTGTGATGTAACACTTCAACCTTTGATAGTTTAAGGCCTTTCCTAGCTTTAAATATCTGATACACAAGTGAAAATTTGCATATGTTAGCCTTGTCTTTGGGCCTCAGTTTTGTTATCTGTAAAATGGGAAATGCTGACCTAATCAAACCGTTTTAATTGAACTTTATACAATGGATGTTCAAAGACACATTAATTCTGCAAAAAAGTCTTAGGGGTGGGGATGGGAGTGGGAAGAACTTCCTTGGGGAAAGCTGCACACTATATAGCCTGCTCACTTCAATATGAACAAAGCATGGTACCATATTAAATATTCTGGGAAGTAAATAAGCCAGTTTAACTTGATTTTAACCTGTGCTTCCCAAACTTATTTGGACATGGAATAGTTTTCTCAGATAACATGATTTTGGTATCCCATGAAACGAATTTTCTGAGACACACTGTGGACTGCTAACATGAATATTCTTAGGTACTAGGGTTAATATAGGCAAAACGAAAAGTACAGTCTTATGAGCTGTTCTCTACTGGTTTTTGTGCCTGTTGTCACTTGCAGCTTCAGTCAACAGAGACTTTAAAACATTATGTTTCTTAATTACAGTCATTGGTTGTCAAGTCTCCAAGATAATAAGTTAAATTTCTCTGCCTCTCAGGTTACAGTTGGCCTCTTTTTCTTCCTAATAAAAACATGGAATCTGGCAATCAATCACTTAAGATACAAAATATCAATTCAAACCAAGCAAAAGCATTAAAGTTCTGAAGTCAAGGATCTATTTGAAAACATATCAAATTAGGTCAGGTTAATACCTGCAGAATATATCTGCCAAGGTGAAGCTTATGTCATGATTTCTCTCTAATTCTAGTTCTGGCACTTGATCATTAAGTAACCTGGGATAAATTAATTTCGTAAGGCTGAACAGAGACTAATGGATCTTATTTCAAAATGATCTTTTTCTTTTTTAACCCTTAACATCTATGCTAAACATTTAAGAAATTTGGTTATTTTTGTGTTTTCTTCAGAGTAGGTCACAAATATTATATTTTGCATTTATTGCAGCATTTATTTTCCTCCAAAATAATTTATACATGCACTTTGAACAATTTGCAATTATTTCAAGGCAGGTGACAATAACTTTGTTTTATTGTGAAGTAAAACACACACAGTAGGCCGAGCACAGTGGCTCATGCCTGTAATCCCAGCACTGTGGGAGGCCGAGGCAAGTGGATCACCTGAGGTCGGGAGTTCGGGATCAGCCTGACCAACATGGAGAAACCCTGTCTCTACTGAAAATACAAACTTAGCCGGGCGGGTGGTGCATGCCTGTAATCTCAGCTACTCGGGAGGCTGAAGCAGGGGAATCTCTTCAACATGGGAGGCGGAGGTTGCGGTGAGCCGACATCGCGCCATTGCACTCCAGCCTGGACAACAAGAGTGAAACTCTGTCTCAAAAAAAATACATAAATAAACATACACAGTAGAAAATATATGTGTATTATAAAGAACAAAAATAGGCCGGGCCTGGTCACGCCTGTAATCCCAGCACTTTGGGAGGCTGAGGCAGGTGGATCATCTAAGGTCAGGAGTTCGAGACCAGCCTTGCCAACATGGTATAAACCTCATCTCTACTAAAAATACAAAAATTAGCTGGGCATGGTGGCAGGCACCTGTAATCCCAGCTACTCAGTATGTTGAGAGAGGACGATTGCTTGAACCTGGGAGGCGGATGTTGCAGTGAGCTGAGACTGGGTCATTGCACTCCAGCGTGGGCGGCGAGAACAAAACTCCATCTTAAAAACAACAACAAAATTAATATTTGTAACCCAGGTCAAAAAATATTTTTTGAAACATTTGTTCAATGTCCCTTTAGAGAGGTTGAGTGCTGCATGGAGAAAGGGCAAAGGTGGGCCATGAGTTGCAAGACCCCTTTTGCAAATCCCACTCAGCAAGACATATGCTAAAGCAACCTTATCTTCTTGGAGGATATTTTTTGAGTAAAATCCTTGTGAGGGGGCCGGGCGCGGTGGCTCAAGCCTGTAATCCCAGTACTTTGGGAGGCCGAGACGGGCAGATCACGAGGTCAGGAGATCGAGACCATCCTGGCTAGCACAGTGAAACCCCGTCTCTACTAAAAAAGTACAAAAAAACTACCCGGGCAAAGTGGTGGGCGCCTGTAGTCCCAGCTACTCGGGAGGCTGAGGCAGGAGAATGGCATAAACCCGGGAGGCGGAGCTTGCAGTGAGCTGAGATTCAGCCACTGCACTCCCGCCTGGGCGTCTCTTAAAAAAAAAAAAAAAAAAAAAAATTCCTTGTGAGGAGGTCATGTGTACTACCACACCCAGAACTTTCCCTTGAACGAGACTTGTTAAATACAATATTCTCCATCTTGCTAGATTTCCAGTGATGTTTTAACAGCTCTCATACCCTAGGTTGCTCTTCAATCTACCTTCCTTCTCTTGGAGAAGGCTGTCTACATACACAAAGTCTCTCCTAGCCGAGTGTGGTGGCTCACGCCTGTAATCCCAGTGCTTTGGGAAGCCCAGGAGGGAGGATCATTTGAGGCCAGGAGTTCAAGACCAGCCTGGGCAATGTGGTGAGACACCCATCTCTACAACAAATTAAAAAATTAGCTGGGCATGGTGGCCAGAGCCTTAGTCCTAGCTACTCAGGAGGCTGACAGGGGAGGATCCCTTGAGCCCAGGGATTCAAGGTTACAGTGAGCTATGATTGTGCCACCATACTCAAGCCTGGGCAACAGAGGGAGACCCTGTCTCCAAAACAAACAAAAAACAGTCTCTCCTATTAGATCAGGGACTCTCTTAGCGTCATGAGGCATCATGTCTTCCCCACAACATACTATAATATTACTAAGAATGGGAACTTTTTTTATTTGATAAGGTCTCACTCTGTTGTCCAGGCTGGAGTACAGTGGTGTGATCACAACTCACTGCAGCCTTGACTTCCTGGGCTCAAGGAATCCTCCTACCTCAGCTTCCTAGGCAGCTGGGACAACATGCACAAGCCACCTCAGCTAGCTAATTTATTTTTATTTTTTGTAGAGACAGGGTCTCCCTGTGTTGCCCAGGGTAATCTCAAACCCCTGGGCTCAAGTGATCCACCTCAGCCTCTCAAAGTTTTGGGATTACAGACATGAGCCACCGAACCTGGCCAACAATGGGGACTTCATTTTCCATCCAAAAAACTTGTATTGGCTTTGCAGCAGCAAGAGGCCCTATAATGAAGGCCTTTCCTGAACTGAGTGACTTTTGGTGAGTGAAACCAGTCTTTGTGGAATAGGATGCAAGGCTCGCATCCCATACCTCATGATGAAGTTCTCCATTTACCAGGGTCATATCATCCCGTTCCCACTCTGTATGGGAAGGAAGGGGAATTGTGGAAGAATTAGTCACTTGTTCTTTTCTTTTCCTAAACCACTTTGTACTTTTCTGCTTCAACACTATGTTACTATAGTCATTTAATAACTTAAATTTGCTTGTAGAGATGGGGGATCTTGTTATGTTGCCCAGGCTGGTCTCAAACTCCTGGGCTCAAGCAGTCCTCCCACCCTGGCCTCTCAAAATGTTGGGATTACAGGCATGAGCCGCTGCAACTGGCCTATTTAATAACTTTATCCTCTTTTGTAACTGGATACTTTCCTTGGGGTAATGATATTGTTTTATTCTTCTTTGTAAATGACTGAATACCTAGAACAATACCCACTATCAAGTAAGTGCCAGTTTAGTGAATGAAAAGAAAGCAGACATTTGGATAATTTGCTTCTATTTGAACTTTTGAATGAAGACGCAATAGTAAGGAACATACAGTCCAGTGCCCTACCTAGCTGGATTACTTAAGTCTTCTGCTTATCCAGATCAGTAAATTATATGGTTGGAGTAGATGAGACACTATTAACCAGAGGTCATTGGACTCCAGGGGATTTTTCAACCCTTACCTCCAGCAAAGTTAAAAACCACAAGGATCAGATGGCTTGGCAAACCTCTACTATACTACTCAGTCACTAGAGTAGGATACCCTGTCACTGCAATAACATACGTGGAAACCAAAATGACATGTGCCTGTGGTGTCTAGCTATACACTAACACACACTCTCCAGCTTGTTGGTGCCTTTTCAGAGCCCCTTTGCTTGGCCCCAAAAGGTAAGATGGGAACAGATTCTAATAAATCTTTTTTTTTTTTTTTTTTTTTGAGATGGAGGGTGGAGTGCAGTGGCACAATCCTGGCTCACTGCAACCTCCGCCTCCTGAGTTCAGGTGATTCTCCTGCCTCAGCCTCCCGACTAGCTGAGATTACAGGCGTGTGCCACCAGATTCGGCTAATTTTTGTATTTTTAGTAGAGACGGGTTTCACTACGTTAGCCAGGCTGGTCTCGAACTCCTAACCTCAAGTGATCCGCCCGCCTCGGCCTCCCAAAGTGCTGGGATTACAGACTTGAGCCACCGCACCCAGCCCCAGATTCTAATGAATCTTTTCAATGCTGATTGTCTAAATCCCTCTGGCCCCTCTTAATAGACCCTGACCAGTCGACAGTGAGGTGAGTGCTTCATGCACGCAGAAAGGTGCACAAATACTAGTTAGTTCCAGCACCAGGGAGGTTGGGAGTCTGGCGTCGAAGACAGAGTATTTAACAGAAAAGAGTCCAAGGGCGGCGGGACCGACCAACGTTGCGTAGAGGGGCTATGCTGACAGCTGAGTAGATTAGAAACCCGACTGACGAGGAACTGACTTGGGGAGCGTGTCAGGCGAACATCGCCAGGGCAGAGAACCCCCATCAGCTCCCGAGCTCATTCTTCCCGCGCCCCCACCGGCCTCCGCGCACTCTCCGGAGGCAGAGCGATCGCTCTGCCCGGAGGCTCCAGCGTTTCCCGCCGTTGGAGACTCTGAAATTGCCTTTTGGAACAAAACTTGGGTCGGAAAGGAGGCGAAGGGAAAGCGGTGTGAAGTCCTCGGTGCGGAAGAGTGAATGGTGCCGTAGCGGGTAGCCCGAGGGGAAGCTTCCCGACCCGGACATTGAGCAAAAGCCGAGCGCTCGACTCCCCTCGCTGCGCCTGCGTTCGGCCACCTCCGGGAGAGTTTCGGCTCTTTCCGTCAGTTCAGCTCGGGCCCTCTATTCCCGGCGCTCGTCGGGCCCCTACCCGATGCCGCCGGGTACGAGCTGCTTTGTACGTGGACGCGAGCTCGAGTCCCACCCGTTTTCCCCTTGCATCTAGTTTGTCCCCGACCCCCTCCCAGAGTCTCTTCCCTTCCGCGGTAATACCCAGTCTCCGGTGGCGCGCGAGCCTGCGGACGGTGCGAGACGCGAGGGACCGGGTCCCGAGAAGAGCGGTAACCCGAGCGGTCGGAGCCCGCCTCTCGCCGCCCCGCGCCTCTCCTCGATCCCCTCGGTCTCCGGTGCGCGGGCCGTCTCGCCGCTCCAGCCGCGCTCGCGCACCCGTTGGCTGCCACAGCCTCGAGCTTGGGGCGCCGGGTTCGCGCCGGCGCGAGTACGCGCCCTGAGCTCTGGCTGGCTGGCTGGCGCGCACGCGCCCGAGAGGGCTCCAGGGCGGGGCGAGCCGCTGCCCCGGCAAGGATCGGGGTGATCTGGTGGAGCTCCGGCCGCAGCCTTGATTCCCGGCCTGCAGAACGGCCCTGGAGAGAAGCGGGGAGGCGGCGGTGGGGGCGGGGCGGCGTCCGGCTGTGAGAGAACTGGGGGAGGAGCGCGGCGGCGGCGGCGGCGGCGGCTCTAGAGGGAGAGGTGAAGGAGGCGGAGGATCTCTTTTCCTGTTCTCAGACCCGGGAGCGTCTGGGACGCGGAGCCCGGAGCTGGGGCGACAAGGCGATTGCGTGGGCCCCGGCTAGGTGAGACTGGGGGTGCTTGGTGGCGGGGTTGGCGGGGGCTCAGAGGGGCACCGAGGTGCGGGGAGCGGGTTGAAGGAGGAAAAGGGGGGAGGGGGTAGTTGTTGGGGCCCGGGGACGGGAAGGAGGGGAATGTGAGCCCTTAGAGATCCGTAGTGCCCAGAAGGTGGAAGGTTCCTGGGGTATGTGGGGGCGGGCGAGACACCCGTGTCCGAGTTGGGGAGTTTCCAGAGGGATAGGCCGGGGAAACAATGGAGTGTGTGTGGGGGGGGACTCTGGCGTGAGCGTGTGTGGGGTATTGGATTTTAAGAAACAACGAGCGAGATAGAAAAGAATGAAAGAATAGGATCATTTGGGATGAGAAGTACAATGAATTGGGAATGCAGTGGGGATGCGTAAGGTCACCTCCGTGGGTGTCCGAGGTCCTTAGGATTCGGGGGCAATAATGAGATTTGAAAATAAGGGATAGAAGGACATTCTTGGAATTGAAGGGGGAGACGGAATGGAAAATAAGGCGGAGAGGCAGAGACATAAAATAGATGGGGTTAGGACTTGGATTAAAACAGAAAGGTAGATTCAGTCAGTTTTGGACTAGAGTGATATTTTTCTCATAATTCATCCAGAATGATTGGGTTCTTTTAGAAAGTGGATCTTTCTCAAGCTTGTCCTCTGCTAAGAAGTACAAACGGTTCTTTAAATAATTTGATTATCACTTGTCCGTTTTATTGATAAAACATGCCTGTGATAGTTACTTCCCCTCTGTTTAGCAGGCTACTACTGTACGTAATTTACCTATGGTTGATGAAGCAGGAGAGGACAGATCACCAAAAATATCTTGCTTTGAGTTAGGTCATTGATAATGCAGAGTTCAGTGTTTTGGAGAGAACCAAAAGCTTGCTTGTTTTCAGTTTGACCAAAAGGTGATGGATAAAATTAAGTTATCTGTACTTTGTTAGAATTGCAGTTTCTCCCTGAGAAATGTTCATGTACCATCTGCTACTGGTTTTATGTTTGTGGGAGAGAGTTGGGGTTCTGCCTTAAATTATTTCTTGATGTTAACTTCAGATAATCAGGCTGCCTCATACCTTCCAGTTTCAATTAAGGTGATTTGGGAATATTGTGGAAAAGTATCTCTGGGATTATGATCTTTGCATTTCCTTAATACTTGGATTTCCAGACCAAATTTGTGATGGTACTAGATAGAAAATTGCTGATTTTGAAATTGTAATGACTGTTGTGTGCTCATAAATAGTCCATGTTAAGCCTTTTATTTGTTGGGCATTACATTTTGCTGACTCATCTAAGATTTTTGGACATTCATCAGTTTATATTTCTCAGCTAGGTCTTGGATGGTAGCATTTAGGTTACTTTATAAAGGTCCAAAATATGATTTAAATTGTCACTTTTCTTAGATGTTATGAAAATTGAACAAAGCAAGAAGTGAGTACAGTGTTCTCATTAGTGACAGTGTGCCTCTTTTTTTTTTTTTTGAGATGGAGTCTTGCTCTGTTGCCCAGGCTAGAGTGCAGTGGCGTGATCTTGGCTCACTGCAACCTCTTTCTCCTGGGTTCAAGCGACCCCAGCCTCCTGAGTAGCTGGGATTACAGGTGCCCACCACCGCGCCTGGCTAATTTTTGTATTCTTAGTAGAGACAGGGTTTCACCATCTTGGCCAGGCTGGTCTTGAACTTCTGACCTTGTGATCCATCTGCCTTGGCCTCCCAAAGTGTTGGGATTACAGGCGTGAGCCGCTGCGCCCAGCCTCTTTTTTAACTGACCTCTTTCAGTGGGCTAGTCAAGGTGCTAAGATTTTTTTGTATGTATTATCTCATTTGATCCTCACAATTATTTCGTATTTTGTAAATTAAGAGGTTAAATAATTTACTGAGGTCACAGAGCTAGTAAATAACAAAGCTTGATTCAGACCTAGGTGTATCGGATGCCTTTTTAAAAATCTTCACTGCCTGCTTGCTCTTTCTGCTTCACCCCCATCTTGGTTATAGTAAAGCAGCATGAACTGGTTGAAACTTGGGTCTGATAACTGTGATTTAGATGAAGATTAAGTTAGTAGGCTGTAGCCTACTCTGTAGAGTTCATTGAAAGTTTACTGCTCCTGTGATTTAACAAAGCTCTGAGATTCTGATAAATAGGGCTAAAAACATCTTTTTGCTAAGGATTTGTCTTGCGACCACACTTAGTTTTCTGTTTAGTCTTGTACTGCTGAGGTACTGTGCATACGTGGCACTCTTACTTGTAGAAGTCAAGACAGCCGGTTGTGGAGCCAAAACCAATTAACTCTGAAAAGCAATTGAAAACTGCTCAGTACTCAGGTGCCCTCCAAACACCTGTTGAGCCCACAATTGGTACTAGCGTTACCTCTAAATATAGATATGATACTCTTAGAAACCAGGAGTGAAACAGCTAGAACTGAGGGAAACAGCTGGGGGCTGAGGGAGGAGCCACAGGTTATAGCCAAAACATGAGCATAGCCCCTGGAGGCTAATCAGGCTAAGACAGGAGGGAATTTTCATTTGTTGAGCATTTATGTATTCAGGCACTGAACTCAGTGTACATTTTTACCTTATCAGTTAGTTGTAAGTATTATCCTCATTTTTCAGATGAGGCTCAGAAGGACTAAAAGTAACTTACACAAAGTCACTTTATAATGGCAGTGAAGAAAGTTTGTGTATACTATTCTAAAAATTGCTGCTTTCAGTTTTCCATTGTAGGGTCACCATATTAAAGCTGGGAACTAAAAGTCAGTCTTTCAGATCTACCTGGCTTCTCTTATGTGTGTAACTGATTATTTCAGTCTTGCTGCTTTCATTGGAAACTGGAAGGAAAAGCTTGTATTTTTTGGATGTAATTGTTAGGAAGTACAGTCCATTCATTATATTACCAAATGACCTGTAGAATATAATTCAGCTTCCTCAGTTGCTTAGTGTATATCTGCAGCAACATGAAAATAGCATGTCCATCCCTTCTCTTCTGGGATCTTCACTTTCAACAAAGTCATCTAGACTCTGGAGGATGACAGTGAAGCTTGCCTGTTACAGATTCTTCCACTTGTCTCAATATGTTTTTGCCACAAATGTTTGATGGTTGTTCTTGGTTATTTATTTATTTATTTTTTAGGGACAGGATCTCGCTATGTTACCCAGTTTTGCCTCAAACTCCTGGGCTTAAACGATCTTCCCGCCTCAGATTCTGGAGTAGCTGGTATTTGCTAGTTTGTTTACTCCCCCAATCCCCCTCCCACCTGCCCAGAAAGGATCTCACTCTGTCACCCAGGCTAGAGTGCAGTGGTACAATCATGGCTCACTGTTTGACCACGCCCAGCTAACTTTTGTATTTTTTTGTAGAGTCAGAGTTTCGCTGTGTTGCCCAGGCTGGTCCCCAACTCCTGGGCTCAAGCAATCCACCCTCCTTGGCCTCCCAAAGTGTTGGGATTATAGCATGAGCCACCTCACCTAGCCTTTTTGTTTACTTAAAAAAAATTGTGTGGTAAACTATACATAGCAAAACATTTATCATTTTAACCATTTTAAAGTGTATGGATCAGTAGCATTAAGTACATTCACATTGCTGTGCAACCATCACCACCATCCATCTTGGGAACTTTTTTATTTTCCCAGACTGAAGCTCTGCACCTATTAGGCAATAACTCCTTGTTTCTCTTTCTCTACCCAGCTGCTGGCCACCGATATTCTACTTTCTGTCTCTATGAATGTGACCACCCTGGGTACCTCATATGTAAGTGGAATCATAAAATATTTCCTTTTTTGTGTCTGGTGTGTACCACTTAGCATATCTTCAGAATTCATCCATGTTGTAGCATATGTCAGAATCTCATTCCTTTTTAAGGCTGAATAATATTCCATTGTATGTACACACCACATTTTGTTTATCCATTCATTCTCAATGGACATTTGGGTTGCTTCTACCTTTTGGCTGTTGTGAATAATGGTGCTGTGAATTTTGGTGTACGAATCCACTTGTTCGAGTCCCTCTGTATTGGTCCATTCTCACATTGCTGTAAAAAAATACCTGAGACTGGGTAATTTATAAAGAAAAGAGGTTGAATTGGCTTATGGTTCTGCGGGCTGTACAGGAAACATAGCAGCTTCTGGGGAGGCCTCAGGAAACTTATGATCATGGCAGGAGGCAAAGGGAAAGCAGGCATGTCTAGGTGGCTGGAGCAGGAAGAAGAGAGAGAGGTGGGAGAAGTGCTACACACATTTAAACAACTAGATCTTGTGAAAACAACCCTAGGGGGCTGGCACTAACCCATTCATGAGAAACCATCCCAATGTTCCAGTCACCTCCCACCAGGCCCCACCTTCAACACTGGGGTTACAGTTTGACATGAGATTTGGTGGGGACACAGATCCAAACTATATCACCCTCCTTTCATTTTTTTTTTTTCTTCGATTTACACAGAAGTAGAATTGCTGGATCCTATGGTAATTCTATGTTTAGTATTTTGAGTAGGCTTGGTTACTTTTATTTTTTATTTTTATTTATTTTATTTTATTTTTCCTTATTTGCTTTATAACATGTTTGGGTAAATTTATTTCAAAAATATCATTTTCTGGAGATACTTTCTCAGGTCTGTATTTTGACTCCAAATCTGAATACCATCTGCTTGTTTCTTTCCTTACAACAATCCAGGGCTCTTTCTCTTGCTCTAGTAACGTAATCACATCTGGCTTAGAAATGGAACTTCCCAGTGAGATCAGGTGGCTGTAGTTCTCCAACATCACATTCCTGTACAAGGTCCTCTGATCAGGCTGCAGGCACTCCCACTCCTCCTGAGAGAAGTCAATGGCCACATCCCTGAATGTCACTGATCCATGGACCATGTTTCTAGAATTACAAAATTTGGTCAATCTTCCTCGGGCTTCGTCTCCTTGACTTAAGTGTGCAGCAATAACGCTCTCATCCTCCTGGTCCTTCTTTTAGATAATGGTACGACCAGCTATGTCGTCAACCCCCGGAGGCCGGAAGTGGAACCATTGTATTTTTTATTTATTTTTTTGGAGACAGTCTTGTTCTGTCACCCAGGCTGGAGTGCAGTGGCACGATCTCAGTTCACTGCAACCTCCACCTCCTGGGTTTAAGCGATTTTCCTGCCTCAGCCTCCAATTAGCTGAGACTACAGGCATGCACCACCACACCTGGCTAATTTTTGTAGTTTCAGTAGAGATGAAGTTTCGCCATTTTGACCAGGCTGATTTCGAACTTTCATTCTGATTACTTGTTACCTGAAATCTTAACATTTCAGCAAGACTAAGTAGAATTATATTCAATTTTTATATGATTACATTTTTCATTGGGCAGTGAAAATGAGAACACATCATCCTTTCACACTGTACTGGCTAATTATTTCCATTGTGAAATAGCCCCAAGTATATTATTAACCTTCTTGGCAGCTGAAGTTTCTGATGCCTGAAATGTGTATCTACTGAATGGTGTTAGTTATGATCAGGCCAGTATTGATAGCATAGTTATAATATTTCTATGTATAATATGATCAGGCCAATATTGATAGTATAGTTATTTCTATGTATATTTCCAATATTATTCTTTTAACTTATTAAAATAGGGAAGCTGTATGAGATGTTAGTTAAAAGCACAAGCCATTGAGTACACAAATCTGGATTTGAGTCTACTCCCCTACCTACTCCCTTGGTCAAGTCATTTAATTTCTCTGAGTTTATGTTTCTGTATCAGTAAAATGGATGCAGTAGTAATCCCTACTATAGGGTTGTCATGGTTATTGGATTTTGTTTATTTATTTTTTGAGACAGAGTCTTGCTCTTGACACCCAGGCTGGAGTGCAATGGCACGATCTCAGCTCACTGCCACCTCCAGCTCCAGGGTTCAAGCGATTCCCCTGCCTCAGCCTCCCGAGTAGCTGGGATTATAGGTGCTCGCCACCACGCCTGGCTAATTTTTGTATTTTTAGTAGAGATGGGGTTTCACCATGTTGGCCAGGCTGGTCTCAAACTCCTGACTTTGTGGTCCACCCGCCTCGGCCTCCCAAAGTGCTGGGATATTTATTTTGAATTAATCTTTATTTTATTTTATTTTTGTTTATTCTTCTTTTGAGACGGAGTCTCACTCTGTCACCCAGGCTAGAGTGCAGTGGCTCGATCTCGCAACCTCCACCTCCCAGTTGCAAGCGATTCTCCTGCCTCAGCCTTCTGAGTAGCTGAGACTACAGGCACGTGCCTCCACGCCTGGCTAATTTTTTGTATTTTTTAGTAGAGACGGGTTTCACCGTTTTAGCCAGTATGATCTCTATCTCCTGACCTCGTGATCTGCCTGCCATTGCCTCCCAAAGTGCTGGGATTACAGGCGTGAGCCACCGCGCCTGGCCAATTTTATTTTTTTTTGAGACAGGGTCTAGCCCTGTCACCTAGGCTAGAGTGCAGTGGCATGATCATGGCTTAATGCAGCCTCGACCTTCTGGGGTCAAGCAATCCTCTTGCCTCTGTCTCCCAAGTAGCTGGGACTACAAGTAGATGCCATCATGCCTGGCTAATTTTAAAATTTTTTGTAGAGACAGGATCTTGCTGTGTTACACAGGCTGATCTTGAACTCCTGGGCTCAGCTGTCCTCCGGCTTCAGCCTCCCAAAGTGTTGGGATTACAGGCATGAGCCTCTCTGCCCATCAGATTTTATTTTATTTTATTTTATTTTTTTTGAGATGGAGTCTCCCTCTGTCAACCAGGCTGGCGTGCAGTGGCAGGATCTCAGCTCACTTCAACCTCCGCCTCCCGGGTTCAAGCGATTCTCCTGCCTCAGATTCCTGAGTAGCTGGGGTTACAGGCATGCGCTACCAGGCCTGGCTAATTTTTTAAAATGTTCTTAGTAGAGACAGGGTTTCACTATGTTGGTCAGGCTGGTCTTGAACTCCTGACCTCATGATCTGCACACCTCGGCCTCCCAAAGTGCTGGGATTACAGGCGTGAGCCCCTGCGCCTGGCTCCAGATTTTATGTTTGAGTTGAAATTCATATAACATAAAATTAACCGGCCAGGCATTGGTGACTCACACCTGTAATCCCAGCACTTTGGGAGGCCAAGGCAGGTGGATTACGAGGTCAGGAGATTGAGACCATCCTGGCTAACACGGTGAAACCCTGTTTCTCCTAAAAATACAAAAAAAAATTAGCCGGGTCTGGTGGTGGGCGCCTGTAGTCCCAGTTACTCAGGAGGTTGAGGCAGGAGAATGGCATGAACCCGGGAGGTGGAGGTTGCAATGAGCCTAGATCGTACCACTGCACTCCAACCTGGGCGACAGAGCGAGACTCCATCTCAAAACAAAACAAAACAAAAATTAACCGTTTTGTGCCTACAACCATCACCTCTATCTAGTTCAAAAA
>NW_012103288.1:92467-93704 GCF_000951045.1 Mandrillus leucophaeus | reverse complement strand
AAAAAAAAAAAAAAAAAATTTGTTTGTCTATTGATGGTTAGTTGTATCTTTTCCACCTTTGCCTATTGTGAATAAGGTTACTCTGAATATTCATGTATAGTATTTGTTTGAATACCTGTTTTGAGTTCTTTTGTGTCTATACCTAAAAGTGGAATTGCTGGGTCATATAGTAATTCTTTTTTTTTTCCCTCAAAAGCTGGTGTCATAGTGTACATATAGTAATTCTATATTTAACTTTTTGACAAACCACCATACAGTTTTCCATAACGGCTGTACCATTTTAAATTCCTACCAGCAACGTATGAGGATTCTGATTTCTCCACATCCTTGTCAATATTTGTTGTTGTTGTTGTTTTTAATTTTAGCCATCCTGGTAGATGTGAAGTGGTATCTCATGCTTTTTATTTGCATTTCTCTAATGACTAGTGATGTTGAACATCTTTTCATGTGCTTGTTGGCCATTTGTATATCTTCTTGGAGAAATGTCTATTAAGTCCTTTGCCCATTTTCAAATTGGATTGTCTTTTTGTTGAGTTATGACTATTGAATTTTAATTGCTGTAAAACACTCCATGAGTACACGTAGCATGCACTCAATAACTATTAGCTAATACTATGGTTGTAATTATTTTTGCCATATGTGGCCTGAATTGGAAGGAAATTTTGCCTAGTTTTTCCAAGTAGGAGTGGAGAGGCAACAAAACCTATGTTTATGGTCAATAAAGATTTGACTCTGTCAGTGTTGATACTTTGCTTTTAATTGATGCTCTCAAATCAATAAATTAGAAACATGTATACATAAAATCAGTTTATCTTTGGCAGAAATCAGTATATTATCAATGTTTAATTAATTCCTAAGAATTAATGGCAATAGTGACTCTAGTTTTAGCTGAGATTTAGATCATCTTTCTTCATTCTGCCCTGTTATGAGACATTTGCTATAATTGCCACAATGAGAATTTTTTGAAAACTGGGTCAGAGAAGCCTACTTTTTACATTTAGTAGTATGCGATTTATGTATTATCATTGTTTTATGCTTATTGCATCTTGGTTTTATGGGGTGTTCAAAAGAAGATAGATGAGAATAGGCGATCCAAAGTAATTATTTAGAATTTTATCCTCCAGTCAGGATTGAACCATCTTGAACTGATGAATATATTCTTCCAGGTTTATAGGTAGACATGCCATTTCATTATATCATGATTTGGAGTCAGACAGTAGCTTTTTTTTTTTTTTTT
>NW_012103288.1:88103-90172 GCF_000951045.1 Mandrillus leucophaeus | reverse complement strand
TGCAGTGGCGCAATCTTGGCTCACTGCAACCTCCACCTCCTTGGTTCAAGCCATTCTCCTGACTCAGCCTCCCAGTAGCTTGGATTACAGGCACACACCATCATGCCCAACTAATTTTTGTATTTTTAGTAGAGATGGGGTTTCACTGGGCCAGACTGGTCTCAAACTCCTGACCTCAGGTGTTCTGCCTGCCTTGGCCTCCCAAAGTGCTGGGATTATAGGTGTGAGCTACCATGCCTGGCTTTTGTGGTTATAAATTTAAAGTGAGATCAGTCAGTATGGTTTATTTCCTCCAGCTGTAATCAGCTGCAGGGGTGTAAATTTGGAGTGGATTTAACCAGGGAGGGGTTTTGCCAATATAGCCGAACAAAGCAGGAGAAGGGCAAGGGATAGAGGGTACCTGTGTATGCAAGGTAGTGGTATAACATACTGTGGAATTCAAACCAGTTAAGGAGGGGAGGACATGAAATGGCTAAGAGATGGTGAAAAGATGGGAGAAGCAGTGGATGGAAGGTCCTGGTGGGATCAGAAGCTGCTGGAGTTTGGGTATGTGAGAGACTGAACCATGAAGATAGTGGGTCATTGTTGGACAGTGGGAGATAATTGATATTGTGAAAGCATGATCATGGGCTGAGGGGGTGAAGGACAAGATCAGTGGAGGTGAGAAATGTAAAGAACTGAGACAAGGAATTCAGAGAGATAGGGTATGGAAAGATTATCTTTGTGAAATCACTGAGAGTTAAGATAGTAGTATAGAAAGTCACAGTAAGCCAGGTAATGCGTAATAGGATTTTTATAGGATATTCAATATAATGTTTTGTGTTTTTTTAGGGAATAAGGAGGGAGACAGATTTGGAAACATCTGTGAGGAGCAAGGAGGACATTTACCTCACCCCCCAGGTCCAGTGGTATGAGAGGTATCGGGAAGGTAACTTATACCACTTTAGGGCCTCAGAGGCCAGTGTGGCCCCAGAGGAAAACCAGCTTTTAATTAGAGCAAGAAGTTGAAGGGAATATTCAGAGAAGTTGCTGAAAATGTAGGGAACAGTAGAAGCGTTTCAAAATTTGGAGAGGTGGGTGACACATGGAGACAGAGCTAGAGATATGCAGAACAGTGTGGGGATTAGAATGTGGGAGATGAGGCTGGGCGTGGTGGCTCATGCCTGTAATCCCAGCACTTTGGGAGGCTGAGGTGAGTGGATCGCCTGAGGTCAGGAGTTTGGGACCAGCCTGATCAACTTGGTGAAAACCCATCTCTACTAAAAATACAAAAATTGGCCAGGCGCAGTGATGTGCTCCTGTAATCCCAGCTACTCAGGAGGCTGAAGCAGGAGAATCGCTTCAACCTGGGAGGTTGAGGTTGCAGTGAGCTGAGACTGCGCCACTGCACACTCTAGCCTGGGCAACAGAACTAGACTGTGTCTCAAAATAATAATAATAATAATAATGTGGGAGATGAGAGATGTGGGAGTCTGGGGCTTCTTTGATGGACAGCATAAGCAGAGATAAAGAACCTGAAGAGATTAGGCCTGGTGGAGAGCAGGCAGGCACTGGAGGTGAGGGTGGGAGTGTCGGGAGGGAGCAGGGGCGTTCTTACCTGGATCCCCTGCTGACACACCTGTTCATGATGGAGAGGAGTATCTCACTCCAGGTGTAAGCGGTTCTCTTTTGATAAATCCTGTGGGCTCTCTCTTTATGATCACATATTAATGCCTTTTGCTTTTAAGTATTTATTTTTTTTGAGGTAGGGTCTTGCTATGTTATAACCCAGCCTGGCTTCAAACTTATGGGCTCAAGCAATCATCCTGCCTCAGCCTACTGGGTAGCTGGAACTACAGTCGTGCACCACTGTGCCTGGCTTTTTCACTTTAAGTCTTTTTGTCTGTGTTACTAATATTAATGAATGAATACCAATAAGATTTTTTGTTTTTTTGTTTTTTTTTTGAGATGGAGTCTTGCTCATCGCCCAGGCTGGAGTGCAGTGGCGCGATCTCGGCTCACTGCAAGCTCCGCCTCCTGGGTTCATGCCATTCTCCTGTCTCAGCCTCCCGAGTAGCTGGGACTACAGG
>NW_012103288.1:84812-86598 GCF_000951045.1 Mandrillus leucophaeus | reverse complement strand
CCTCCCGAGTAGCTGGGACTACAGGCGCCCGCCACCTCGCCCGGCTAGTTTTTTGTATTTTTTAGTAGAGACGGAGTTTCACCGTGTTAGCCAGGATGGGACAGTAGCTTTTAAGCAGAACAAACAGCCATATGTAAGTCTAAATTTGGTTATTTTCTTTGAATAAGCAGTGGAAACTGTATGCATTCAGAAACTGGTGATTATTCAGATATCTTCTGAAGGTCCTCTCTCCCTGTGCTCCGCAGCTTTGTCCTGAACTCTCCTGTCTCTTGCGGTGCCTCTGTGCCTTTACCTATTCTGTGAACTCTGCCTGCAGTGCCTTCCAAGTCAGTTGGTGACTCCTCAAACATCACTGAAGTCTTTCGGGTGGATGCAAATGCTGCTTTTAGCCATTAAAATGTGTTACATACTTTCACAATAGTTCTTGTCCTAGTGTAGTTTTAAAAATGCACTTAAAAATTTTTAAAGCAGTGCATGCATGCAGTAAACACAATTGGACAGTACAGAAATAAATGGTGAAGACAGTCTCCCAGTTTTCTTCCCCATGGATAGCACTTTCCCTTTTGTATCCTTCGAAAAATATTTTGTGCTGATACAAGAATTTTTATACTGTATGAAGTGCTTATTCATCTTATCTTTCACTTCAGGGTAATTTATGAATAATGAAAAAATTCAAGCATTATAGAAATGTAGAGTGTGTGAAGCAAAAGTTCCCCTTTACCTTGATCCCTAACACTAGCCCTTTCCAAATAACACTGTCCTAATTAACATTACTCTCTCCAGAAGTAACCTCTGTTATAAGCCTTGTGTGTGCCTTCAGATTGTTCTGCTTACACTTATGCCTATTTAAAAGTGTATGTTTTCGTATTTTTTTTGTTTGTTTGAGACAGTTTCGCTCTTGTTGCCCAGCTGGAGTGCAATGGCGCGATCTCAGCTCACCGCAACCTCCACTTCCCAGGTTCAAGCAATTCTCCTGCCTCACCCTCCCAAATAGCTGGGATAATCAGCTAATTTTGTATTTTTAGTGGAGTCAGGGTTTCTCCATGTTGGTCAGGCTGGTCTGGAACTCCCGACCTCAGGTGATTTGCCTGCCTCAGCCTCTCAAAGTGCTAGGATTACAGGTGTGACCCACCACGCCAAGCCCATTCATTTCTTTAATAAAGTTTTACTGAGTGCCTATTATGAGCCAGGTACATAAGAGTAAACTAAGCATGAAAATTCTTGCCTGAATGCAGCTTATATTCTAGTGGAGAGGGCAGATATTAAGTGAAGGAGTGAACTGTTTAGTGTTTCACGGGGTAATAAATGGTATTTCCAAAAAAAAAAAAAAAAAACCACCCCACCAAAGGAGGGGGAGACTGTGTGAGCATGTAAGTATATAAATGTGTGTGTTTGTGTGTGTGATAGAGACGGAGAGAGATACAGATTCAGATGTAGTGAGGGAAGGCCTTGTTGAGAAACTAATATTTGAGGAAAGATCTAAAAGTTGTCTTTGATTCCCTTTTCTTCCTCATACCTCACATCAAATATATCTCCAATTCCTGTTGATTTAATCTTCAAAATATATCTGCAACCCACCCATCAAGTAGGTGGATTGAATTGGCAGTGGGAGTTTGTGAAGATTTTCTTCTGATTGTTTTAATATTCTCAGTGAATTAGGAAATAAAGTGCTCAGCCGAGAGTGAGGATGAGGAGGGTGATGGAGGTTTGTGTAAAGAGGAAAAGGTGTGAAATTGTTTAGGAGAATGGGAGAATGGCTGCAGCAGGGAAATACTGTATGATTGCC
>NW_012103288.1:73808-81052 GCF_000951045.1 Mandrillus leucophaeus | reverse complement strand
GCCTCAAACTCCTGGGCTCAATCTATCCTCCTGCCTCAGCCTTCTGAGCAATTGGGACTACAGGCATGTGCCACCATGCTGGACTAATTTTTGTATTCTTTGTAGATACGGGGTTTTGCCATGTTACTCAGGCTGGTCTTGAACTTCTGGCCTCAAGTGATCTACCTGCCTCAGCCTCCCAAAGTGCCAGGATTACAGGCATGAGCCACTGTGCCTAGCCTTGAACCACACTTTTTTTTTCTTTTTCCTTTTTTTTTTTTAGAGACTCTTTTTTTTTTTAGGTCACACTCTCTTGCCCAGGCTGGAGTGCAGTGGCATAATCCTAGCTCACTGCAGCCTCAACCTCCCAGGCTCAAGTGATCCTCCCTCTTCAGCTGTACCACTAGGCCCAACTAATTAAAATTTTTTTTTGTAGAGATGGAGTCTCACTATGTTGGCCAGGCTGGTCTTGAACTCCTGGTCTCAAGCAGTCTTCTCACATTGGCCTCCGAAAGTGTTGGGCTTACAGGTGTGAGCCACGGTGACCACACTTCTTATTTGCATTCTGTTGTATATATGGAGTTCTTTTTTCTTCTGATTTTTAAGTTGAACATTCTATTTCTCTGTTTAGTAGTTAACTGTTAAATTTTTAACATGCATGCTTACTGAAGTCCAAGATTAATATCTTTGCCTTCCTGAATAATTCAGGAACCTCAGAATACTTTTAAGTTGGAAGGGCCCCGCTTCGCCGTCTTGCGCAAAGCTGCTAGTGGTCGGCTCTGCCCACCGTAACGGGAGGAAGGAATTCTCGCAAGGCTGGAGTCCTCCGGGCGCGCCAGTCGGAGGCGGTTGGCAGAGGTGTCTCCCCAATCCGGTGATGAGGCTGAACGCTACTGGCTTCATGGCCACCCCTCCGCTGCCTCCATCTGGTTCAGCGTCTGTTTGCTGAGGAGGCGGACTAGGGGCGCGGAGTCTGTTCCCTTGGGTGCATAGGTCCGGGTTGATAGAGGCTTTGAGTCCTCATCACCACAGCTGACGGCTCCGAGGGACTAAGCAGGATATATCTTTAGAAATGAGTTGCACAATTGATAAGGCAGTTGCTGATGCTAAAACTCTTGTTGATGCTAAAACTCTTGTTGAAAGATTAAGAGATCACAACGATGCAGCAGAGTCTCTGATTGAGCAAACCACAGCTCTCAACAAGCGAGTAGAAGCCATGAAGCAGTATCAGGAAGAAATTCAAGAACTTAATGAAGTCACAAGACATCCGCCATGGTCCACGTTAGTTATGGGAATCCAGCAATAAAGCAGACATATCAGAGAATTGCAACAAGAAACAAAAGAATTGCGTACATCCCTGGAAGAACATCAGGCAGCCTTGGAACTTATAATGAGCAAGTATAGACAACAATTTTTTTTTTTTTTTTTTTGAGGCGGAGTCTTGCTCTGTTGCTCAGGCTGGAGTGCAGAGGCGCAATCTCGGCTCACTGCAAGCTCTGCCTCTCGGGTTCACCGAGTAGCTGGGACTACAGGCCCCTGCCACCATGCCCAGCTAATTTTTGTATTTTTTAGTAGAGACGGGGTTTCACCTTGTTAGCCAGGATGGTCTCGATCTCCTGACCTCGTGAGCCACTGCGCCTGGCCGATAACAAATGTTTAGATTGCTACTGGCTAGCAAAAAAGATGATCCAGGAATAATAATGAAGTTAACAAGAGCAGCACTCCAAGGAACTACAAGCACATGTTGACCAGATAACTGAAGTGGCAGCAGTAATGAAGAAAGCCATTGAAATTGACCAGCAACAGGGTTGCAAGGAACAAGAACTAATATTTCAACTTGAACAAGAAAACAAAGGCTTGAGAGAGATCCTTCAAATAACTCGAGAATCATTTTTGAGCCTAAGGAAAGATGATGTGTCGGAAAGTACTTTGTCAGCATTAGTGACCAACAGTGACTTGAGTCTGAGGAAGAGCTGAAGAGCTTCTGAGTCTGTGAGCTTCTTACATGGCTCCAAATGGTCAAATAAGTGAATGCATGAATGAATGAACAGAAAATTCAATCCTTTATTTTTTTCTCTTTAAATATGTACAGTGCACTGGCTATGAGATAGCAACAAAGATGCATAGTTAATGGTCATAGACTTTATTCCAAAACATAATTGGAAAATAAAAACTGAGCCATTGCCAATTGGTAAAGAAATGAAAGGTTTTCACAGTGACTACTGAATACACCAAGACTACTGAATACACCAACTTTTGGCCATGCTGCTGGCTTTCTGGGTGATTAATTAGGTAAACTTGAATATTCCCAATAAATGTTTGAGATTCATAAAATTATACCAATTTAAAAATACAAAGTTTTGCCACTGTTTTGTGAACAGAAGATTTGCATGCTATCTTTCATCCTTATTTGGTGTCAAAGTTAATACGAAGTTTATGTACCATGAGACTTCAGCTTTAGTGATTGCCTACTTTTACATTTAAATTTTTGTGAAAGAAAACTCAGTTTTAAAGCCTATAAGAATGTGTTATATGTACCATAAACAAAAGTGATAATTTAATTTTAGCAATTTACCATAACTGATACATAGCTAACAATTCTCCATAACTTAGTTTAAGTATAAGAAATTCCATTTCAGGAATGAAAAAGAAGGAATACTACTTTTTTTTTTTTTTCTGAGGCGGAGTCTCGCTCTGTCGCCCAGGCTGGAGTGCAGTGGCCGGATCTCAGCTCACTGCAAGCTCCGCCTCCCGAGTTTATGCCATTCTCCTGCCTCAGCCTCCCGAGTAGCTGGGATTATAGGCGCCCGCCACCTCACCCGGCTAGTTTTTTGTGTTTTTTTGGTAGAGACAGGGTTTCACCATGTTAGTCAGGATGTTCTCGATCTCCTGACCTTGTGATCCGCCCATCTCAGCCTCCCAAAGTGCTGGGATTACAGGCTTGAGCCACCGCGCCCGGCCAGGAATACTACTTTCTAAGAAAACTTATAGTAGACATATTTAGTAGGTTGAACTACTTTGAAAGAGTAAGTTTTGGTTTGAAGTCAATAATGAAGATGAGATTTGTTTTTCTCCTCTCTGGCTGATTTTTAAGGATATTATGTAGTTCATTTAATTAACAGTTGAAATGTTTGATATGGCAAAATAGGTATGGTAATTTCAAAGTGAATTGGGAATTCCTCTGGCTCATAGAACCCTTTTAAATTAAACTTAAAAAACAAAAGAATTCTGGATCTGTTTTTAAGCTCCATCTGGTCCTCATAATCTGTAAAGATTTTTCTTAAAACCTTTCAGCTGAAAGTGGGGGTAGAGGTGGGGTAATCTGTGGATTTAGAAGTATTTGTTTTCTGTTGTCTTTTAAAATGTCAAATATGCTGGGCGCGGTGGCTCACTCCTGTAATCCCAGCACTTTGGGAGGCTGAGGTGGGTGGATCATGAGGTCAGGAGTTTGAGACCAGCCTGGCCAATGTGGTGAAACCCCGTCTCTACTAAAAATACAAAAATCAGTGGGGTGTGGAGGCGCGTGCCTGTAATCCCAGCTACTCAGGAGGATGAGGCAGGAGCATCACTTGAACCCGGGAGGTGGAGGTTGCAGTGAGCCGAGATTGTGCCAGCCTGGGCAACAGGGCTAGACAGGGCTAGTCTCAAAAAATATATACATTAAAAAAAAAAGTCAAATATATAGTATGTAAATTTTTAAAAAGCCACCAGTTATAGAAATGTGCTTGAACATCAGTTGAAACCTAGATTTTCTTATGTCATGGTGATTGTAGTAAAAAGGGATAAAAGAAGAGTGTCAAACATGATGAAATATATCATATGCATTTATATTGAATACATATTAAAGACAAATAGAAAATTCTACTTTGAGTATATAATTTGTTAAATATTACTTTATATAGTAATTTTTATGTATAATTTCATATACTGGTAAAATTCAAAACCACTTTACACTTCAGAATTTTTCTTTTTATTTATTTATTTATTTTATTTATTTATTTTTTTAAGAGACGGAGTCTCGCTCTGTTGCCCAGGCTGGAATGCAGTGGCGGGATCTCGGCTCACTGCAAGCTCCGCCTCCCTGGTTCGCATCATTCATTCTCCTGACTCAGCCTCCTGAGCAACTGGGACGACAGGAGCCCGCCATCACACCCGGCTAATTTTTTTGTATTTTTTTTAGTAGAGACGAGGTTTCACCGTGTTAGCCAGAATGGTCTTGATCTCCTGACCTCGTGATCCACCCACCTCGGCCTCCCAAAGTGCTGGGATTACATGTATGAGCCACCCTGCCCGGCCAGAATTTTTCTATCTTAAGTTTGGGCTGAGTGAGTTGGATGAGACTGATTGAATAGAAAAGGGCTAATGGCCCAAACATTACATAGATTTCTTTTCTCAGTCAGAGGCCTTATTTGGTATTTTATGAATGACAGTTTTTATTTTTAAACTTTTTTATTGTTTTTGGGAAAATATCCCTTATTTAATGACACATTCATTCAGATATTTTATCCCTGGTAAGAAAGAAAGGAAATAAACTACACAATTGAGATTAAGTCTGAGGCAGTTAATTGAGGCAGCTCTACTATAAAAGATTACTTGATAAATAACTTTTTGTAAACAAGTTGGTTTAACTTATTCTTGGTCTTTTTGCTTGGATATGAATATAAGAGCATGATATTTAAGGTCTTGATGTTATTTAGTGACACTTTTCCATACTGTTATTATTATTATTATTATTTTTGGTTGTTGTTAAACAGAACCTTAAGTTTATGTCTGAGGTAGGTACTGCATAGGAACCTATTTTATTATTAAAGATGAGTGATTAAAAAAACGAATGCTTTAAGTTATATTCCTTCTGTATGCTTCAATCTTACTTAATTTTTTGGTAGTTTAGTTCCACCTTAAACCGTGCTTACTGTGAAATATTTAAGGCTGGAGTTGGTGGCTCACACCTGTAATCCCAGCACTTTGGGAGGTGGAGGCAGGTGGATCACCTGAGGTTAGGAGTTCGAGACCAGCCTGGTCAACATGGCGAAACCCCGTCTCTACTAAAAATACAAAAATTAGCTGGGCGTGGTGGTGGGGGCCTGTAGTCCCAGCTACTCAGGAGGCTGAGGCAGGAGAATTCCTTGAACCCAGGAGGTGGAGGTTGCGGTGAGCCGAGATCATGCCACTGCGCTCCAGCCTGGGCAATAGAGTGAGACTCTGTCTCAAAAAAAAAAAAAAAAATGTGTATATGTATTTCAAATCCACAGATAAAAATAGAGAGTAGGGCGGGCATGGTGGCTCACGCCTGTAATCCCAGCACTTTGGGAGGCTGAGGTGGGTGGATCACCTGAGGTCAGGAGTTTGAGACCAGCCTGGCCAACATGGTGAAACCCCGTCTTTACTAAAAATACAAAAATTAGCCAGGTGTGGTGGCAGGCGCCTGAAATCCCAGCTACTTGGGAGGCTGAGGCAGGAGAATTGCTTGAACCTAGGGGGCGGAGGTTGTGGTGAGCAGAGATCATGCCACTTCACCACTCCAGCCTGCGCAAAACTGTGAAACTCTGTCCAAAAAAAAAAAAAAGAGTAATATAGTAACATCTGTGTATTCACCAGTGCTTTGTCTCATCTTAATTATGCCAATTGGCTTCATATCTTTTTTTTTAATTGTGGACATTTTCAACAATAAAAATGGAAAGAATAATATAATTGACTCTCATGTAGACTCGTCTAGCTTCAGTGATTATTAACATTTTTTCCATTCTTAGTTTCCTCTATCCTTCCCACTCACTACTTTTGATGAGTATTGTCAACATTATCCATCCTTTTCTAAAAGTTCTGCATCAGCTAAAATCCAGTGATTTTAGCAGCCATTGATGATTGTTGACTAGATCCATTCTTATTTTAAGGCATACAAAATAGGGATTTTTTTTCCAATTTTATTATTCTGTATTTATTAGGTAGAATTTTTCTATAAATACTTTTTCCTTCATTAACTTTTTGATTACTTTGAAATATGGTTTGTACAGGAAAGGCAGAATTATTTATCTTTGTATTTAGAATAATGAAATGACTTAGTGCCCCACTAACCTCCAAAAGTGACTAATGTGTTTTGTTTGTTTTAGAGTGTGATTATAAATTAATGGATATTTATGTATTTAATATATTTCAGGCACCATAGACATTATTCTTATTGATGTTCATATTGTCTCATCGTAGTTCAGTGGGAACCCATTTAATTTGGTTCCTTTGTCTTTTTGATGTGACCCCAGTAGTCTTTGATAGCTTTCCTGTTTTATGCGACAAGAAAACTGAGGCTCATCTGTTTATTTCCTTTCAATAGCAGGCCACTGTTCCCCGCTATTTTTATGTTTATTTTTGTAGAGACAGGGTCTCCCTATGTTGCCCAGGCTGGTGGTGTTGAAATCCTGCACTCAAGTGATCTTCCTGCCTCAAGTGATGTTACTGTCTCAGATTACAGGCATGAGCCACTGCTCTGGCCAGCCCTCCAACTTGTTTTTCAAAGTCTTTTTTGCTATTCCAAGACTTTTGCATTTTCATATGGATTTTAGAACTAGTTTGCTGGACTGGGCATAGTGGCCCACCCCTGTAATCCCAGCACTTTGGGAGGCTGTAGTGGGCAGATTGCTTGAGCCCATGTTGCCTGGGCAACATGGCGAAACCCTGTCTTTACCAAAAATACAAAAATTAGCCCGGCTTCATGATGTGCACCTGCAGTCGCGGCTACTCAGGAGGCTGAGGTGGGATGGATCACTTGAGTTTAGGAGGCAGAGGTTGCATTGAGCTGAGATCAAGCCACTACACTCCTGCCTGGGGGACAGAGCAAGACTTTGTCTCCAAAAAAAAAAAATAGAGAACTAATTTGCTGGATTCTGCAAAAAGTCTTCTGGGATTTTGATTGAGATTGCATTAAATCTATTGAATCAGTTTGGGGAGAATTGGCATGCTGACAATATTGAGTCTTCTAACCTGTGAACAGGTAGATATATAACTCCTTTTATTTAGGTCTTTAATCTCTCTCCATGATGTGTAGTCTTCAGTGTTCAGATCTGTCACATCTTTTTTTTTTTTTCAGATTTATCTTTACAGATTTTATATTTGGTGCTTTGTATTTGTAGTTTTCATTGGTGATTGTTTGTTGCTACTATATAAAAATACAGGCCGGGCGTGGTGGCTTACGCCTATAATCCCAGCACTTTGGGAGGCCGAGGCGGGTGGATCACGAGGTCAGGAGATCGAGACCATGGTGAAACCCCGTCTCT
>NW_012103288.1:70417-73213 GCF_000951045.1 Mandrillus leucophaeus | reverse complement strand
AAAAGGGACAGTTTTACTTCTTTTTCTTTTTAATCTGGATTCCTTTTACTTCTTAATTTAAAAATTTTTAAATTTAAAATATTTTTTATTTACAGAGATGGAGTCTTACTGTGTTCCCCAGGCTAGTCTCAACATTCCTGTCTTGGCCTCCCAAAGTGCTGGGATTATAGGCGTGAGCTACTGTGCCCAGCCTTCTTTTATTTCTTTTTTTTGCCTGATTGCTCTGGCTGGAACCTCCAATACAATGTTGAAGAGAAGCAGTGAAAGTAAATATCCTTGTGTTGTTCCTATCTTAGAGACACTACAACCTTGTTTTTCAGATTTTTTTTTTTTTTTGAGATAGAGTGGATGGAATGCAATGTCATGATCTTGGCTCACCACAACCTCCTCCTCCCTGGTTCAACCAATTCTCCTGCCTCAGCCTCCCAAGTAACTTGGATTAAGGCGCCTGTCACCATGCCCAGCTAATTTTTTTGTATTTTTATTAGAGACGGGGTTTCATCATGTTGATCAGGCTGGTCTTGAACTCCTGACCTCAGGTGATACACCCGCCTCAGCCTCCCAAAGTGCTGGGATTACAGGTATGAGCCACCACGCCTGACCCAGATTGTTATTTTACTTTTTTTTGGTGGTAAGAATAGTTCACGTGAAATCTACCCTTCTAACAAATCTTTTGTTGTACATACTGTAATATTAACTATAAGGACAATCTTTTACAGCAGACCTGTAGAACTTAATCAGCTTGCTGAATAGCAACTCTTCGTTTCCCCCTCTCCCCAGCCCCTGGCAACTACCATGCTACTTTCTGCATCTGTGTGTTTGAGTATTTTATATACCTCTGTAAGTGGTATCATGTATTATTTGTCCTGTGACTGGCTTCTTTCACTTAGCATAATGTTTCAGGGTTCATCCATGTTGTCACATGTGGCAAGATTTCCTTTTTGAAGGCTTAATAATGTTCCATTGTATGTGTATACTACATTTTATTGTTAATTCATCCGTTGATGTACATTTAGGTTGTTTCTACATCTTGGCCATTGTGAATAATGCTACAGTAAACATGTGTCCCTCAAGATCCTGATTTCAGTTCTTTTGGATAAATATCCAGAAGTGAGATTAGCGGATCATGTCATACATTTTCCATAGCAACTACACCGTTTTACGTTCCCATCAACACTGTACAAGGGTTTTAGCATCTCCTTGTCTTCATCATATTCTTTTTCTTGGGGTGCTGTCTTTCATTGCTGATTTCCTCATGGGAGGTTTGTTTGTCTGTCTGTGTATGTGTGTGTATTTTCTTTAACTCTGAACTTGAGTCCTATGTACCTCAGATTGTGGAAGCTTCCCTACTGCATAGTTTCTCCTTTGCTTCTACTGTGGTACTATTTCATTCTTTAGTTCTGAATCTTATTTATGATAAAGTGTCAGCTTGGGTCCCTCTACCACATGTGTAGTATGAATTTAGATCTCACATCTGTGAATGGTACAGGACTAGGATCCAGTTTCTTCCAGGTAACTTTTTCCATTCCTAGTCCCAAATGCAAGACTTTCTCTTCTCCTAGCTAGTGAGCTGTTTCTACTTCTCATTTCATGGATGGAGCAGTCCTTTTTGTTTCTTAATTTATGCTCAGTTCCATCTTGTTTTGGGCTGAGTACATGGCCTGTGGCCTAAACTCTTCTGTAACTCCTAGCCCTTTAGGCATCTGTCTGATTCAGGTATTCGTGTGTATCATTTGGCTTCCACTCTGGACTTCAGCTCTGTAATAGCCTTTTAAATGAGCTTCTCTGATTCCACTCTTGTACCCCTAATAATCCATTCCCAACACAGTGATCATTTATTTTATTTACATTTTAGTGCCTATGTTGTTAGCTTCATCTGGCACCATTCCTACCCTCTGGTTACTCTGGCCATTTATTTCCCTAATGTCTGGTGTTCCACTCACTTCAGGGCCTTTGTACTTGCTATTCCCTCTGTCTGGAATGTTCTTCACTGCCACCACCCCTTCCCTTGTCATTACCTTCTCATTTTTAGGCTCTGACCTCAGTTATCACTTCCTGAGAGAAGTCTTTGCTGACTCCTCACTTCGTTTCAGGTTTCTCTCTCCCTGTGGATATCACCGCATCCTAAACTTTATTTTCATGGCATGTATCATAGTTTTTTATTAGAATGTAAACTGTCTGAGGGTAGGAACTTTGTCTTGCTTGTCACTGTATTTCCTGTCCTGAGAAGAGTGCTTATACAAGTAGGTATTAAAATGATGTTGAGTGGGTGCATGTATTTGAGCAGTTTCCTCCATTAGACTGTAAGCTAGGAGAGTGCAAGACATTCCCGTTTTGCTCACTAGTATATTCCCCAGTGCCTAGTATAGAACCTGGCATATTATAAGCGCTCAGTAAATATTTACTGGCCGGCTGGATGCTGTGGCTCACTCCTGTAATGCCACAGCTTTGGGAGGCTAAGATGGGAGGATCTCTTAAGGCCAGGAGTTTGAGACCAACCTGGGTAACATAACAAGACCCTATCTCTACAAAAAATAAAAAAAGCTAGCTGGGTATGGTAGTGCGTGCCTGTTGTCTTAACTACTTGGAAGGCTGGCGTGGGAAGACCACTTGAGCCCAGGAGTTTGAGGCTTCAGTGAGCTATGATGATGTCATTGCATTCCAGCTTGAGCGACAGAGTGAGACTCCTAGCTCTTAAAAAAAAAAAAAAGGGGGCCGGGCGCGGTGGCTCAAGCCTGTAATCCCAGCACTTTGGGAGGCCGAGATGGGCGGATCATGAAGTCAGGAGATCGAGAT
>NW_012103288.1:64663-67642 GCF_000951045.1 Mandrillus leucophaeus | reverse complement strand
AGAGAGGGAAATATTGCTGATGCAGGAGGGAGAAGGGGGAATGGGGAATGACTTGGCAATAGGGTTTGGAGTCTGGCGTTCAAGTGGAGGAGTTGGCTGTAGGTAAGAGCAGTCAGTTCATCTACAGTGAATAACAGGAGAGAGGACAGGGCAAATGGTGGTATTGATTGCCGCCTTCTTTCACTGAGGAACTGGAAGGAAGGACAGCAGCTAGGAGTGAGCATGGGCGAGAAAGTGTTCATCGATAGCTTGAGGAAAGAGAAAATGGCATAAAATGTACCAAATAGAGGAGTGGGAGAATGAATGGATAAGGCAAAAGTTTTGATTGTCATGCTGAGCTAAGAGATTTGAAGTTAGCTGTTGTGAATTTTATGTGAGAACTGTTTAGTATGAATGTGTTTATTTTTATTATTTCGTTTTAATTTTGAGGTAGGATCTTGCTTTGTCAGCCAGGCTTGAGTACTGTGGTGCATAGCTCACTGCATCCTTCAACCTCCCAGGCTGAAGCGATTCTCCCACCTCAGCCTCCCAAGTAGCTGGGACCACAGGCATGTGCCACTAATTTTTTGATTTTTTTTTTTTTTGTAGAGACAAGGTCTTACTATGTTGTCCAGGCTGGTCTCAAACTCCTGGGATAAAGCTATCCTCCTGTCTGACCCTCCCAAGTAGCTGGAACTACAGCCAAGTACTGCCATGCCTGGCTAATTTTAAAATTTTTTGTAGAGACAAGGTCTCCCTACGTTGACCAGGCTAGTCTCAAACTCCTGGGCTCACGTAATCCTCCTGCCTCTGCCTCCCACAGTGCTGGGATTACAGGCATGAGCCACTGCATCTGGCTCTTTTTTCCCTTTTTAAAGCCACATTTACCTACATGGTGTAGGCGTAGAGTAGATGGACAGCTTTTAGTTTTTAACATATTATTCAGGAAGATTTTAAACATACAAAAGTAAATAGAGCCCTCATGTACTCATCACCCAGTTTCAACAAATATTTACTCACTGCTAATCTTGTTTTATTTGTACCCTCAACCATTTCTACCTTCCCATATTATTTTGAAGCAATCCCAAACATCATATTTTGTGCTTAAATATTTCATGTTTCTCTAAAAGAGATGGACTCTTACCAAAAAGTACCATTACCATACTAAAAGATTTAACAATTCCTTGATATCAAATATCCTGTCAGTTTCTTTTTCTTTTCTTTTTTAGTTTTTATTTTAAAATTTAATTTATTTTTCAGATAGGGTCTTACTCTGTCACCCAGACTGGAGTGCAGTGGTGCGATGTCAGCTCACTGCAACCTCTGCCTCCCAGACTCAAGCGATTCTTCTGCCTCAGCCTCCTGAGTAGGTGGGATTACAGCCATGTACCACACTGCCCGGCTAATTTTTTTGTATTTTTAGTAGAGACGGGGTTTCGCCATGTTGGCCAAGCTAGTCTTAAACTCCTGACCTCAAATGATCCACCTGCTTGGCCTAGTTTTTGTTTGATTGATTGATTGATTGATTGATTGACTGACAGGGTCTCACTCTGTCGCCCAGGCTGGAGTGCAGTGGTGCAAACATGGCTCACCACAGCCTTGACCTCTTGGGCTCAGTTGATCCTTCTTCCTCAGTCTCCCAAGTAGCTGGGAGTATAGGCATGCACCACCATGCCCAGCTATTAGTTTTCTAATTTCCAGTTGCCTCCTGAATGTCCTAAATGGTTTCGTTTTTCTTGACAGGGGTTGTATTTAATCAGGGTTGGTGTTTCGCCAGGCAGGTATGATGAAATGAGAGTAGGGGTCATGAGACTTGAGGTGTATACAAGGGAATGATAATAGTGATGGACTTTGAACTTGACGCTTAGGAGGAAAATGAGGATGTAAGAGGGGAATGGGATCAATGGCTTGTAAATCCTGGTGGAGTCAAAGGATTGTTGGAGTTAGGGTGCTAGAGGGAGCAATCTGAAAAGATACAGAATGGTGATTGGAGAGTAGAGCAGCTGAAGTGGAGATTGTGGGGGGCTCTAATTATTGTAATGACAAGGTCTAGGATATTGACTGTGGGAGTGAGTGGAAAGTAGGGTAAAGGACAAGATTGTCACAGGAGAGATGGTAAAGGAACTGAGAGGTCTGAGCATCAGAACAGTCACCTACATGAACATTGAAATCTCCTGGAATAATGATAGCCCAGTGAGCCAGGAACTGAAGTCTTCAAGGCTTAAGGCTTGAGAAGTGACCTAGGCATATCCAGATGAATGTAAAGAAGAAGGGGGTAGTGGTGATATGGTTTGACAGGAGGCTTTTTTCAGGAAGGAAGGGGGAATAATCTGGAAACAGAACCTAGGTACAAGATAAATAACCTTACCTCTTCTAACCCCTAGGCCCTCTGGTATTAGGGTGTGAGAGAGAAAACACTACGGATAGAACTGTAGAGAGAACAGTGGCTTTAGAGCAATTAGATTTCGTTTAGAGCAAAATGGTGAAGGGATCATTTAGACAAGAGGTTTAAGATACAGGGGATTTAGTTGATGTGTTCCAGGGGATATGGTGCAAAGATTTTGGGAATTGAGGAGGAGTGGAGAAAGGGGAGGCCCGTCATTAAAGGGGGTGAAAGTTTGAGGATTCAGAATGACCTGAGAGTCCTGGGAGTTTTGTGGTGAGTGATGTAAAGAGGGACACATCATGATGACATTAGTCCTGATGTCTCAAGGCAAATTGTAGTGTAAGCACATGAAGGACAGAGGTAGTGAAGAAGCTGCAGAGTGGAAGTTCCCTTTACTTCTGGCAGTGCAGGTGTAGGGAAAAGCGGAGGAGCTGGAGCTCTGTTACTTCTTATTTACTCCTGGGGCCAAAGTGGTCAAAAGTAAAAAGCTGTTATTTCAGTGATTCAAAAACTGGAATTCTTGCTGGGCATGGTGGCTCACGCCTGTAATCCCAGCATTTTGGGAGGCCGAGGTGGGCGGATCACCTGAGGTCAGGAGTTCGAGACCAGCCTGG
>NW_012103288.1:60340-63253 GCF_000951045.1 Mandrillus leucophaeus | reverse complement strand
AAAAAAAAAAAAAAAAATTTGATGGCCGACTGAATGAATGAATGAATAAGTAATTTTAAATGAGGATGGGGGCCAGACTAGGGCCAGTTCATAAAGAATTTTATTTGTAATGCTAAGAAGCTTGAATTTGAACTTTAGATAAGGGGGTTTTAAGCAGGAGAATGCCATGAACAGGCTTACATTCAATGTAGAAGGATCCCCTCAGCAGCTATGTGGAGACTGGTTGGAATATTACAGAATATTGGTGTACTCCAGGGAAGATTGAAGTCCTAATAGAAGGAAGATGGAATGGAAAAGATAAATTCAAGAGAATTTAGAAATAGGCAGGATTGGATTGGATGAAGGTGGGAGAATAAGGGGAAGAACGTGTGTCACTTCCTGGGTTTCTTGTCTGGGAGACTAAGTAGTGCCACCCACATGGGCACTGTAGGAAGAAGGACAGGCTTGGGAGTGGATGAACTTAGTTGAGATGTGTTAAATTTTTAAACATGAGAAATATGGAAAATTTAATTGATGGTATATTTACTTGGATTATGGATATTCTTTTTTTTTCCCCTCACACACTTAATCCTTTATATGTAAATATAGAAATCCCGCCCACCCCATGTTTTCCAGAAAATGATTTGAGTTAAATAGCTCTTTTACTAGGAACATGTTCAGTTTGAGTCTCCTGTGGGATATCCAGGTGGAGATGTACATTAGGTAACAGGGAGCTCGGTTGAAAAGGTCTATTTCTGTATTATTTCCTACAATTTCAATGAAAACAGCCTGACAATTTTGACTTTTTCTATCTTAGGCTGTTTTAGCATGCTTTGTCTCCAGTACTTGCAAAGCTGCCCTAGATTTTTCTTCCTTTTGTTTTTGTCCTTCCTCTTTATTTTGCCTTTGCCAGACTCAAGGGCTTCTCACCTTCTGACCCCTGCATTTCCCCCATGTCCACATATGTCTTAGTGTCTTTTTTTCTAATTTTTTTCTCAAAGAACATATAATTCTTTTTTTTCCTTTGGTTTTCAGGGTTCATTTTCATCAAAGTTATGTGTGAATATGGTTTATAGAATCAAATAGTTTTGTAAAGCTTGTTTTAAAAAAGCAGCACTCCCTTTTATTTCCCTTTTCTCAGAAGCACTTTTAGCTTTTTTAGTTAGTATTTTTGTTACCTCCATTTCTGTAATAACATGCTTATATTGCTATTTCTGATTTCATCAGTTATAAGACACACCATTACTTGATGTACTACTAGAAAAGGAAATAAGCCCAAGATGGACAGTCTATTAAGGGCCATACATAAAGCTGGGAAACCACATGAGAATGGAAATGAGATGTAAACCCACCTTACAGAAAGACATAGCAAGGCAGCTTGTGTCTCAACTTTGATGGTATGTAGGAGGGCTAAAAACTTTCATGAGAATTTAAACTGGGTCTAGGTCTGAATTCACACTCCCTATGTGGTACAACAAAATTTAAGCAGAGATTCTAATTAAAAGTTGTTTCAGATTGGTAGTGCCTCAGGTGCTTGAAAGAAACAAATAGCAATTATACGATGTCATTAATTGTGCTTGGTTTTCAGAGATGTTAAAATATGAAAAAAATATGGTACCATGTACCAGGCACTGTTCTTATTGCTTGAGATAAACTGTGAACAAAACAGACCTTCTCTGTCTTCTTTGAGTTTATATTCTGGAAAGGGGAATGTTTAGTCAAAATAAGAATATACATGGTATACTAGATGTTGCAGATATCTAAGTAAGATGACTAAAAATTGACCATCAGATTTAGTAATTTGGAAGTTGTTTGCTGATCTTGACAGGAGAGGCTTTGGTAGGTTAGTCAGGAAGCAAAAGCCTCTTGGGGTGATTTTGAGAGAGAATGGGAAGACGGGAATTGGAGACAGTTACAGCTTCTTGGAGTGTTGCTGTCAAGGAGAGCAGAGAAACAGGTAAGTAGCTGGAGAGGAAACTGGGGTTATGGCTTATCTTTTTCAATGAGATAATTAAGAGTGTGTTTCTATAGTGCTGATGAGAATGCACCAGCAGAGAGGGAAATATTGCTGATGCAGGAGGGAGAAGGGGGAATGGGGAATGACTTGGCAATAGGGTTTGGAGTCTGGCGTTCAAGTGGAGGAGTTGGCTGTAGGTAAGAGCAGTCAGTTCATCTACAGTGAATAACAGGAGAGAGGACAGGGCAAATGGTGGTATTGATTGCCGCCTTCTTTCACTGAGGAACTGGAAGGAAGGACAGCAGCTAGGAGTGAGCATGGGCGAGAAAGTGTTCATCGATAGCTTGAGGAAAGAGAAAATGGCATAAAATGTACCAAATAGAGGAGTGGGAGAATGAATGGATAAGGCAAAAGTTTTGATTGTCATGCTGAGCTAAGAGATTTGAAGTTAGCTGTTGTGAATTTTATGTGAGAACTGTTTAGTATGAATGTGTTTATTTTTATTATTTCGTTTTAATTTTGAGGTAGGATCTTGCTTTGTCAGCCAGGCTTGAGTACTGTGGTGCATAGCTCACTGCATCCTTCAACCTCCCAGGCTGAAGCGATTCTCCCACCTCAGCCTCCCAAGTAGCTGGGACCACAGGCATGTGCCACTAATTTTTTGATTTTTTTTTTTTTTGTAGAGACAAGGTCTTACTATGTTGTCCAGGCTGGTCTCAAACTCCTGGGATAAAGCTATCCTCCTGTCTGACCCTCCCAAGTAGCTGGAACTACAGCCAAGTACTGCCATGCCTGGCTAATTTTAAAATTTTTTGTAGAGACAAGGTCTCCCTACGTTGACCAGGCTAGTCTCAAACTCCTGGGCTCACGTAATCCTCCTGCCTCTGCCTCCCACAGTGCTGGGATTACAGGCATGAGCCACTGCATCTGGCTCTTTTTTCCCTTTTTAAAGCCACATTTACCTACATGGTGTAGGC
>NW_012103288.1:50779-53055 GCF_000951045.1 Mandrillus leucophaeus | reverse complement strand
TCCTGACAGGTTCCAGAAAGAGCTGTTGCTGGATGTGAGACTTGACTTTTGCTAGATTCATTCGTTCCAGTGGATATTTACTAGCGCCTGCTGTGTGCCAGGCACTGGGCTAGATGCTAGGGGTATAATGTTGAGCAAGAGACAAGTTCCTGCTTACATGGATTTACAATCTTGCAGGGAAGACAATTAAACCAGAAATTACAATTTAATGTGGTGAATGCTATGATAGAAGTTGTCAGCGTCCTTTGGAAGCCTCTAGTGAAAGCATCAGATTAGTCTTAAATGGGGTAGGGAGGGGAAGAGTGCAGGTTCTGGAGTTAGTGACTTTAAAAAAAATTTTTTTGTTTTTTTAAGAGATAAGATCTTGCTCTGTTGCCTAGACTGGGGTGTAGTTGTATGATCTTAGCTCACTGCAGTCTTGAACTCCTGGGCTGAAGTGATCCTCCCGCCTCAGTCTCCCAAGTAGCTGGGACCACAGGTGCATGCCACCATGTCCAGCTAATTTTTTGTAGAGACACAGGGTCTTGCTATGTTGCCTAATCTGATCTCCAGCTCCTGGCCTCAGGTGATCCTCCTTCCTTGGTTTCCCAAAGTGCTGGGATTATAGGCGTGAGCCACTGTGCCCTGCTTAGAGTAGTCACGTGTAGGTAGAGACTTGAAAGATGAGCAGAAATTAGCCAGTCAAAGAGAATAGGGGAGAATAGTTATGTGTCAAGCAGCCAAATGTATGCTGTCTTTGCCCCTCCAACTGCCAAACCTTATTTTCGCAGGGGAACAGAGAACAGAGTCATCTGTTCTGATCACTGTCTTCATCCCCAGCATTCCTATATACCAGGGGTTGGTAAACTACTGTTCATGGACAGGTCAGATCTGGCCTGCTGCCTGTCGTTGTATGGCCTGCAAGCTAAGAATGGTTCTTATACTTTTAAGTGGTTGAAAGAATAAAAAGAAGAATATTTTGTGACACATGAAAATTATATTAAATTCAAGTATCAGTGTCCCTGAAAAATACTTGTGTTGGAACACAGCCATGCTCATTTTTTTTTCTTTTTCTTTTTTTTGTATTGTCTATGGCTGCTTTCACACTGCAGCAGCAGGTCTGAGTGGTTGCAATACAGATTGTATGGCTTGCAAAGCCTAAAATATTTGGTATCTTGCTCTTTACAGAAAAAGTGTGATGGCACCTGGTTTAACCCATCATTATTATTTCATTGTATCATATCTGTATGAGGATTATCATTAGCTACCATTCATTTCCTATGTGCTAGATGCTTTACATGTTTATATATAATCTTTTTAATAATTGTCCAGAGATGTTGGTAACATGCCTAAAATTACGCACTTAAATATTGACACAGTTTCAAAATTTAAACCCAGATGTCTGAATTCAACATCTGTATGCATTTTACTGATGACATTGTGTTATAATTGTTCATATGTCCATCTCTCAAGAAGAGACTTGAGCTTGGGCTGGGCGCCGTGGCTCACGCTTGAATTCCCAGCACTTTGGGAGGCTGAGCCGGGTGGATCGCCTGAGTTCAGGAGTTCCAGACCAGCCTGGCCGATGTGGCGAAACCCCGTCTCTACTAAAAATACAGAAATTAGCTGGGCATGGTGACCCATGCCTGTAATCCCAGCTACTTGGGAGGCTGAGGCAGGAGAATCACTTGAACTCGGGAGGTAGAGGTTGCAGTGAGCCGAGGTTGCAGTGAGCTGAGATTGCACCACTGCACCCCAGCCTGGATGAGAGAGTGAGACTGTCTCAAAAAAAGGAGAGACTTGAGCTTGAATGATAGCTTGCTTTTTCTTAAACAGCTACCATTTTTAGTACAGGATGAGTCCAAATAAATGTTTATTAGACAACTTTCATGTATATAATTTCATCTACCTTCTAACAAACCTGTGAGGATAACACATATATAAATTTTTCAGATAATTGACATTTACTCTTTTGCATACAATTTCTTCCATTTTAAATAACAATACTTTAAAATATGACATTTGAAAATTACATTAACTGTAACTAAAGATATTTGGAAAAATTTTGTGCTGTCAGAACAATGCCTTTGGTTTGGGAGGCCAAGGTGGGTGGACCACTTGAGGTCAGGAGTTCAAGACCAGCCTGGCCAACATGGTGAAACCCTGTCTATACTAAAAATACAAAAATTAGCTGGTCATGGTGGTGCATGCTGGTAATCCCAGCTACTTGGGAGGCTGAGGCAGGAGGATTGCTTGAATTCGGGAGGATACTGACATATATGTACAGTTGTTTGTGT
>NW_012103288.1:48487-50283 GCF_000951045.1 Mandrillus leucophaeus | reverse complement strand
TGCTACTTCTATCTTTTGGTGGATTCAGGAACTAGAATTATAACTCTATCAAAATTGTGTATAAAGTAAGAGTTCCAAGATCAAGGCAGATTTGGTTAAAAAAAAAAGTAAGAATTAGTCTTGATACTATCACCTGTGAATAAAGTGAAAGTGAGGTGTTCTTGTTCTTAAGGATTTTATAACACAGTTGGAGAGAGCAAACATATACTGGGAACAATCATAATGTAAAATAATATTAACACCAAACTTGTATGTCCCACTGGCCACTTAACATCTCTATGTGCATGTCTAATCGTGGATATAATAGGCATCTCAAACTTCATGTGAATCCCCATGCCTCTTTCACAGTCATCTCCATTTCAGTAAATAGACTATCCTTCCAGTTACTTGCAACAAAATCCTTGGAATCATCCTTGATGCCTCTCTCCCTGTACATATCACATTTCATCTTGTTTTACTTTGAGAATACATACTGAACCTTACCACCCTCTCTGCTACTACCACTCAGATTCAAACTGCTGTCCTCTCTTTCCTGGATTGTTGCATTAGTCTTCTGATTGAGTTCTTTCTCTTTCTGTCCTTGTCTTTGTGCAGTCTTTTCTCAACAGACCTCCAGAATGATCCCCTTAAAATGGAGTCAAATGAGGTTGTCACTTCTTTGCTCAAGATCTTCCAGTGGTTTTCCATTTTAGAGTAAAAGCCAAAGTTGTGACAGTGGACTGAAAGGTTGTACAAAGTCTGACTTCAGTTTACTCCTCTGGCCTGATTTCCTGTGACTCTCCACTGCTCATGTTCCTTTAGCCACAGTGACATCCTTGCTGTTTTTCTAAGATGCCAGGTTGTTTCTTCTTCAGAACATTTGTGCTTGCTGTTGCCTCTCCTAGAATGCTTTTCCCATGCAGGTAGTATGGCTTTTCCTCTTCCTTACTTCAGCGGTTGGGCTCAAATGTCACCATATTGGTGAGGCCCTGGCTCTGTATCACCTTTACCCTGCTTCATTTTCTCTGTAGCACTTATCCAGATCTGATAGGCTCTGTGTGTATTTTATTTATTCAAATTTTAATTAAAAAATGCTTTATTGCTATCTCCCCATAGGCTAAGACAGGGGTTGCCAAGCCAAAAATGGCCTGCTGCCTCTTTTTGTAAATAAAGTTTAATTAGGACACAGCCATGCTCATTCATTAACATATTGTCAGTGCAGCTTTTGCATTGCAACAGCAGAGTTGAGTACTGTGACAGACTGTATGGCCAGCAAAGCCTAAAATATTTGTTGTGTGGCCCTTGACAGAGTTTGTGGGCTCCTTGGCTAGCAGCATGTTTGACACATAGCAGACGATTGATTGAATGAAAACAAAGTCAGTGTTAAATGGTAGGTTACAGACTGTAAAATGCTATATGAGTTAATGTCTAAAAAGTTACTTGTTATTAGACTTTAAAATCAAGGATAATTTGGGAATACGTCAGCCGTAATACTTTGTGCAAGCTGAGGTTCTTGAATGTATTAGTGATTACCACCTGATAGCAGAGATATGCCAGCTTTTCTAAGGCCACACCTAATTTGGAGATGATAGTATTCCTTTTTTTTTTTTTTTTTGAGACAGAGTCTCACTCTTGTCACCCAGACTGGAGTGCAGTGTCGCAGTCTTGGCTCACTGCAGCCTCCACCTCCTGGGCTCCAGTGATTCTCCTCCCGCAGCCTCCCGAGTAGCTGGGATTACAGGCACCTACCACCATGCCTAGCTAATTTTTGTATTTTTAGTAGAGACAGGGTTTTGCCATGTTGGCCAGGCTAGTCT
>NW_012103288.1:33695-47332 GCF_000951045.1 Mandrillus leucophaeus | reverse complement strand
CAGGCTGGAGTGCAGTGGCGCAGTGTTGGCTAACTGCAACTTCTGCCTCCCAGGTTCAAGTGATTCTCCTGCCTCAACTTCCCTAGTAGTTGGGATTACAGGCATGCTCCATGACACCTGGCTAATTTTTGTATTTTTAGTAGACATGGGGTTTGACCCTGTTGGGCAAGCTGCTCTTGAACTCCTGACATCAAGTGATCCACCTTCCTTGGCCTCCCTAAGTGGTAGGATTACAGGCGTGAGCCACCAGGCCCGACCGTATCTTAATTTTAAAAGACCTTTACTGATAGCTGAGTTGAATGTAGAGAAGAAATCTTAAATCTTCTTGTTGAAGTATATACTGTGTGTATAGAAAACGAATACAACTTAAGCAAATGGTGAAGAATTGTAGAATCAGGGCTGGAAGAAGTTTTGTTCAATACATGTTTTTTTTTTTATTGATTTTGTCGTTGTTGTTGTTGCTGTTTTTGAGATGGAGTCCCACTCTGTAGCCCAGGCTGGAGTGCAATGGCGCAATCTTGGCTCACTGCAGCTTCTGCCTCCTGGGCTCAAGCAATTCTCCTGCCTCAGCCTCCCGAGTAGCTGGGATTACAGGCGTGTGCCAGCACACCTGGCTAATTTTTGTATTTTTAGTAGAGATGGGGTTTCACCATGTTGGCCATGCTGGTCTTGAACTCCTGACCTCAAGTGATCCGCCCACCTCGGCCTCCCAAAGTTCTGGGATTACAGGTGTGAGCCACTGCGCCCAGCCTGTTCAATACATGTTTGATGGCTGCACACCATGTATCTGAAAAAAAGTTGAATATACCCTAGCCACTTTGTTAGGCACTGGGATGCAGAATGAGTAAGACAGAGAGGATCCTCGCCCTCAGCATACTTACCATCTAATCTTTCTCCCTAACTCCTACCTGACCTCATTTTGTGTTGTATAATGGAAAATAAAGCTTGAGAAATCAAGAAACTTGTCCAAAGTTACATAGCTAGTTACTGATAGACTCTAACTAAGTGCAAGTTTCTTACATAAGAGATAAAAGCAGACCATCTATTCATTTATGCAAAGTTTTGAGTGCTCACTGATATATTTATTCCTCTATTAGATGCTGGGGAATATAGTGGTAAGCAAAACACCCATATCTCTTTGATGTAGAGCTTAAAAGGAATTTTTTTTTTTTTTTTTTAACCAGCATTTTCTCCACTATGTTATATGTAGTTTCTAATCTTTTCTCTCATGGGAGGGTTAGGTGCTGTCAAATATCCATTCTTTAATGTGACTGAGTTCAGTGAGTTTTAGTGTGTTCCTGACACTTTTAGTTTTATCAAAGGACTTTTGAATGAGGAAGGAGGAATTAGGTAGTTGTGGGTTCTCTGTGGGAGGTGACATTTACTTATTTCAAAATTTGTATAGGGACTAAACTTTTGCCCTACGAGCAAGCGAGAACATTTTCTCTCCCCTTGGATGGGATGACTCTGCTATCAGGACCCAGAGCCCATACTGATATTTAAAGTCAGCCACATTATGGGTTAAATAGATGTTTGCATGCTGACCTTCTCTTTCCTGTTAGCTACCAATCTAATGTAGTAATAGAGAAGTTTATTGGTGTTAGCATACTCAGTCCTCTTGCCATGTAATGCCCTTGGTCATCTCAGGAAACATCAAAGAGAACACACCAGCAAGAAGGCTCCCACCAGATGTGCCGCTCAACTTGGACTTCCAAGCCTCCATAACTCAAATGCTAGCTTATATTGATGAATATGCATGTTTTACTGAGACTATGAGAAGAGACTTTACTGAAATGTGAAATGAAGCATGTGCCATATCTACTGGGTGACAAGAGTGAGACTCCCTCTCAAAAAAAAAAAAAAAAAAAAAAGAAAAGCTTATTAAAATAATTTTCTTCATAGAGTAGACTTGGGTATCTGCATGATTCAGTATTCAAAGAATCATATGTAAAGCAGAATACATACTTTATTCTTTAAAATTTCTTCTCAAACTAATTATGATTATGTTTGATTTTTTTCCTCTTGGTACTTGCTTAAAAAAATCAAACATTTGACAGTCTAGGAAAAAGTGAAAAAAGGTTAATTAAACCACTGCTAAATAATTTAGGATGTGTCTAGTTGGAAGTGCTCACACAATGGAGAAAGTAATTATTATTTCAGAGGTAAGTTACCTTGACCTCAGGCCTCCTTGCTATTCTTTCACAGTACCTTCTGCCATTCTGCTGGGGCCAATTAGTTCTTGGCTCAGCTGTTTTAGTTTCTCTACAGAAGTTGGGCTTAACCATGTTTATAATATGTGAAAATCAAATTCCATTTTTTTCTTCTAAGAGAGCTAGAACATTAAATTCCCTGCCAGTGATCTAAAACACTTTGAATTGTACATCTTCACATGCAAAAGGTTTATTTTCTCCAAACTTACAGCATTTAAAGATGATGAGGCCTTAGAAATAGTGGTTATTATATGTTAGTGATGATTATTTTAGTTCTGCAGATACAACTGCATTTTAAAACACTATAAATTAGTGTTATATTGCAGAGGAGGTAGCATGACCATCAGTCTCAAATTACCTAATAATTTTTATTTTATTTTTGAGATGGAGTCCCTCTCTGTTGCCCAGATTGGAGTGCAGTGGTGCCGTCTTGACTCGCTGCAACCTCTGCCTCCTGGGTTCAAACAATTCTCCTGCCTCAGGCTCCCGAGTAGCTGGGATTATAGGTATGCACCACCACGCCCAGCTAATTTTTGTGTTTTTAGTAGAGATGGGTTTCACCATGTTGGCCAGGCTGGTCTTGAACTCCTGATTCTTGACCTCAGTTGATTGGCCTGCCTTGGCCTCCTAAAGTGCTGGGATTACAGGCGCGAGCTACTGTGCCAGGTCAAATTATCTAATAATGTAAAAAATAATTATAAAATAAATGTTAGAAGGCAGTAAACCATTGATTATGTGTGTGTGTAAATAATTAGAAGTTGTTTCAGGCTGGGCATGGTGGCTCATGGCTGTAATCCCAGCACTTTGGGAGGCTGAGGTAGAAGAATCGCTTGAAGCCAGGAGTTTGAGACTTCAGTGAGCCATGATCACAACACACTGTACTAAGTCTGGGCAACAGAGTGAGACCCTCATTCTAAAAAAAAAAAAAATTCAAATAATATTTGAAGTTAGGTAATAATATTTAAAGTTAGATTCAAATAACATTTAGATTGGCATAAATCTTGAAATTTCTAATAATTTTGTTACATCGTAATTGAATAAATGTTAAACCAATTATAAAAATATCTTTTGCCATGGTCAAATCAAACATTTCATCTGGGGAAAGAAGAAGGAACTGAGTAAGCATAAACCTAGTATTTGATGTTAATTGATTGGTAATATAGAAAGGCAGGCTAAGTTTGAACTTCCAGAGTCTCAGGCTGGCATCTCCAGGCATGTTGTTACAGTTATCTAATACTAAGGAACAAAATAACTCCAAACTTAGTGCACAAAATCCTCATGGTTTTGGAGGTTGACTGGGCTCAGCTAGGTGGTTCTTGCTCAAATTCTGTCATGCAGTTGTAATCAGATGGTGATTGAGCCTAGAGATACCTTGATGGCTTCCTTCTGTACTTACATATCTGACAGGAGCAGGGAAGTTCAAATAGGCAGGGGATGGAACAACTAGGGCCCGTTGGACATCTCTTTGTATTTTCATGTAGTCACTCCAGCATAGGGATTTTATGGTAGCCAGACTACTGTAACTTTTTAATTTTAATTTTATTTATTTGTTTGTTTGTTTGTTTATTTTTCATAGAGACAGGGTCTTGCTGTGTAGCTCAGGCTGGCCTGTAACTCCTGGGCTCAAGTGATCCTCCTGCCTCAGCCTCTGAAAGTGCTGGGATTATAGGTGTGAGCCACCCTATCTTGCCAACATGTCATATTCCAAGGATACCTCAGTGTGCTCTTTGGTCACAAATTATTTTCATTCTTCCCACTTGCAGAATACACTCACCCCTTCTCAAGGCCCCCAGAATCTCACCTAATATACTTCAGCATTAGTCTCAGGTTTGAGGTCCAGGATCTTGCTATCTAAATCAGATCCAGGTGTAAATAAGGCTACTCAGATATGGTTCCTTGGGTGTAGTTCCTTGAGTACCATTGCTTTCACTCTGAAGACCTGTGAACTAAACAGACAGGGCATCTCCCCTGCATTCCCAGCCTACCCAATATGCAACACTGGACAAGCAGAAGATAACCACTATATTCACTCCTGTTTAAAAATACAGAAAAATGGGAGGAACACAGTCATGGGTCCACAGCAATTCTGAAATCCAACCAGGTATGTATTACCAGTTCCGTAACATTATTGGAGGGATCAGCCCTACTGCCTAGAAATGATCCTCCATAGCTCTTGGTCTGCCTTTTGAATTCTTCCTTTTCCATAAAATGTACTGTGTTGAAATAGAGTACTTTTCTTGGCTTCTTTCCTACACATAGAAGTTTGGGTGTCCAGAAGCCTCTTTTCATTTTGTATGGTCTCTGTCCCTTTTAGTCCAAGATGACAGTGTTTCTGAACATAAAATTCTCTTTAAAACTTAGTAGATTTTCTGTGACTCTTATGGGAAGGGAGTTTTAATGTATTAGATAAAAGCCACACTTACACATTGATAGAACATGTAGAACTTAGGTTTCCTCTATGGCTTTTGTGGGAAAACACCTTTAGAATTCTTAGAAGGCCTTTGGTTTGAAACAGTCTATGAGGTACCACCTTAAATGTCTTTGACTTCTGAACTAGAAGTAGGCAAACAAAGGCCATCGAACTAAGACTTGTTTTTACATTTTCAAAGGGTTTAAAAAAAAAAAAAGTTCAATAGAGACTGTCTGTATATGGCCCTAAGCCTAAAATATTTATCTGGCCCTTTGCAGAAAATGTTTGCTGACTCTTGGTCTAAATAAAGTTTTAATCTTAATGCCAATTTTCCGTGGTCTGCTTTGGATTTGATCTTTGCCCAGAAGGCTTTTTTTTTTTTCTTTTTTTTTTGAGATGGGGTCTTGCTCTGTCTCAAAGGCTGGAGTGCGGTGGTGTGATCATAGCTCACTGCAACTTTGAACTTCTTAGCTCAAGTGACCCTCCCACCTCAGCCTCCTGAGTAGCTAGGACTGTAGGCACATGTCTGGCTAATTTTTAAATTTTTGGTAGAGACAGAGTCTCACTATGTTGCCCAGGCTGGTCTTGAACTCCTGGCCTCAAGCGATCCTCCTACCTTGGCCCTGCAAAGTGCTGGGATTTTAGACATGAGTCACTGTTCCTAGCCCAGGGAGCATTTCTTTCTTTTTCTTTTTCTTTTTGAGGCAGAATTTCACTCATGTTACCCAGGCTGGAGTGCAGTGACACGATCTCGTCTCACTACAACTTCCATCTCCTGGATTCAAGTGATTCTCCTGCCTCAGCCTCCTGAGTAGAGGCACGTGCCACACTGCCCAACTAATTTTTGTATTTTTTTAGTGGAGATGGCGTTTCACCATCTTGGCCAGGCTGGTCTTGAACTCCTGACCTCCTGATCTGCCCACCTCAGCCTCCCAAAGTGCTGGGATTACAGGCTAACTTTGTATTTTTAGTAGAGATGGGGTTTCACCATATTGGTCAGGCTGGTCTCAAACTCCTGACCTCAGGTGATCCACCCGCCTCAGCCTCCCAAATTGCTGGGATTACAGGCGTGAGCCACGATGCCTGGTATGGGGCATTTCTTAATTTGAGAAATGTTTGCTATATGGGAAGGCTGCGAATAAGAAACAGTTTAATTTTTGGACCTAGCAACTCTTGGCTCCTTATATTTCTTCTATATTCTGCTTGGAAATTGTGTAATTTCTTCTTGAGCTTCTCTCTCTCTATCTGCACTTTCTGATACACAGCTAAAAGAAACCAGTTGATACTTGATTTTTTTTTTTTTTTTGAGACGGAGTCTTGCTCTGTCGCCCAGGCTGGAGTGCAGTGGCCGGATCTCAGCTCACTGCAAGCTCCGCCTCCTGGGTTTACGCCATTCTCCTGCCTCAGCCTCCCGAGTAGCTGGGACTACAGGCGCCCGCAACCTCGCCTGGCTAGTTTTTTGTATTTTTTAGTAGACAGGGTTTCACTGTGTTAGCCAAGATGGTCTCGATCTCCTTACCTCGTGATCCGCCTGTCTTGGCCTCCCAAAGTGCTGGGATTACAGGCTTGAGCCACCGCGCCCGGCTCCAATACTTGATATTTTACCTAGAAATCTCCTTATCCAGTTTATCAGTCATTAATTATATTTTTCGTTTTCCACATTACTGCAGATGACAGCTTTGCTAAACTTTTTCTGTGGTTACCCAATAAAATTCTTCAGCTTCTGATAACACTTTTTGCATTACTTTTAAGCCAAGGGCCTGCAACCTTTTTCTGTAAAGGGCCAGATAGTAAATATTTTAGGCTTTTTGGGCCATATGATCTTTGGCATACTTAGACAATATGTAAACTAATAGCTATGGCTGTGTTCCAATAAAACTTTATTTACAAAAACAGGCGGCAGGTTGAATTTCACCTACAGACTGTAATTTGCTGATCTCTGTTTTAAGTCTTTACGACAGCCTCCTTGAGGCCTTTGTTAACATTTTTCTCAAGACTCTGCAGGCCTTGGCTTACACTCTCAAGGCCCTTTTTGCTTTCCTTTGCTGCTTAGTGTTAAGACCAAACATTTTACTTTTTTTTTTTTTTTTTTAATGGCAGAACAAAAAAATCTACTCCCTGTACCAAAATCTGTTTTGGTTATCTATTGATGTGTAACACATCCCGAATTTAACAGTGTAAAACAAAATTCCATTTTATTTTTTATGGTTCTGATGTTTGGGCTTGACTAGGCAGATCTTTCTTAGGGTTTCTCTTGAAGCAGTCAGGTCATAGCTGGGGTTGGAATCATTTAGAAGCCTTCCTCACCAGTGTCTCTTTACGCGGTTGTAGACAGATGGTAGCTGGGCCTGGAGTCATTATCTCAGAGGGTTCCTCATTCATATATCTGGTGGCTGGGCTGGGAAGCCTTAACAGCTGGTGTTCCCAGACATCTCTCTAACCCTGTGAGGCTTACTGGATATCTTATATGGTGATTTAGGACTTCGAAGTTGCCTGAGAGAGCACCTGGCAGAAGTTTTATCACCTTTTATTTTATTTTATTTTATTTTGAGATGGAGTCTTGCTCAGTTGCTCAGGCTGGAGTGCAGTGGTGTGATCTCAGCTCACTGCAGCCTCCACCTCCCGAGTTCAAGCAGTTCTCCTGCCTCAGCCTACCAGTAGCTGGGATTACAGGCGCCCATGACCACGCCCAACTAATTTTTTTGAATTTTTAGTAGAAGCAGGGTTTCACTATATTGGCCAGGCTGGTCATGAACCCCTGACCTCAAATGATTTGCCTGCCTCAGCCTCCCAAAGTATTGGGATTACGGGCATGAGCCTTTGTGCCTGGCCTTTATCACCTTTATGACCTAGGTTGCTTCTGAGGTTGCTCAGTGCCCCTTCTGTTGCATTCCCTTCATGAGAAGAATGAGACTCTACCTTCTGATGGGAGAAGGATGAAAGAATTTGCAAACGTATTTTAAAACACCAAACACCCCACACATACACCTATCAACAAGTTTTGGAAGCTAGAAATACAGTGGGTCAGGCTTTTCTCTTCCGTTTTTCACTAGGCAGGGAGATGAAAGATGGCCTCTCTTCTTTTAAACGTTCAAGAACTGGTTTGTCAAGAGCTGTGGAAGAAGACTTCCCAGTAATAAAAACCTCTTTTCTTCAGTAGGGACAGGACCTGGGAGCTTTGGTCTGACATTCAATTTCCTGTCTTTCGTTTGTATCAGAGTAGACTTAATGATGCTTCTCTCTCCAAAGAGGAAACAAAAAGAAATTAAAATCTCTGTATTAAAATTTTTACCATTTGGGGATTAGCTGAATCCATAAGTAACATCTTTGCAAGGGTTAAAGAATATGTGTGCCTGTTTGTCATTCACACTTTCAGTTGAGTTAGTTTAGCTAACTTTCTTAATTCTTGTAGGGATACTCCTAAGGGAAATTTTGAAAAGGGGTTAGGTGATGGAAATAATTTAGAATGTAGAGACTGTAAAGCAGGTTAGAAGAGTCTTTGAACAGCATTAAGGCACTGTCTCTAGAACTACTGTACTGCCTGACCCCATCTGAAAAGGCTTTGCTCACCTTGTGTAGTGATCTGGCTCTGGAGGTAAAATATTCAGAAAAGGTGATTTATGATACGTGTTTGTAGAGGCTGTTGTGTTTTGTGTTGTTTCCATTTTGTTTTTTTCCTCCCGTTTTGCTGTTTCTTTCTCTTTCTGGGTTTGTACATCCTGAGAGATTCAACCCATCTTCTCTGATGACCTAAAAGAAGACAGTAGCCTAGCAAATAGAAAGTTGTTTCAGAAATAGCTGTCTGCTATATTACAACACTTCTGGGAAGAAGAAATGCCTGAACATAATCATTAACCTGTTTTATTTTTCTTGGTATCCAGATCTATACATTGTTGAATTGGGATAGAGGGAAAAAGTGTATTAGCATGTATGTATTTATGTATTTAGAGACCCTATTTGTGTATTTAGAGACCCTGTCTTGTTCTGTTGCCCAGGCAGTAGTGCAGTGGCATGATTTTGGCTCACTGCAACCTCCGCCTTCCGGGCTTTTGCCATTCTCCCACTTCAGCCTCCTGAGTAACTGAGACTACAGACACATGCCACCATGCCGGGCTAATTTTTGTGTTTTTCTGTAGAGATGGGGTTTCACCGTGTAGCTTTCATTTGAAATGACTCAGTTTTTTGTTTTTTTTTTTTTGAGGCAGGGTCTCACTCTGTTTCTTAGGCCAGAGTGCAGTGGTGCAATGCCTCAACCTCCTGTGCTCAAGGGATCCTCCTGCCGTAGCCTCCTAAGTAGCTAGGACAGCCTCCTAAGTAGCTAGGACTACAGGTGTGTGCTACCATGCCTGGCTAATTTTTAATTTAATTTTAATTTAATTTAATTTTTTTTAGACGGAGTTCCGCTCTTGTCACCCAGGCTGGAGTGCAATGGCGTGATCTCAGCTCACTACTGTCTCTGCCTCCCAGGTTCAAGGGATTCTCCGGCCTTAGCCTCCTGAGTAGCTGGGATTACAGGTGCCTGCCACCACGCCCAACTAATTTTTGTATTTTTAGTGGAGACGGGGTTTTGCCATGTTGGCCATTCTGGTCTCAAACTACTGACCTCAGGTTGTCTGCCTGCCTCAGCCTCCCAAAGTGCTGGGATTACAGGCATGAGCCACTGCACCTGGCCTAATTTTTTTTTATTTTTTTGTAGAGGCAAGTCTCACTATGTTGCCCAGGCTGGTCTTAAACTTCTGGCCTCAAGTGAGCCATCTACCTCAGCCTCCCAAAGTGTTGGGATTACAGGTGTGAGCTACTGTGGCCAGCTGACTAAATTACTTTTACTTGGTATTTGAAAAATACTTTTACAAAGCTTTGGTAGAATTCCTGCAAACACATGCTAATTTGTGGTGCTATAAGAACCACGAGAAGAATCAGAAAACCAAGTCTTGAAATGAGTTACATTATAGGAAAACAGACAGTAGGTACTTACAGATCTTGAACTACTGTAAATCAGAAGACTTTACTGCAATACGTTAACTTCAGTTGCAATTTGGCAGAAGTTTTGGGATTAACATTTATACCTTTTCAGTTGTCTTATTTGTTTTATCTGCATTCTTTTTCCCTCCACCTGACACATACTCCTGTTCCCCTCCCAAGGTTCCCAAGTGGTTTGGAGGGAGTAGGGGTGGGGAGAAGAAAGAGTTAACTTTTTATGCTTTTAAGTCTCCTAGTATTACTTAACTAATTTCAGCTAGATGAAAGCTTATCTTTTAGAATATTTAATGCATGATATGTTACATGCATTACGCATTCATTTTAAGACATAATATAGTAGCATGGATTTATGAATGACAGTGATAGCAAATTATTTCCAATCTAAATTGCTCTATTCATTTTTGGGCAAAATAATTACTTGCTAGAGCAATATTTTTCTGACATGTTACAAGCCTGGGAGTGGTTTGGAAGGCTTTGAATGAATGCTGAGTATAAAGATTTTTGGTACAACTTGATTTTACTGCTTCTTTCCAGAGACTGCCAGTGGATTAGTTTGATCCTGTGTGAGGAAAAAAGCTGTTTGTGAAACCAGTAATTCCATAGAGACTAGTGGTATTAGAGATAATTTTAAATTTGGGGCTCAGCCAGAATGTCTGAGCATTGATATGCCCTTTCCTTTCTGTATTAATGAATTTAAAATACATTGTTGATTTAATGTTTAGTTTGTACATGGATTTCTGGTTTGGGCTTCTTTAAACTCTGTGTGAATATTAGAATCCAGTGAATTTGTTAAAAAATACTTGCTCATTCTATCCTTTCATATGACATATACTAGTAGAAGACAGCTATTATTTTGAAAGCAGCAGATGTATTTAACATTCTTAATGATTGTACAGATGTGTACCGGCACAAGTATTTTGAATCAGAAAAAGCATTTGTCAAATGTAGATTTTTAGTTCATTATGAAAACATACCGTCTGTTTTATTGGTGCAATTAACAAAAGTAGTTTAGACAAAAGATTGAAAGCATTTCTGAAATGATGAAGCTTCTGTTCTTGAGACAGTCCTTTACTTACACTATGCATCAAGGAAAAGCAGCTGGAAATACCATTTCAAACAATTCTTTTGTGAGTTATGGGCCCTTAATGAATGACCAGCTTCAACAATGACTATGCTTCTTAGAGTCCTAAAATTTTGGAACTGAGAAGAGACAAGGCACAAGTTTTGTTTGGTCTTCATTAAGCATGTAGATGGGTAGAAAAGGATGTTTCTTTCCCTTGAGCTTTGAGCTTTTGCATTAAAATTTTTTTAATTTTCCAGGTCATCTACCACATGTTATATTTATTAAGGGATTAAAAAAAAAAAAAAAGTCGGGGCTGGGCGCAGTGGCTCAAGCCTGTAATCCCAGCACTTTGGGAGGCCGAGATGGGCGGATCACGAGGTCAGGAGATTGAGACCATCCTGGCTAACACGGTGAAACCCCGTCTCTACTAAAAAATACAAAAAACTAGCCGGGTGAGGTGGCGGGCGCCTGTAGTCCCAGCTACTCTGGAGGCTGAGGCAGGAGAATGGCGTGAACCCGGGAGGCGGAGCTTGCAGTGAGCTGAGATCCAGCCACTGCACTCCAGCCTGGGCGACAGAGTGAGACTCCGTCTCAAAAAAAAAAACCAAAAAACAGTCAAAAATCCTGATTTTCATACAGGTATAAAATGAGGGCCAGGTACAGTAGTTCATGCCTGTAATCCCAGCACTTTGGGAGGCTGAGGTGGGCAGATCATGAGGTCAGGAGTTCGAGATCAGCCTGGCCAACATAGTGAAAGCCTGTCTCTACTAAAAATACAAAAGTTAGCTGGGCATGGTGGCATGTGCCTGTAATCCCAGCTACACGGGAGGCTGAGGCAGGAGAATCGCTTGAACCCAGGAGGCGGAGGTTGTGGTGAGCAGAGATCACACCACTCACTCCAGCCTGGGCAACAGAGCAAGACTTTGTCTCAAAAACAAACCAAAAAACAACCTTTGCACTGCTACCACTTATCTACAGTTTACAGTTATAAAATAGCTCAAAGACCATGAGGGATACAAATCCTATAGAATGAGATAACTAGGAAGGGTACACATTACACAGTGCCTCGTTTCCATTGAAGATGCGTAATTCTGGTCATTTTAAAGTCTGAAAGGTTTTCCCCTACATCATAAAAAGGTGAAGTAAACAGATCTGTATTATGATTTTTGGCAATAATCCAATGTCTGTTAGTTTTAGGGCCTATTCATTTAAATAAAGTCAGTTTTGAAAACAAAAGAAAAGTTATTCTTAGGTGGATATTTTCTGATATTTTGATTGACAATAGATACTTCCTCAGATTAGTGTTGAATTTGGACTACGTACAGCTACCTAAACTGTAGCTTCAAATAGTTGGGTAGCAAGTCCTGTAAGCCTACCCAGTGCCGAATATTTTGTAGGTATTCAATTTTGTAAAGAACAATAATGATAATTTAAAGGGAGGTAAAACTTGTCTGCCCTATATTAGTCCTTAAATGTACATATAAATTCGTTGCAATTCAAGCAACTTCCTAATGTTAAATGCTTTTTACCTGGGTGATTGAACTCAGGGAGCAGAGGGCACAGAGTTGGCATTATCTACTATAATTTCATGCGTGTGTGATTTTAACTGGGCCTTTGCTGCTTTATGATCTTTTTATTCCTCTCATATTTATTCTCTAGCACATTCCTGATGTTGATATAGCAGAAGGAAATATAATTTGTAGTTTCATGGAGCTAGGTTTGAATCATCACCTCACCACTTACCAGCTCTTTGGTCTTGGGAAACTCTCAGACCTCAAGTTCTTCAGTTAAATGAATGATAAATACTTCACAGAATTACATGACATGTATGTAATGAATGTTACAGTGGCTGGCACTTAGTAAGCAGTAAATGTTAGTTTCCTATCTGTTCCTCTCAAGCCCTCAAGCTTTCCTGCTTTCTTTCCTCCTGTTTCCATAACTAAAAAGTTGGAGTCATTTAGTATGACCTCCTTAATCTTCCCTCTAGTTCTTTTTGTCTTTTTGTTTGTTTCAGAAGTATGTTTCCTTTACCTAACAGAGTTTTTGTGAAGATTTTTGATAATGCATGTGAAATTGCATTATTAGCATAGTTCCTGGCCTATAGTAGGCATTAAATAAAGATTAGGGTTGGGCGTGGTGGTTCATGCCTGTAATCCCAGCACTTTGGGAGGCCAAGGTGGGCAAACCACTTGAACTTGAGCTCAGGAGTTTGAGATCAGCCTGGGCAACATTGTGAAACCCCATCGCTACAAAAGATACAAAAACTAGCTGCATGTGGTGGCGTGTGCCTGTAGTCCTAGCTACTCAGGAGGCTTAGGTAGGAGGATCGTTTGAGCCCAGGAGACGGAGGTTACCGTGAGCCAAGACTGTGCCATGACACTCCAGCCTGGGAAACAGAACCAGACCCTGTTTAAAAAAAAAAAAAAAAATTGGCCGGGCGCGGTGGCTGAAGCCTGTAATCCCAGCACTTTGGGAGGCCGAGACGGGCAGATCACGAGGTCGGGAGATCGAGACCATCCTGGCTAACACGGTGAAACCCCGTCTGTACTAAAAAAAATACAAAAAACTAGCCGGGCGAGGTGATGGGCGCCTGTAGTCCCAGCTACCCGGGAGGCTGAGGCAGGAGAATGGCGTAAACCCGGAAGGCGGAGCTTGCAGTGAGCTGAGATCCGGCCACTGCACTCCAGCCTGGGCGACAGAGAGACTCTGTCTCCAAAAAAAAAAAAAAAAAAAAAAAAAATTATTTAATTGACTGTGAATGTAAGATTATTTTGGTCTTTGATTACCTTTCTGTGTTGTTCGTCCCTTATTTTCTACTTCGATAGGTATTACCTTTCTCTGTAGTATGTTTGTTTCCTCATCCCTTTTCAAAGAAAAAAGTCTTCCCTATTTGGGGGAAACCCCTTTTGCTTTGCCTTGCTAGCACTCTGGTTAATACTCTTTTTTTTTTTTTTTTTTTTTTTTTAAAGATGAA
>NW_012103288.1:23496-33479 GCF_000951045.1 Mandrillus leucophaeus | reverse complement strand
TGCATGCTAAGGGTAATGGACAGCATCGATTAAACCATGAAAGTAAGAGGTAAAAGGACATCTTTAGTTTTTTTCTTTTTTTTTTTTTTTTTTTTTTTTTTAAAGATGAAGTCTCACTCTGTTGCCCAGGCTGGAATGCAGTGGCATGATCTTGGCTCACTGCAACATCTGCCTCCTGGGTTCAAGCGATTCTCCTGCCTCAACCTCCCGAGTAGCCAGGACTACAGGCACGCACCACCACACCGACTAATTTTTGTAGTTTTTAGTAGCAACAGGGTTTCCCCATGTTGGCCAAGCTGGTCTCAAACTCCTGACCTCAGGTGATCCTCCTGCCTTGACCTCCCACAGTGCTAGGATTACAGGCGTGAGCCACCACGCCTAGCCTAATACTCTATTTTTAAAAATCTCTTTATTGTCAAACAGTTGAATAGTTAAGTGGCTTGGTCCCCACTTTTCCACCACCTGCTGTCACATTAAAGCCTCCTTACATTCTGATATACCATAATTCTTCTGTGAAACTGAAAGAGCATCCTCCTCCCACCCAAGCTCTCACAAAGCTTAGAAAGTTGTAAGCATTCAATGAATATTAGTTGAATAATGAATGAAATGAGAAGCTTCAAAGTTCTATCACTGAGAGTCCTCTAATGCTTTCAATCAGTTGATTTAAAGAAACCCTGTAAGAAACTGTTGTACCCAAATTCCACCTAAATGGATGTTCTTGTGTAACATGAATTTTATTGTTTTTTTCTGAGAATTATATCAGAGTCAGGGTTTAAATATTACGTTACAGAGAAAAGTTTGAGGGCAAATTTATTAGTAAAAATCTCTTGTCTTTTCTATTAAGAGAACTCAGGCCAGGTGCAGTGGCTCACTCCTGTAATCTCAGCACTTTGGGAGGCCAAGATAGGCAGATCACTTGAGGTTAGGAGTTCGAGACCAGCCTGGCCAACATGGCAAAACCCCATCTCTACTAAAAATACAAAAATTAGCCAGGCATGGTGGTACGCGCCTGTAATCCCAGCTGCTTGGGAGGCTGAGGCAGGAGAGTCACTTGAACCTGAGAGGTGGAGGTTGCTGTGAGCTGAGATCCTGCCACTGCACGCCAGCCTGGGCAACAGAGCGAGACTCTGTCTCAAAAAAAAAAAAGAGAGAGAGAAACTCAGACCACTGTTTTTCTAATTCAGTGATACTCAGAACCTTTATTCTTGAGCCCCATGTAGTCCGTTCAGCAGCCATCTTCTTCTGAGACATCTGTGATATTAACCAGAACATACCTGAATAGGGAACCATGCTGCCCTTTTGATTAATGAGAATAGCTAACGTGGCCCCAGAGGCATATGCTTTTAAGCACAACAGTCTCAACTTTGGTCAGTTTGATTTATCTTTTGTCATTATAATAGGTAGACTTATTGACAGTTAATATTTTTGTTTTATCTGTCTAGTAGATTGTATTAGTTTGCCAGAAGTTATTAGGGCAAACTTTCTTTGATTATAGTTCTCTTATCTGTTATTATTAGATCTTATATGGTGTTTACTGTTAATTGGAAAAGTTGATAAAGCAGGAAATAAAAAATGATATATACATACATACCATAGCATTTTTTGTTTGTTTTATTCGTTTGAGATGGAGTTTCGCTCTTTTGCCCAGGCTGGAGTGAAGTGGCGAGATCTCGGGTCACTGCAACCTCTGCCCCGCTAGGTTTAAACGATTCTCCTGCCTCAGCCTCCCAAGTAGCTGGGAATACAGGCACCTACCACCATGCCTGGCTAATTTTTGTACTTTTAGTAGAGACGGTTTCACCATGTTGGCCAGGATGGTCTGGAACTCCTGACCTCAGGTGATCCACCCCACTTGGCCTCCCAAAGTGCTGGGATTACAGGTGTGAGCCACTGTTCCCGGCCCATAGTGTTTTATTTTAGCTTAAAACAAATGTACATTTATTCACCAGTCTTTGATGTATTTAGTATGAGTTTGCTGATTAGAATTCTTCATATTTTTGGCATTAATTACACCCTGTAGTACATGCTTGCAACTTCTATTTACGGTTTTTTAAAGCAGAGTGAGAACTCTTAGGGACTTGAAGCAATGAGTACAAACCCTTTTTTTAGATTTTTAATTTCCCTCCCAACTTGTATATGTGTCTCACCCACATTTAAATTGAGGACAGTTTTAAAAATAATTTGTATTGGTTTAGTCTTCTAGAGCCTTCAATTTAGTTTTCAAAGAAATAATTTTTCTTATAGTTTACTGATATATTTACTTTTTTTTTCTTTTCTTTTTTGTAGACAGGGTCTCAGTCTGTCACAGAGGCTGAAGTGCAGTAGTGCTATCACTGCTCAGGTGATCCTCCCACCTTAGCCTCCCGAGTAGCTGGGACTACAGGCGTGTGCCATCATGCCTGGCTAATTTTAAAATTTTTTATAGAGACGGGGTATTGCTATGTTGCCCAGGCTCGTCTCGAACTCCTGGGATCAAGCGATCCACCTACCTTGCCCTCCGAAAGTGCTGGGATTACAGGCATGAGCCACCACGTCCGGCCATGTGTTAACATTTCTGTCTTTTTTGAGACAGAGTCTTGCTCTGTTGCCCAGGCTGGAGTGTGGTGGCACAATCTCAGCTCACTACAACCTCTGCCTCCCAGGTTCGAGCAATTCTCCTGCCTCAGGCTCCCGAGTAGTTGGGATTACGGGCACATGCCACCATATCCAGCTAATTTTTTTGTATTTTTAGTAGAGATGGGGGTTTCACCACATTGGCCGGGCTGGTCTCGAACTCCTGACCTCAAGCGATCTGCCTGCCTTGGCCTCCCAAAGTGTTGGGATTACAGGTGTCAGCCACCGTGCCCAGCCAGTATTAATATTTCATGACAATTATGTAATTGTAATTATGGGCACAACTGGCGTTAAATAGGTTTGAGAAAAACAAATAGATTAGACTCTTAGTAAGTATCACATAATGGGAAGAGAAAAGCCTGAGTGTATGCCAGTGTTGCCTGTTAGCCTACCAGTGTTCAGTCAGTGCATGCTAAGGGTAATGGACAGCATCGATTAAACCATGAAAGTAAGAGGTAAAAGGACATCTTTAGTTTTTTTCTTTTTTTTTTTTTTTTTTTTGGGATGTGTAATACACATAAAATGCAAAATCCTTAAGGGTACAATGTAATGAATTTTTACATTGAACACAGCCATGTAACCACTATTCAGATCATGATAATAGAACATTACCGGGATCCTAGAAGCCTCCCTGTGCTCTGACCCAGATTCTCTCCCTGACCAGTATTCTGATTTATATCACAAGACCAGTATTCTGACTTATGTCACAATAGATGAGATTTGTTCGATTATGAGGTTCATATAAATGGAAACATGCAGCATGCACTCTTTTGCACCTGACATTCTTTGCTTAGCATTGCTTTTGAAATTCATCCTTGTATCATCAGTAGCTCCTTTTTCATTGCTGTATCATATTCTTTTCTGTGAATGTGTTATAATTTATCCATTCTGTAGTTGATTGATGTTTAGGTTTGTTTCTAGTTTTTGGACTTGTAGATAATGCTGCTATAAACATTCTTGTACATGTCTTTTGGTACACATTATAAATGCATTTTTGTTTGGTATTAGGATTGGACCGCTGGGTCATAGGGTTTGCTTATTGTTTAGCTTTAGTAGATTTTGCTAAACAGATTTTTATACTCCCACTAGCAATATGTAAGAATCAATTACTTCACATCCTCCTATGGCAAACAATAAAGTTTTTGGTTTTTTTTTTTTGTTTTTTTTTTTTTTTTTTTGAGACGGAGTCTCGCTCTGTCACCCAGGCTAGAGTGCAGTGGCGCAATCTCCGCTCATTGCAAGCTCTGCCACCTCCCGGGTTCATGCCATTCTCCTGCCTCAGCCTCCCGAGAAGCTGGGACTACAGGCGCCCGCCACCACGCCCAGCTAATTTTCTTGTAGTTTTTAGTAGAGACGGGGTCTCACCGTGTTTGCCAGGATGGTCTCAATCTCCTGACCTCGTGATCCACCTGCCTCGGCCTCCCAAAGGCTGGGATTACAGGCGTGAGCCACCGCGCCTGGCCGATAAAGTTTTTTAAAAGGTAAGGCTGGTCTCATTCCTGGGCTCAAGCAATCTGCCTGCCTCAGCCTCCCAAAGTAAACTTTTCAAAAACTAGTTATCAAATATATGTGTGTCTAAATAATATATTGTTTTAGCATTAGTTGTATTTTTTATGAAAATAAAAGGGTCTTATGCTGTATGTAATCTGGAATTTTCTTTTCTACTTCACATTATTGCTAAGATTCATCTATATCATTGCATATAGTTGACACATTTTTGCAGCAGTACAGTCATTTAGTGAATACATCACAGTTTATTCTCTTGTTGATGACATTTGGGTTGTTTCCATTTTCTTACTGTTACAAATACTACATGTTTTCTAATGTACCATGAGCAAGAGTTTCTCTAGTACTTGAATTTCTGGATCATAGGATTGACAGGTGTGCTACTTTACAAAATAATGCTGTATTCTAAAGAAGTTGTAGCAGTTTACATTCCTACCAGAAATAAATAAGAAATGAAACCCTTTCTGTTATGAGAGAATTTTAAATTTTGACCTCAGTTTCTTTTAGAGATACAGGACTATGTCAGTTTTTCTTTTTTGTGAGTCTGTTTGGTAACTTGTTTTTCATGAAATTTATTACCTGAATTTTCAAATGTATTGGCATAAGGTCATTTGTATTTTTGACTTGTAATTTTAATGTCTGTAAGATCTATACTAGCTCTTTAAAAAAACATTCCTGATATTGCTATTCTTTGCTTTTTTTACCCCTTGATCAGTATTTCTAGAGTCTTCTTGCTGGGTCAAGAAGTGAACTTTTTCTTTCATATTTTTTTTTCTTATTGCATTAATTAAAAAAATTTTCAGTAGAATGCATATAACATGAAGTTTACAGTTTTAACCATTTTGAAGTGGTGTTAATATACTCACATTCTTGTGCATCCATCTCCACAACTTTTCTCATTTTCCCAAACCAAAACTGTACCCATTCATCAGTAACTCTCATTCCCTCTTCCCCCTAGCCTCTGGCTGCTACCAATCTACTTTTGGTAAAATCTGACTAGTCTAGGTACCTCATATAAATGGAATGATACAGTATTTGTTTGGTTGTGACTGGCCTAGTTCACTTAGCATAATATCCTCAAGGTTCATCCATGTTATGGCACCTGTCAGAATTTTCTTACTATTAAAGGCTGAATAATATTCCATCTTTCATAATTTTTTATCATCAGTATTGGCACATAATTTATGTTAAATAACAGTTGATTAGTTAATAATTTTGTAAGTTAACAAGGTTTTTAGAAATTGCTTTTTCTGTATGCTTGGAATCTCCCTTTATGGGTTAGAATCAGTGAATATAGTTATTCTTAATTGCCTTGTTTTGTTTTTGCTTAATAGCTGCCCCCAATCCCTTGAGCTGCTTGCTGAGGACCGGAGTTTTATGTGTGTGTGTAAGGAAGGGGGTGGGAATAAAATGATCAGCATTGTTTAAATCCGTTATGAAGAGTCATACAGCTGAGGATAATTTGGCTCAGTTGGGTTTGGGTTAGAGCCACCTGTGTGAGGAGGAAGGCGCAGACAGCTCTAACTACCGAACTAGCAGTGAAATAGGAGGAGACAAACATGTGTTCCAGCTCTGCTCCTTTTGAGCTCCCTCTACTCCCACATCTACAGCTGCTGCTGATGACTAATGTTAAGCAATTTGGAGGGCCTTGTGTCTTTTAATAGTAGTAAAGAGGAGTTGTGGTATCATATGGCTTCTGATTTTCTACTTAGAATGTCTTTTAAATTTCCAGAAATTCTATGTTGTTCTAATTTGAAGTTTCTATTTTTTATAAAAAGAATTAATTGGTTTTTCAAAATGAAAACTTCATTTTTTTCAAAATAAAATGTATGGTAATCAAGTCTTATAATTATGGGAGAGTTTTTAGATTAAAGTAGAAAATTGGTGCCGGTGAGTAAAGACACTTGAGAAAGCAGACTTAGGGAAAGGCCTCATATTCACCATTTTGACCTGAGGAAATGCCCTTTTTTGTTCCTTTTTTTGAGTCTTACTCTGTTACTCAGACTGGAATGCAGTGATGTGATCTCGGCTCACTGCAACCTCCGCCTCCCGGGTTCAAGCGATTCTCTTGCCTCAGCCTCCCGAGCAGCTAGGGTTACAGGCATGTGCCACCATACCCAGCTAATTTTTTTTTTTTTTTTTTAGTAGAGACGGGGTTTTACCACGTTGGCCAGGCTGGTCTCGAACTCCTGACCTCAAGTGATCCACTAGCCTTCGCCTCCCAAAGTGCTGGGATTACAAGTGTGAGACACTGTGCCTGGCCTAGAATTTAGGTCTTTCTCTTCTTCTTCTTCTTTTTCTTCTTCTTCTTTTTTTTTTTTTTTTTGAGACAGAGTCTTGCTCTGTCGCCCAGGCTGGAGTGCAGTGGCGTGATCTCAGCTCACTGCAACCTCCGCCTCCTGGGTTCAAGTGATTCTCCTGCCTCAGCCTCCCGAGTGTCTCTTCGAGACCAGCCTGGCCCACATGGTGAAACCTGTCTCTACTAAAAATACAAAAATTAGCTAGGCCTTTGGGAGGCCAAGGCAGGAGGATCACTTGAGCTCAGCAGTTTGAGACCAGCCTGGGCAACATATGAAACCCTGTGTCTACAAAAAATACAAGAATTAGCTAGGTGTGGTGGTGTGCACCTGTAGTACCAGCTATTCATTTGAGGATCGTTTGAACCTGGGTGGTTGAAGGTACAGTGAGCCTGGGCAACAAAACAAGACCTTGTCAAAAAAAAAACCAAAGAAATTGTCTTCCTGGGTCAAATAATATATACATTTTAAATTTTGACAACTACTGCTTAGTTGTCTTCCAAAGATATTATATAAATTTACATTCTCACTTAGATATGAGGGGCCTGTTTGTCCATACCTCAGTACCTGTGTGTTTTGTCATCGTTTTGGATTTTTGCAAAAATGATGATAAAACACACAGGTGGCTGGGCGTGGTGGCTCATGCCTGTACTCCCAGCACTTGGGGAGGGTGAGGCAGGCAGATCACGGGTTCAGGAATTTGAGACCAGCCTGGCTAACATAGTGAAACCCTGTCTCTACTAAAAATACAAAAACTAGCTGGGTGTGGTGGCAGGTGCCTGTAGTCCCAGCTAAGCGGGATGCTGAGGCAGAAGAATTGCTTGAATCCGGGAGGCAGAGATTGCAGTGAGCTGAGATGGCACCACTGCACTCCAGCCTGGGCGACAGAGTGAGACTCCATTTAAAATTAAAAAAAAGAAAAAAAAAATACACACACACACACACACACACACACACAAAAGTTCAGGAGTGTTAAGTATATTCACATTGTTGTGTAACAGATCTCCCAAAGTTTTTTTATCTTTGCAAAACTGAAATTCCATACCCATTAAACAACCACCCAGCCCGTGGCCCACCATTCTACTTTCTGTTTCTGTGAGTTTGACTACTTTACTTCATGTAAGTGGAATCATACAGTTTTTGTCTTTTTGCAACTGGCCTCACTTAGTGTATTGTCCTCAAGGTTCATCCATATTGTAGCATGTGACAGGATTTCCTTTTTTTAAAGGCTGAATAATATTCTCTTGTATGTATATACCACATTTTGTTTATCTATTCATCCTTTGATAGACACCGGTTGCTTTCACCTCTTTTCTGAGTAGTGCTACCATGAACATGAGTACACAAATATCTCTTTGATATTCGACTTTGAGATCTTTTGAATATGTATCCAGAGTTGGGAGTCCTGGATCGTGTGGTAGTTCTAATTTTAATTTTTTGAGAACCTTTATACTGTTTTCCATAGTGGCCATACCATTTTACATTCTTGCCATCAGTACACAAAGGTTCCAATTTTTCCACAGCTTTACTAATACTTATTTTGTTTTCTGTTTTTGTTTTTGCTTTGTTTTATTTTGGGTAGCAGCCATCCTAGTGGGTACAAGGTGTTAACTCATTGTGTTTTGTTTTGTTTGAAACGGAGTCTCTCTGTCACACAGGCTGGAGTGCAGTTGCGTGATCTCAGCTCACTGCAACCTGCGCCTCCCAGGTTCAAGTGATTCTCCTGCCTCAGGCTCCCGAGTAGCTGGGATTACAGGCATGCGCCACCACGCCTGGTTAATTTTTGTATTTTTAGTAGAGACAGGGTTTCACCATGTTGGCCAGGCTGGTCTCGAACTCCTGACCTCAAGTGATCTGCTGGCCTCAGCCTCCCAAAGTGCTGGGATTACAGGTGTAAGCCATTTAAACCTGACCCTGGTTTTATTTTGCTTTTTTGAAGAGCACATGAGCTCCTGGTCATTGTGGTTTTGATTTGCATTTCTCTAATTATGAGCATCTTTTCACATGTTTGGTGACCATTTATTTATCTTCTCTGGAGAAATACCTGTTTAACTCCTTTGCCTATTGTAAAGTTGGGTTTTTGTTTTTGTTGTTGTGGATTTGCAGGAGTTCTTCATAAATTCTGGATATTAATCCTTTGTAAGATATATGACTTGCAAGTATTTTCTGCCATTTCATTGGTTGCCTTTTTACTCGGTTGATTGCGTAGAAGTTTTAAGTTTAATGTAATCCCATTTGTCTATTATTGCTTTTTTGCATGCACTTTTGCTGTGATATCCAATAAATTGCCAAATCCTGCCTAATGAAGCTTTTCCCATTTTCTTCTAGGAGTTTTATAGTTTTAGGTCTTACATTTGGTTCCTTATTTGTTTTTGAGTTAATTTTTGTATATGGTGTAAGGTAAGGGTCCAGCTTCATTCTTTTGCATGTAGATATCCAGTTTTCCCAGTGTCATTTGTTGAAGAGACTGTCCTTTTCTCATCTAATGGTCTTGGCCCCTTCGTTGAAGATCTTTTGACCCTATATGTGAAGGTTTATTTCTGGGCTTTCTATTCTATTCCATTAGTCTAGATGTATGTCTTTATGACAGTACTACACTGTTTTGATCACTATAGCTTTGTAATATGTTTTGAAATCAAGAAGTGTGAGGTCTCCAACTCCTTGTTTTTCTTTTTCAAGATTGTTTTGGCTATTTGGGATCTATTACTGAAGTTTAAAAATATGTGTAACATAATATTTATTGTTTTAACCGTTTGTATGTTGATGCCAAATTACTGGTATTAAATACATTCACAGTGTTGTGTAACCATCACCACTGTCTAACCCAAAACTTTTCATCACCCCAACAAAAACTTTTTACCCATTAAACAATAACTCCTCCCCCCACCCAGCCCTTGGTAACCCTATTCTGCTTTTTGTCTCCCTCGCTCATCTCCTTTTAATACATGTTCCCATTCCAATAAATATAAAACTTTAGGCCCTCTTTTGTTGTGATTTGAAATGAAAAATAAGTATAAAGAACAATGAGAGTAATAAGTTGAGAACTACACGTGTCTGTTCTCTCATTTCTCTACATTGAGAGTCATTGAGCTGTACCCTTTGGTTCAGGGCTCGTAGTTAATACTAGGGATGTGGTCTGTGACCATATACTTCTTTAGAGCAAGGCTAACTTGAATATGGAATCGGGCTCATTGGTTTTATTAGCTTTAAGCCCTAGCTCAGTGGGTACTAATCCCAGACTAACAGTTTCAAATCTTGTTTTATCATTTGGTAAGCATCAACAAATTTGTATAAAAACACGGATTTAATAATTTTTATTTTCTTTTAATACATCCAGCCATTATTATTTACTAGTATCCCCACATTTCAGATTTTAATTTAATACAGTATGGTATTTAATTAATACAATATAGTATTACATACATTTGTTCCCATTTGGGAAAATGGTTAACTGAATGTTTTTTGTTTGTTTGTTTTTGTTTTTTTTGAGATGGAATCTCATTCTGTCACCCAGGCCGGAGTGCAGTGGTGCGATCTTGGCTCACTGCCAGCTCCTCCCAGGTTCAC
>NW_012103288.1:18744-19266 GCF_000951045.1 Mandrillus leucophaeus | reverse complement strand
GATATTTTTTAATAAATACAGGCCAGTTATTTTGCAGATTGTCCTTCAATTTGTTTGGTGTTTCCTTATGATTAGATTCATATTATGCAGTTTTGGCAGGAATACTACTGTAAATGATGTTGTGTCTTTCTCAGTTAAGTATTTCAGGAGCCACGTGATGTTCATTTGCCTTATTAATAGTGCTGATAACTTTGGTCACTTGGTTAAGGTGGTTTTTGCTAGTTTTCTCCGCTATAAAGTTTCCCCCTTCTCAAATACATTTTGTTTTTCAAAAAATTTATTTCACCACTGCTTAGATGGTGTTTACTATGTACCAAGCACTATTCTAAGTACATTATAGATATTAATTTCTTTAAATAGTGTAATAAACGATCATTGTTTTCTAATTGGGCTACAGTGTATCTTATACCTTTCTATTTCCTCCTTACTGCCACATTCCTGGCTCAAGCCCTCTTCAACTCTGGCTTGGATTAGTACTTATTTCTAAGTAATAGTACCTCTTTCCTGAGTTAATTGTTCTAA
>NW_012103288.1:13304-16059 GCF_000951045.1 Mandrillus leucophaeus | reverse complement strand
TGGTATAATCCCAGCTCATTGCAGTTTCTGTCTCCTGGCCTCAAGAAGTCTTCCTGCCTCAGCCTCCTCCTGAGTAGCTGGGACTACATGCACATGCCAGCGCACCTGGCTAATTTTTGTATTTTTGGATGGGGTTTGGCTGGTCTAGAACTCCTGAGCTCAAGTGATCCACCTGCCTCAGCCTCCAAAAGTGCTAGGATAACAGGTGTGAGCCACTGTGCCTGGCTACTAAATGGTTTCTTATGTACAAATGACTAGTCAAGAATATACTTTGAAGTTTTCCCCGTTTTTACATAAAAAAATTAAAAAGCTTTCAAGTTGTTTTTGTACAGTAAAATGTACAAATCTTAAGGGTATACCTCAATGAATTTTTACATATGTTGCATCCATGTAATTACCACCTAGATCAAGATGTAGAACATTTCCCCACCAAGACAGTTCCCTGATGTCTTTTCTCAGAGGAACACTGTCCCTCCAGAGGTAATCAATATTCTAACTTCTATCACTGATACTATTTTTGCCTGTTCTTGTACTTGATATAAACAGAATCATATAATATGTACTCTTTGGGTCTGACTTCTTTGCTTAACAATGCCTATGAGATATATCTATGTTGTATGTAGCAGTGTTTCTTTTTTCGGTGTTTCGTTTTTATTAGTAGTTTTCCATTATATCAATATACCACAATTAGTCTGTTCATCCTCTGGTTTCCAGATTGGGCTACTATGAATAAAGCTTCTGTTAATATTCTTATTTGTAGCCGTATGTACTTATTTCTTTTGGATGTATGCCTAGGAGTGAAGTTGCCATGTCATAAGATGGGCATATATTTAAATGTATTAGCACATTCCCGATAGTTTTCCAAAGTTATTTTTCCATTTTACATTCCCATGAGCAATATTTGAGAATTCTAGTTGGTCCACGTCCTGACCAAACTTGGAATTGTCTATTTTTAAAAAATTTTAGCCATTCCTGTGTTTTTAATTTTTATTTTGCATCTTGCCGATGAGCAATAATGTTAAGTCTCTTCTTAAAATAAATTTTAAGTATAACATATACAGCAAAATGCACACATTTAAGTGAATGGCTTAATGAATTATTTATTACCTTGTCATATAACCCTCATGATCAGGAGTACTCTTCATTCATTCAATCAGTCAGCTAATTTACTGCCTATCTGCTATGTGCCAGGTATAGTTCTAGGCCCAGGGATACAGGAATTATCAAGAAAATCAAAGGCTCTGTCCTCATGGAGTCCAAGTTCTTGTCCTCAAGTTTATATCCTATTGAGGGAGATGGACAATAAATAAATACGGAATATAATGCTAGATGGTAACAGTTGTAGAAAAAATATTGTTGTAGAAAAACACAGGGTAAAGGAATAAGAGTGGCAGGGACTGCTGTATGTAGGATGATTAGAGAAGGAATCTCTGAGGAGATGACATTTGGACAAAGAGAGACAGTGATTCATGTGAATCTAGGAAAAGAGCATTCCAGGCAGACAGAATGGCAGGTTCAAAGGCCTTGAAGTGGTAGGTGCTTGGCTTGCTTGAGGCATGGCAGGGATTAGCTGAAGTGCATTGAGCAAGGGGTGATGATGGGGGAGGAAGTTGTCAGTTCCAGGGGCCAGGTCAGGTAGCTTGTTGGTCATGGGGAGCACTGAAGGGTTTTGAATAGAGGAGTGTCATGATCTGAATTGTTTTTTCTTAAACAGCTGGCTTCTGTGTGGAAAATAGACTACATTAACAGGAGAAGCAGGGAACTCAGGAAGCTATTATAATAGTACAAGCTGTAAAAATCATGATGGCTTGGACTAGAGTGGTAACAGTGGAATGGCGAAAAGCAGTTGGATTTGGAGAATAGTTAGAACTTGCTGATCATTTGGTTGTGGTATCTGAGGAAAATAGAGGAGTCAAGGATAATTATAGGGCTTTTGGCTTGAGCAGTTGGGTGAGTGGTTGGTACCATATACTGAGAAGGCAAAGACTTGGGAAAGTGTATGCTTTGGGGGTGATGAATAAAATCAAGAGGTCAGGTTTGGAGACATTCAGCTGAAACTCCTTCCCACCTTAGCAGTCATCCCTCCTGTTCAGGTATCCACTGATGCTGGGAATGTGCATTATTTGTTTCTTTTTCTTACTACTGCCAGGAACACCTGGCCTCTTTGTCCTTCCCTGTGTCTTTATGCTGACATCAGTTTCCTGAGATTCCATTTTCATTTCTTTGCTACAAAAGCAGAGAGGAGTTTCCACTTACGTTTTAGAAGTTTCATCAGGTTAAGTTCCTAATACCGCAAGTTAGATTTAGAGTATGTTTATGCAGCAATAGGTTTTTAACTTTTGGACATAATTTCAAACTTACTGAAAAGTTACGAAAATAATACAAAGAACTCTCTGATATGCTTTCTTTAGCACTAAATGTTAACATCTTGCCACGTTTGCTTTATCGTTCTTTCTCTCCATATTCATATTATTGTTGTTTCCTGAGCCATTTGAGAGAGTAAGCTGTAGACTTCGTGTTCCTCTATCCCTAAATATTGCAGCATATATTTCCTAATCACAAAGTCATTCTCTAACATAAACCCGAAGAGTCAAAGTCCAGAAACTGAAATAAATGTTGATGTAATAGTGTATTTCCTGATGTACAGCCCCTTATTTCCATCTGGCCAGTTGTCCCATTCATGTCCCTTACAGCAGCCTCTTTTCTCCCACTCTTAAGATCTAATCCAGGACCATGCATTATATTTAGTTATCAT
>NW_012103288.1:0-12134 GCF_000951045.1 Mandrillus leucophaeus | reverse complement strand
CGGCTAGTTTTTTGTATTTTTTAGTAGAGACGGGGTTTCACCGTGTTGGCCAGGATGGTCTCAATCTCCTGACCTCGTGATCCGCCCGTCTCGGCTTCCCAAAGTGCTGGGATTACAGGCTTGAGCCACCGTGCCCGGCCCAGTTGTTCTAATTTTTTAAATCTGCTATTCATCAAATTGCACTTGTATTCTCAAGTACTGTAGTCCATCAATATCTCTTCTCGTTCAGACCTTCAATCTTTATTTCTCCTTGTTGGTTTCTGCCCTCTTTCCTAAAAACATGCTCCTTCAATCCTAAAAATAGGTTCTTATTTTCTCCTTAAGTAGACTATCTTCCCCCTCTTTTAGAAAGAGAAGTAGATATGTTCTTTTCTTCTGCTTCTTTATTAGTCCACTTAACAGCAATCTGACTTTCTTTCACAACTCTACTGAATCTCTTTGCCAATTTCCTTTCAAAATCCAGTTACCTTTTTTCTTTCATAGTTGAGATTTTATTGGTTGTACTGAAGATCAGTACACATTCAGTTGTCCACAATTCTTAACGTATGTACAGAAAATCTAAAAAGCCATGTGTTACAATTCTGTTTCAAACAGTTATTTGCAATCACTTAAAATTTGGAGGCAAATTTTCCTTAAGAGGATATCAAGTTCCAGTATCTTCAGATTTTGATAAGCCTTTGATTAGAGGCGTCAGCCACTGCACCCAGCCATATACCATTACTTTTTGTATATTGGTTTAATTATTAGAACTTGCTGAACTAACGTTCTAGTCCTTAGCGGTATTTTTGGTGTGTGTGTATATGTGTTTGGATTCCTTAGGATTTTCTGTATATGGTTCATGTTATCTTTGAATAAAGACATTTTACTTCTTCCTTTCCAATTGTGATGCCTTAACTTCTTTTCTTTCTTCCATATTGCACTGACAAGATCTTTCAGCATGTTGTTGAAAACAAGTGGTGAGGGCGTGCATTCTCGTTTTTTCTGATCTAAGGAAGAAAATATTTTGTCTTTTACTATAAAGTATGATATTAGTTGTAGGTTTTTCATAGATGGCCTTTATAAAGGTAAGAACATTTTCCCTTTTTTAAAAACCATGAATGGGTATGGGTGTGTGAAAATGCTTTTTCTGTATCTATTGAGATGATCATGTGACTTTTATCATTTATTTGATTTATACTGTGTGTTACATTAATTGATTTTTGCATGTTAAGCCAATCTTCCATTCCTGGATAAGTCTCACTTGGTCATGATATTACAATTGTTTTCTATGTTGCTGAATTTGACTTGCATATTTATATATATTTTTTCTTTCATTTTTTCTTTTTTTGAGACAGCATCTCACTTTGTCACCCAGGCTGGAGTGCAATGGCATGATCTCGGGTCACTGCAGCCTCAACCCCCCCAGGTTCAAGTGATCCTACTCCCTCAGACTCCCAAGTAGCTGGGACTACAGGCGTGTGCTGCCATGCCTGGCTAATTTTTTAAAATGTTTTTTGTAGAAATGAAGTTTCACTGTGTTGCCCAGGCTGGTCAAGACTCCTGAGCTCAAGTGATCCGCCTGCCTTGGCCTCCCAAAGTGCTAGGATTATAGACAGGCGTGAGCCATTGTGCCTGGTCTGGCTTGCTAATATTTTGTTAATGATGTATTTCTCCTATATTTATGAGGAATATTGAACTGTGGTTGTGTTTTTTGTTTGTTTTTTTTTTTGTTTTTTTCGAGACAGAGTCACACTCTGTAGCCCAAGCTGGAGTGCATTGATGCAGTTTCAGCCCACTGCAACCTCTGCCTCCCGGACTCAAGTGGTTCTTATGCCTCAGCCCCCTGAGTAGCTGGGACTGCAGGCACATGCCACCACACCCCGCTAATTTTTGTATTTTTAGTAGAAATGGGGTTTCACCATGTTGCCCAAGGTGGTCTCGAACTCCTGAGCTCAGGTTATCTGCTCGCCTTGGCCTCCCAGAGTGCTGGGATTACAGGCATAAGCCACCACACTCAGCCTGATCTGTAGTTTTCTAGTGATGTCTTTGTGTGGTTGCAGTATCAGACAAACATGGGTTGTTTTAGTTTTCTGTTGCTGCTGTAACAAATTACCACAAACAATGATTTAAAGCAACGTGCATGTCTCATCTCAGTTTCTGTAGGTCAGATGTTGGGCACAATGTGGCTCAGATGGTTCTCTACACGGTCGAAACCAAGGCAAGGTTTTGTTCCTTTCAGGAAGCTCTAGTGAAGAATTCATTTTCAGGCCCAGTCAGGTTGTTGGCAGGATGCAGTTCCATGTGACTGTAGGACTGAGGTTCCGTTCCTTCCTGGCTGTTGACCTGGGATTCTTCTCAGCTTCTAGAGGCTGTCTGCATTTCCTAGCCTCCTGGCCCCCTTCAAAGCCAGTTACAGCAAATTAGGTTCCTCTTGCTTCAAATCTCTCTTTCCCCTTTGCCACATCTCCGTGATGCATCTTTCTTAGCTCTAACCAGAGAAATTTCTCCCCTCTTAAGGGCTCATGCGATTAGATTGGGCCCATCCAGATAATCCAGACTAATCTCCTTATTTTAAGGTCTGTGATATTAATTATATTTGCAAAGTCCCTTCATAGCAGTACATAGATTATGTTTGATTGAATAATGAGGGGACAGGAATCTTGGGGAGATATCTTTAGAATTCTGCCTACTACATAGGCCTCATAGAATTAATTAGGGAATGTTCTTCTATTTTCTTTTTTTTGTGTGAGACATAGTCTCACTCTGTCACCCAGGCTGGAGTGCAATGACACGATCTTGGCTCACTGCAACCTCCACCTCCCAATTTCAAGCAATTCTCCTGCTTCAGCCTCCCAAGTAGCTAGGATTACAAGTGCCTGCCACCATGCCCAGCTAAGTTTTTGTATTTTTAGTAGAGACGGGGTTTTGCCATGTTGGCTAGGCTGGTCTCGAACTCCTGATTCAGGTGATCCGCCCGCCTCGGCCTCCCAAAGTGCTGGGATTACAGGCATGAACCACTGCACCCGGACTGTTCTTCTATTTTCTTTTCCTTTTTTTTTGAGACAGAGTCTTGCTCTGTCCCCAGGTTGGAGTGCAGTGGCGCAATCTCAGCTCACGGCAACCTCCGCCTCCTGGGTTCAAGCGATTCTCTTCCCTCAGCCTCCCGAGTAGCTGGGACTACAGGTGCACACCACCATGCCTGGCTAATTTTTGCATTTTTAGTAGAGACGGAGTTTCACCATGTTGGCCAGCATGGTCTCAATCTCTTGACCTCATGATTCCCCCACCTCGGCTTCCCAAAGTGCTGGGATTACAGGTGTGAGCCACTGCACCCAGCTTGTTCTTCTATTTTCTAAAAGAGTTTGTGGAGAATTCTTTTATTTCTTCTTTAAATATTTGATAAGACACTATCTGGCCTTGTGCTTTTTTTATGTGTGTAGGGGAAGGATTTTAGATTATTAATTCAATTTCTTGATATCCTACCTTTTTAAGTCAGTCTTGGTAAGGGATGTTTTTCTAGGAATTTGTTCATTTCATCAGAATTGTCAAATTTGTGGACATAAAGTTGTTCATAGCATTTCTTCATAATCCCTTGGAATTTTTGTAGGGTCTGTAATGATGTCCTTTCTTTTATTCCTGATTTTGGTAAATTGTGTCTTTTTTATTCTGGTCATCCTATCTATAGGTAAAAAGAACCAACTTTTGGTTTTATTGCTTTTCTCTAGTGTTTTTCTGTATACTCTTCAATTGATTGTGGTCTAATCTGTAGTATTTCCTACCTTCTGATTGCTTGGGATTTAGTTGGCTTGTCTTTTTCTAATTTCCGAAATTGGAAACTGAAGCTATAGATTGAAGACCTTTCTTCTTTTCTGCTATAGATGTTTTAAGTACCAATTTAGCTATATCCCATAAATTTTGATGTGTTATGTTTTTATTTTCTTTCAGTTCAAAATATTTTCCTTTTGAATTTTTTTTTTCTTTGATTCATGGGTTGTTTAGAACTGTTGTTTATTTGTGACCAGCCTGGGCAACATGGCAAAACCCCATCTCTGCAAAAAATACAAAACTTTTCTGGGTGTGGTAGTGCCCACCTGTAGTCCCAACTACTTGGGAGGCTTAGGTGAGAGGATCAGTGAATCATGATCGTGCTGCTGCTGCACTCCACCCTGGGCAACAGTGAGACCCTGTCTCAAAAAAAAAAAAAAAAAAAGAAAAAGAAAAAAAAAGTATGTTCGTTATTTTGAAATGTTTAGAGATTTCCCATACTTCTCTCTGCTCTTCATTTTTATTTAATTCTGTTGTTGTTGTTGAACCTACTTTGTATGATTTCAGTCATTTTAAAATTGAGAATTTCTTATGCTCTATCATATAATTTAACAAGCTTTCTCTATAAAGGGCCATATAATAAATATTTTGGCTTTATGTGCCATATGGTCTGTGTTGCGGCTATTCATTTCTGCTGTTGTAGTGCCGAAGCCTCCATATACAATACATAAACCAATGGAAATGCCTGTGTTAGCATAAAACTTTATTTATAAAAACAGACAGTAGAGCTGACTTTGGCCCTTGGGGATATAGTCTGTCCTTGAGGATGTTCTGGTTGTGCTTGAAGAGAATATATATTCTTTTCTTGTTGGATGGAGGAGTATTACTGATTTTCTGTCTGTGTTTTTTTTTTTTTTTTTTTTTTTTGAGACGATGTTGCCCAAGCTGGAGTGCAGTGGCACCGTCTCAGCTCAGTGCAATCTCTGCCTCACAGGTTCAAGCGATTCTCCTGCCTGAGTAGCTGGGGTTACAGGCACGTGCCACCACACCTGGCTAATTTCTGTATTTTTAGTAGAGACGGGGTTTCACCGTGTTGGTTAGGCTGGTCTCGAACTCCTGACCTCATGATCCACCTGCCTCAGCCTCCCAAAGTGCTGGGATTACAGGCGTGAGCCACCGCACCCGGCCCAGTCTGGATTTTTAATCAGTGTATTAGTTTGTTCCCACACTGCAAATAAAGACATATCCGAGACTGGGTAATTTATAAAGGAAAGAGGTTTGACTCACAGTTCCACATGGCTGGGGAGGCCTCACATTCATGACGGAAGGTGAATGAGGAGCAAAGTCATATCTTACATGAAAGGAGGCAAGAAAGCTTGTGCAGGGGAACTCCCATGTATAAAACCATCAGATCTCTTGAGACTTATTCACTACCGTGAGAACAGTATGGGGGAAACTGCCCCATGATTCAGTTATCTCCACCTGGCCCCACCCTTGACACGTGGGGATTATTACAATTCAAGGTGAGATTTGGGTGGGGACACAGCCAAACCATATCAGTTTCTGAGAGTGGGATACTTAAGTCTTTATCATTGTTGAACTCTTTATTCTTTCTGCCAATTTTTGCTGCATGTATTTTAGGTCTTATTGTTTGGTGGATATATATTTATAATTGTTCTGTTTCTGATGTCATGACTCTCTTATAATGATTTCTCTCTGTCTCTAATAATACTATTTTATCTGATACTAAGCCCTTTTATTATTGGTTTGCATGATATATCTTTTTTCATTCTTTAACTCTCAGTCTCTCTGTGTTTGAATCTATAGTGTTTTTGGTAGATGGCATACAGTTGGACCTTGTTTTTCCAGCCACTCTAACAATTTCTGTCTTTTGAGTTTAGTCTTTTTTTGATATGGAGTTTCACTCTTGTTGCCCAGGCTGGAGTGTAATAATGTGATCTCGGCTCTCCGCAACCTCTGCCTCCTGGGTTCAAGCAATTCTCCTGCCTCAGCCTCCTGAGTAACTGGGATTACAGGCATGCGTCGCCATGCCTGGCTAATTTTTGTATTTTTAGTAGAGACAGGGTTTCTCCATGTTGGTCAGGCTGGTCTCTGTCTCTTATACACATCTAGATGTGTATAAGAGACAGGCTCAGGTGATCCACCTGCCTTGGCCTCCCAAAGTGCTGAAATTACAGGTGCAAGCTACTGTGTTGGCCTGTTTTGTTTTTTTGTTTGTTTGTTTGTTTTTTGAGATGGAGTCTCACTCTGTTGCTCAGGCTAGAGTGCAGTTACACCATCTCGGCTCACTGGAACCTCCGCCTCCTGGACTCAAGTGATTCTCCTGCCTCTGCCTCCCGAGTAACTGGGATTACAGGCACCTGCCTCTGTGCCCAGCTAATATTTTTTATATTTTTAGTAGAGATGGGATTCTACCATGTTGGCTAGGCTTGTCTCTTACTCCTGACCTCAGGTGATCCACCTGCCTCAGCCTCCCAAAGTGCTGGGGTTACAGGCGTGAGCCACTGTGCCCGGCCAGGTATTTGTTTATTTGTATATCTCTTGGCTTTTTCTGTTTGCTTGTACCTCTTTTATTGCCTTATTTTATGTTTAATAGTTTTTTTTAAGCGTATGGTTATTTTGTTGCTTTTGTCTTTTGTTTTTACTATTTTTGAGTTGTTTTCTTAGTACTTGCTCTGGTCCTTATAATAAGCATCTTAACTTATAGGCCAATTTAACTAAGTTAATGCTAATTTAATTCTGTAATATAGCTTCTTTCCCCTTTTATGCAATTGTTTTCGTGTTTATTATATCTATATTTGCTATAAACCCAATAATTCAGTATTGTTATTAATCTTGTATTACATAAAACAGTAATAATTACTTAAATTCTTTTAAAAATTTAAGAGAAGGAAGTTAAAAAATATATACTTTAGTTAAATTATTTTCAGTAGAAACAGACTCGTGCTATGTTGCCCAGGCTGGCCTTGGCCTCCTAAACTGTTGGGATTATAGGTGTGAGCCATTGCACCTGTCCAAAAATACGTATTTTATATTTACCTACGTATTTGCTTTTCCTAGTGCTCTTTGTTTCTTTGGGTACAGTCAGGTTACCATCTGTTTCTTTGGGTACAGTCAGGTTACCTTTCAACTTGAGAGACTTCCTTTGGAATTTCTTGTAAGTCAGGTTTGCAAGCAATGGATTCTCTGTAAGTCTTTGAAATGTCTTTATTTCACCTTCATTTTTGAAAGATAGCTTTGCTGGATATGAAGTTCTTGGTTGCTAGTTTTTTTCTTTTAGCACTTTGAATGTCATTTCCTGCCTTCTGGCTTCTTTTGCTTCTGATGAGAAGTCAGCTGTTAATATTGTTGCCTCCCTGTACATGATGAAGTATTATTTTCATTTTTGTTCTTGCTGCTTTCAAGATTTTCTGGTTTTGGCTTTAATCAGTTTCACTATGATATGTCTAGATGTGGATCTCTTTGTGTGTATTGCAGCTACAGTTCATTGAGCTTCCTGACTCTGTAAATACATTTTTAAAAAATCAAGTTGTAAATTGTTTTTGGTCACTATTTTTGTCCTCTTTCACATCACTTCTTCTGGGGCTTCTAATTTGTGTATGGTGGTATATTTGAATTGCTCCACACACTTCTGAGACTGTTTTACTTTTTAAAAATTTTTTACTTTTTGTTTGTTTGTTTAAGAGATAGGATCTTGCTTTGTTTCCCAGACTCATGGCTGATTGCAACCTTGACCTTCTGAGCTCAAGCCCTCCTCCTACCTTAGCCTCCCAAGTAGCTGGGGCTACAGGCGTACGCCACCACACCTGGCCGATTTTTAATTTCTTATAGAGACAGTGTCTCGCTGTGTTGCCTAGGCTAGTCTTATACTCCTGGCCTCAAGCAATACTCTAGCCTGGCCTCCCAAAATGCTGGAGTTACAGGCATGAGCCACTGCACCCGGCTTGTATTTCTTCATTGTTTTTTCTCTCGTTTCTTCAAGTTAGATAATTTCTATTGTCCTTTCTTCAAGTTTTCTGATTTTTTTCTTCTACTCCAGTATTCATTTTCAGAATTTTGATTTGGTTGTCTTTTTTTATTTTCCAAATTTATTTGTGCCCTGTTTATATCATGGTTCTCTTTATTTTTTATTTTTTTACTATGGTTCTCTTTAAAAATAATTTCTATCTCTTCATTAAGATTTTCTTTTTGTTTGAGGCATTGTTCTCATATTTTTTTAGTCCTTTAAAGAAATTTGGAGTCTGTCTGCAAAGTGTCGCATTTGGGCCTCCTCAGGGGCATTTCCAACTCCATGTTGTTTTTTCTCATGTGTTTGGGTCACATTTTCCTGCATTTTTGAATGTCTCATAACTTTTTGTTGAAACTGGACATTTTACCTACTATATTGTAGCAACTTTGATTTCTGGATTTTTCCTCCTGAGGGTTGTCATTGCTTTATTGTTTTTATTTTTTAAGTAACTTTCCTGGACTAAATCTGTGGAATCTTTTTCTCACTGTGGTATGTGGCTGCAGGTTGCTAATGTCTCTGCTCAGTTTTTATATATTTTTTAAAAATTATTTTTAAAAATCAGTTTGGGCTGGGCACAGTGCCTCAGGCCTGTAATCCTAATACTTTGGGAGGTCAGGGCGGGAGGATTGCTTGAGGCCAAGGGTTTAAGACCAGCCTGGGCAACATAGTAAGACCCTGTCTCTGCAAAAAATAAAAGAAGTTAGCTGGGTATGGTGGTATGTGCCTGTAGTTGCAGCCACCTAGCAGGCTGAGACAGAAGAATTGCTTGAGCCCAGGAGTTTGAGGTTGCAGTGAGTTATGACTGTGCCACTGCCTGGGCAACAGAGCAAGACCCTGGCTCTAAAAAAGACAAAATCCAAGCACAGGACACAGAATTGCAGCAAATGGCATTCTTTTTTTTTTGAGATGGAGTCTTGCTCTGTCACCCAGGCTGGAGTACAGTGGCACGATCTCGGCTCAGTGCAAGCAAGCCGGGTTCACACCATTCTTCTGCCTCAGCCTCCTGAGTAGCTGGGAATACAGGCACCCACCACCACGCCTGACTATTTTTTTTGTATTTTTAGTGGAGATGGGCTTTCACCGTGTTAGCCAGGATGGTCTCGATCTACTGACCTCGTGATCCACCCACTTCGGCCTCCCAAAGTACGGGGATTACAGGCGTGAGCCACTGCACCCAGCCGCTAAGTAGCTAACCAGATATTAGAACGTCCACCCTTCTTTGTGACACCTGAGCTCACGAGTGAACTCTGCTTCCAAGTACTCCTGCAGAGTACACCACAAGCCTGTCTGTATTCTCAAGCCATCCACTTCAGTTCATGTGACCACACTTGCATGTCAGCAACAGAAGAGAGCACACATCGTATAGCATTTATAGTAGTTGTCAGAGATGTAGGGGAAATACAAGTATTGGTTCACTTAATACATTCAACTAATGTGGGCTATCTAAGAACAAAACTCACTTAAAGTTTTCCAACAGATGTAGATGTTCTTTGAATACAAAAAACATTCATAAATCATTTGCTATTATTGCTCTCTGCATACCCTCTCACCAAAGCCTCAGAATTGAGAGACACATAACACCAAGTTAAAAAATATCCATTATGGGTCAGGCATGGTGACTCAAGCCTATAATCCTAGCACTTTGGGAGGCTGAGGCAGGAGGATTGCTTGAGCCTAGGAGTTGGAGACCAGACTGTGCAACATGAAGTGAATCCCTGTCTCTACAAAAGATAAAAAAAATTAGCCAGGCGTGGTGGTGCAACTCAGGAGGCTGAGGTGGGAGGATCATCTGAGCCTAGGAGGTAGAGTTTGCAGTGAGCCAAGATCACACCGCTGCACTCCAGCTTGGGTGACAGAGTGAGGCTCTGTCTTAAAAAAAAAAGAAAAAGTCTGTTCCGCACCACCAAATTTTGTCATGTGCTCTTACCTCTCCTCGTTCGTGCTAGCCTTTCATGTCTCAGCACCACCATCAATCACACATGAAGTTTCAAAAGTACACACAGCCTTTACCTTTGCCTTCATAGCATTGATGAGATTTCATAAACGAAAGGATCTGCTCAGTTTTTACTGTTTTTGTTTTTTTTAATTAAAAAAAAACTTTAAAGTCTGGCTTGCTGAAATTACATCTGTATCTATTATCCTACTGGTCAGTTAGCGATTGGTTAAAGGTTGTACTAAAACACCATGAGCCAGTAAAGCTTGCCTATAGATCTTTGTGTGTTGGTGACTGCCTTCAAAGCTCATAATTTTTACTTTCCACTGGGCCTTTCTGAGTCTTTGCTGCTGCTATGTGTACGCTTATGGTCAGCCAGAGGTGTGTGGATAGTTTGGACCTTCTCCAATATCTGCATCATGAATGTGTGGAACATTTACCAAGGTCCCCTGTAGTCTTTGTTTTCTGACACAGGGTCTTGCTCTGTTGCTTAGGCTAGAGTTCAGTGGCACAGTCATGGCTCACTGCAGCCTCAACTTCCCAAGCTCAAGCAGTGCTCCCACTTTAGACTTCTGAGTAGCTGGGACCACAGGTGTGTGCTACCATCCCTGGCTAATTTTTTAATTTTATTTTTTGTCGAGGTGGGATCTTACTCTGTTGCCAGGCTATGTTTGTTTGTTTGTTTGTGACTGGGTCTTGTTCTGTTGCCTAGGCTGATGTGCAGTGGCACAGTCATGGCTCACTGCAGCCTCGACCTCCTGGGCTCAAGCCATCCTCCCACCTCACCCTCCTGAGTAGCTGGGAGTACAGGCACACATCCCCATGCCCAGCTAATTTTTTTTACTTTTTGTAGAGACACAGTCTTGCTATGATGCCCCGGCTGGTCTTGATCTCCTGGGCTAAAGCAATCCCCCCACCTTGGCCTCCCAAAGTGCTGGAACTACAGGCATGAGCCATAGTGCCCAGGTCCCTTAGTCTTGTTTCTGGATTTCCCTTTTAAATTTCTATCCAGTCTCCTGTTCTGTTGCTTGCACCAGCCATGACAGCAACCTCAGGCTAGCTGAGCCCTTGGTCTTGCTTGTTTGCCACCAAGAAAGCGAACTGTTACTGCCTGTGGGCATGGGGTTTTTCTGTGCTTTGCTTCACAAGTCAGCCCCCTCTGTCAGTGAAGCTGCTGGTTTTCATGGCTTTCCCTACCTTGGTAGAACTACCTTTCCCACTCATTTAGGGGTATGTCATGGGAGCAGCCGTAGACTGCCACTGTTCTTACCGCAGGTTCAGTAGGTTTCTTGTGAATAACCACAGAGAAGATAACATTTGATAAAAGACCTGAAGGAGATTGAGGAAGTATTCCATGTAGATAACTGTGGGAAATAACATTCCTGGCAGAGGGAACACCTTCAGGGCCCTAAGGTGAGAGCATATCTAGAGTGTAAAAGGGATGATAAAGAGGCTCCAGTGTGGCTCCAGTGGAGTAAAGGTAAAGGAAGGACATCAGAACAGACAAGACCGCTTAGGCCACTGTAAGGACTGGCTTTTATTTTAAATGAAATGGGGAGCTTCCCGAGAGCTTTCAGCAGCAGAATTGGGACATATGCTGTCTTATAATTTTAATAGCGGCCATAGTGAAATAGAAGTGAGAATGGCAGAATAGAAGACTCAGGATGAGAGATTCTCGTGATTTCGACAAGGGTAGTAGCAGTGGAGGTGGTGAGAAGTGGTTCAACTCTGGATGTATTTTAAAGGTGGAACAGATGGGATTCTTCTGATGGATTGGAGGTGGTAGGGAATGAACAGATTCAGGTCTTTATTGAAAGGGAAATTTCCTGTTTATTATCTGTAAATGATTTTTCTGTTCCCTTTATTGAGTCCTATAATTTTTTTTTTTTTTTTTTTTTTTGAGATGAAGTCTTGCTCTGTCACCTGGCTGGAGTGCAGTAGTGTAATCTCAGCTCACTGCAACCTCCACCTCCCGGGTTCAAGCGATTCTCCTGTCTCCTGCCTCAGCTTCCCGAGTAACTGGGACTACAGGCATGTGCCACCACGCCCGGATAATTTTTTGTATTTTTAGTAGAGACGAGTTTCACCATGTTAGCCAGGATGATCTCAATCTCCTGACCTCGTGATCCGCCCACCCTGGCCTCCCAAAGTGCTAGGATTACAGGCGTGAGCCACTGCGCCTGGCCAAGTCCTATAATTTCTAAGTCCTTGTATTGATTCCAGTTATTCTTAGATTGGATCATTTTTTGTTCCCTAATGTTCTATTATAATTGCTTTTCTCTGTTTTTTTTCTTCTGAAGGCTTTGTTTCATTCCATTCATTCTATTTTCATCTGTGTCTATTCTGTTTCTTACTATTTCTGACTTATTGGATCCATAATTTTTTCCAGTTTTTCTTTAACTTTGCAATCAGATTTATTTTTCTTCT
>NW_012103287.1:6723-9146 GCF_000951045.1 Mandrillus leucophaeus | reverse complement strand
AGGGGACGCTAGAGGGAGACTGCAAGGCCAGAGAAGGGAGGGATTGGCTCCTCCTCCTGTTTACTGGATGTTCCTGTTGGCAACACCCCCACAATAGCCCTTCAATGTGGCTGAAACTGCCACCGCTTGTCCAGTGTCCAGCTATTTTGCGCAGTCCCAGAACCAGCCTCATGACACTCCTTTGAAGACATCAGCACTACCCAGGCAATGCCTCCTGTTCAAAACCTGTGCCCCATTTCTGCAGGGCTCTGAGCTTCTAGTTTCTTCTTTGATCTCCCACCCCTAGGCATGATGGCTTCTGCAGATACTATGTGCACGTACCTTCATGTCACCTTTTCACTTTTTTAGTCCTCTGATACCTGTTCAACCAATCCCTTAATTTTTGCTGTGAAAACAACTCGTGTGGCTTCTGTTTTCCTAACTGCCCCTGATCGACACCGTGGATCTGAATGTGGGAAGCAAGCAACATGACAATTCTTTACAGTGCAACTATGTGGACAGAGTGTGCTGGGATTGTGAATTACTTTATTTTACAAACTTATTTCGTATAAGAGCTAAACTGTTAATGAATTGAATAAACTTCCATTTTATTAAAATACTTTAACTTTGCATTTTTTATATTAATGCATTATGATTTGTATTGATTTGGTCTTCTAGTTTTAATAAATGAAGTTGAATATTTTAGAAGAAAAAATATCTTATTTTAAAAACATATTATTTTAGAGTTTCCCACAGAAGAGAGAGAGACCGAAAGAGATTTATTTCAAGAAATGGGCTCAGGCGATTGTGGGGGCTGGCAAGTCTGAGATCTGTAGGTCAGGCCAGCAAGGCTGGAAGCTCTTGGGCAGGACTGATGCTGCAGTCTTGAGGCAGAATTCCTTCTTGATGGAAACCTCAGTTTTTGCTCTTCAAAGGTCTTTCAGCAGATTGAATGAGGCCTACTAACATTATCAAAGGTCATCTCTTTTACTTAAAAGTCAACTGATTGTAGATGTTAACCACATCTACACAATACCTTCACAATAACACCCAGATTAGTGTTCACTTGAATAATTGGGTAGTATAGCCTAGCCAAGATGATACATAAAATTAACCATCTCACATATATAAAATAGTATTTTATTTTTAAAAATTCACTTTATGTTTTTGTAAATATATTCAGAGTTTATGTACTTGAAAACTGTTATATTTTCTTTAGAAATAATGCAAAGGTAGAGCTCAGAAAAAAAACAAACAGCTTACCCCCACCAAAATGTTGGCCTGCTGGTTAACCTCTTCCTCCTCAACACTACCCCCTGCCTCCACTGAGACCCACCCCTAACATTTACAGGGCCTGAGGCAAGAGTACACTTGAAGCTTACCCACATTTTCATTTTAAATCAATAATTATAATCTCCATTTGGTACAAAATTTGAAGTTGCAGAAATTTTATCTATTTGTTCAAGTTGTGAGTTTGATGAGAATAATTTTCTTGCTTGTTTTCATTATTTTTGATGAATCTTTGTTAAATATTTGTTAAATATAAAATTTGTAATGTAATGTCTTGTTTGCCAATTTTATGATGGTCATACTGAACTGAAGGCTGGTTATTTTCATTGTTTTCAGGTTTTGAAATTTAAGTAGATCACAATCCCTTTGAGGATTTTCCCTTTTGGAAAGTCTTGAATACCTTTGCTCAGCATGCTCTAATTTGGCAATGTCCCTTAAATATGTTGTGAACAGGGTATAAAAACGTTTATGGCCCTTGGTATATTCTGTCAAATTGCTTTATAAAAACTCATAATCACTTATGTAAATACTTTCATTTATTAAGTTTTTTGGCAGATTTAGTAAACCAAATTGATGGCAGGCCAAAAACGACACCTCGTTTTCATTTCAATTACTGGTGAAATAGACAAAACAGTTTCTCAAGTGTGTACTTTAACAATATATATCAGAAGGCATTTGAGTATTTATAATTCCTGACCAAGTAATTCTACCTGTCAATTTATGCTAAGGAAATAATCTGTACTAAGTATAAAAATATTTTTTTCTAGAATTAATGATGTTGGAAAAGTGAAGCCAATGTTTAATTCTTGGGAACTTATTGTTTAATTATAACACATTTATTTATCAACTTTATGCAGTCCCTAACAATTACCACTATATTAAGGTTATACACTATCATGGGGTAGCAGGGTGGAAGAAATGGGCAGGGAGACTCATAAGGGGAAAACAAGAAACATAAAAAACTCAAAATACTAATTACCTGGACATTTTGAGTACAGTGAAAGTTCAAAGGATGCATTAAAAAGGTTAGAAGGAAATTCATCAGAATATTACTGGTAGTTATATTAGGGTCACAGGATTACAAGCATTTTCTTCTTCTTCAATTGCCTTACAAAATTTTCTATAAGAAGGTTCTATAATATTTTCATTGGAAA
>NW_012103287.1:2314-3948 GCF_000951045.1 Mandrillus leucophaeus | reverse complement strand
AAAAAAGTGTGGGGTTCCTTGTTCAAAAGTTACTAAGACTTTTAAGGCAGGCCAGGCATGGTGGCTTATGCTTGTAATCCCAGCTCTTTGGGAGGCTGACGCAGGAATGATTTAGGCCAGGAGTTCAAAGCCAGCATAAGTGACATAAGTGACATAGGGAGATTCTATCTCTTAAAAAAAAAAAAAAAGAAAATTCAAGGTAGGAGCAGTAGAGCATTAAGCCACTTACAGTTCTCTCTGAGCACAGATCGCGTGCCCATGAAGCCAGCCCGACCTGATGGACTCTCTCCTACTTTGTTTTCTATCTCAAGAATGACATCATCTATAGTGTCTCTGACCATCACTCTTGACTTTTCTTCTCCCTCTCCCCTCACCAGTATATCACCAGGTCTTGAATTCTCCCACTTAAATACCTCTCAAACTTGTCCACACCTCTTTGTCTCCCCTGCCAGCCTTCCTAATTCAGGCTGTCATCACCCTCACCTAGATTGCTTCAGCCTCCCCGACTCGCTACTGCCAGCTCCCTCCTCCACTAAGGCTGAGCAAGGGCCTCAGAATGCAAATCTCATCCTGATTCCTGCCTGCCCTCCCTACCCGTCCCACCACTCTTGCGACAACACCTCAGTGGTACTCCTTGCTTTGGGGATAAAGTATAAACTCTTTAACATGGCTCACAGGATGCTTTCTGCTGACTTTCCAAGCTTCACCTCTCACCATGACTGTTTTCCTCCTGGGGCATTTTTGTCTCCCCTGTCCTCCATGTATCCTAAGGTAGAGCCTCAGGCGTAGAGTCAGACACCATTTTAAAAAAAAAGATCTCACAGGAGAATGGGACCAGCTGTACAGCAGGGACTCACTGGCTGTGGCACATGGCCTGAGCACCCACAGCTGCTCTCCTGGTAGGCATAGGGCGGGGACAAGGACAGCATAGTGCAGTGGCTAAAAGCAGGGCTCAAGGACCAGGCTGCCAAGACACTTCATGCTTTTCTACCTCAGTTTCCTCTTCTGTAAAAATGGGAATAATGAAAGTATCTACCTTAAATTAAGAATGAAATGTGGACATTCCCTGGCAAGCAACCAGCCCCACATAAGCATTTTGGCACGACTCAAATCCATGTCTGCTTCTTTCCATTCCTGTCCGTCAATTACTTTTCCACTAGCCTTTCTCATGCTCATGTCCTCTGCTCATGGTTTCTTGCTCAGGCCTGGACTCCCCCATGGCATCTGCATGTTGCTTTCCCTCTGCATGAACGTTGCTTCTCCTCCAACGTGTCAGCGACACAGTTCTCTCTTGAAACTTTCTGAACTCCTCAACAGAGAGAATCTGATTTGTCCAGAAAATCACTGCAGCCCCCGTAGGGCCAACCTACTGCAATCAGCTGAAGCAGGCACGTGAAGCAGGCACGTGTGGATAACAGCACAACTGAAAACCACCACCTGGGGTTGCTTCCTCCTGTGCGGTTCAGGGAGAAAACCTCTCAGAGGGGTTGGTTGGCTGGAGCTGGCGTTCTGGGTCAGAACCCATTCAGCATTCCCATGGGCTTGAAACTCTGTGCTATCTCCACCTTACATCAGTGCCTTCCCTACCATTCCAGTTCTTCCCTTTATTATTTACTTATTATTTTATTTTATTT
>NW_012103287.1:0-574 GCF_000951045.1 Mandrillus leucophaeus | reverse complement strand
AAAGATAAGATCTTGCTATGTCGCCCATACTGGCCTAGAACTACTGGGCTCAAGCAATCTTCCTTCCTCAGCCTCCCCAGTAGCTGAGTCTACAGGTGCATGTCACTGTGCCCAGTTTAGATTTCATGTCTAAGTTTGATATCTCATGGGTTAGTCTTCCAAGTCAGTTCTCCTTCAAGATTCCTTGACTATTATAATTTTTTTCTTTTTTCATATACATTTTAAATTCAGCTTGTCAAATTCCTTGGTTAAAAACCTGCCAAGGCCGGGCATGGTGGCTTATGCCTATAATCCCAGCACTTTGGGAGGCTGAGGCAGGCAGATTATCTGAATTCAGGAGTTCAAGACCAGCCTGGCCAACATGGTAAAACTCCATCTCTACTAAAAATACAAAATTAGCCCCGCATAGTGGTGCACGCCTGTAGTCTCAGCTACTTGGGAGGCTGAGGCAGGAGAATCACTTGAATTTGGGAGGCGGGCATTGCAGTGAGCCAAGATTGTGCCATTGCATTCCAGCCTGGGTGACAAGAGTGAAATTCCATCTCGAAAACAAAACAAAACAAAACAAAACAAA
>NW_012103286.1:2912-3245 GCF_000951045.1 Mandrillus leucophaeus | reverse complement strand
AGAACACTGAGCAGCTTCTCAGAAAGCTTCTTTCCAGATTTCATCTGAGGATATTTCCTTTTTCACCATAGCCCTCCAAGGGCTTCCAGATATCACTTTGCGAAGTCCCCAAGAACTGTCTTAGCGAAAGGCTTCTTGAGGGGAACGCTTTAACTCTGTGAGGTGATGTCACAGAACGCACAGAAGTTTCTCAGAAAGCTTCTTTCTCTTTGTTATCGGAGGATCTTTCCTTTGGCCCTATAGTCTTCAAACGGATCCGAACTATCTGTTCTCAGACTCCACAGAAATAAGGCTAGCAAAGAGATCCACGAAATACAGATGTAACTCTGTGAG
>NW_012103286.1:608-831 GCF_000951045.1 Mandrillus leucophaeus | reverse complement strand
CTTTTTCACCATACCCTCTATGGGCTTCCAAATATCACTTTTCCAATTTCACAAGAACTGTTTTAGCGAAAGACTTCTTGAGGGTAAAGCTTTAACTCTGTGAGATGATTTAACAGAACACAAAGAAGTTTCTCAGAAAGCTTCTTTCTCTTTGTTATCGCAGAATGTTTTCTTTGGCCCTATAGTCTTCAAAGGGATCCGAAGTATCTGTTCTCAGATTCCA
>NW_012103286.1:0-558 GCF_000951045.1 Mandrillus leucophaeus | reverse complement strand
ATAAGGCTAGCAAAGAGATCCACGAAATACAGATGTAACTCTGTGAGATGAATTAATAGAACACTAAGCAGCTTCTCATAAAGCTTCTTTCCATATTTCATCCGAGGATATTTTTTTTTTTACCATACCCCTCCATGGGTTTCCAGATATATCTTTGCCAATTCCACAAGAACTGTCTTAGCGAAAGGTTTCTTGAAGGGAAGGCTATAACTCTGTGAGGTGATGTCACAGAACAGACAGAAGTTTCTCAGAAAGCTTCTTTCTCTTTGTTATCGGAGGATGTTTTCTTCGGCCCTATAGTCTTCAAAGGGATCCGAAGTCTCTCTTCTCACACTCCAGAGAAATGAGGCTAGCAAAGAGATACACGAAATACAGATGTAAGCCTGTGAGATGAATTAACAGAACACTAAGCAGTTTCTCAGAAAGCTTCTTTCCAGATTTCACTTGAGAATATTTCATTTTTCACCATAGCCCTCTAAGGGCTTCCAAATATCACTTTGCCATTTCCACAAGAACTGTCTTAGCGAAAGGCTTCTTGAGGGAATAGCTGTAACTCTG
>NW_012103285.1:784-1135 GCF_000951045.1 Mandrillus leucophaeus | reverse complement strand
AAAGAAGTTTCTCAGAAAGCTTCTTTCTCTTTGTCATCGGTGGATATTTCCTTTGGACCTATAGTCTTTAAAGGGATCCGAAATATCTCTTCTCCGATTCCACAGAAATAAGGCTAAAAAAGAGATCGACGAAACACAGATGTAACTCTGTGAGATGAATTAACAGAACACTAAGCAGTTTCTCAGAAAGCTTCTTTCCAGATTTCATTTGAGGGTATTTCCTTTTTCACCATAGACAACAAAGGGCTTCCAAATATCACTTTGCCAATTCCACCACAACTGCCTTAGCGAAAGGCTTCTTGAGGGGAAAGCTGTAACTCTGTGAGATGATTTCACAGAACACAAAGAAGT
>NW_012103285.1:538-734 GCF_000951045.1 Mandrillus leucophaeus | reverse complement strand
CTCTGTGAGATGATTTCACAGAACACAAAGAAGTCTCTCAGAAAGCTTCCTTCTCTTTGTTATCGGACTATATTTCCTTTGGTCCTATAGTCTTCAAAAGGATTCGAAGTATCTGTTCTCAGATTCTACAGAAATAAGGCTAGTAAAGACATCCAAGAAATACAGATGTAACTCCGTGAGATGGATTAACAGAACA
>NW_012103285.1:0-484 GCF_000951045.1 Mandrillus leucophaeus | reverse complement strand
GCTTCCAAATATCACTTTGCCAATTCCACAAGAACTGTCTTAGCTAAAGGCTTCTTGAGGAGAAAGCCGTAACTCTGTGAGATGGTTTCACAGAACACAAAGAAGTTTCTCAGAAAGCTTCTTTCTCTGTGTTATCGGAGAATATTTCCTTTGGCCTTAAAGTCTTCAAAGGGATCCGAAATATCTGTTCTCAGGTTCCACGGAAATAAGGATAGCAAAGAGTTTCAGGAAATACAGATGAATCTCTGTGAGATTAATTAACAAAACACTAAGCAGTTTCTCAGAAAGCTTTTTTCCAGACTACATCGGAGGATATTTCGTTTTTCATCATAGCCCTCTATGGGCTTCCAAATGTCACCTAGCCAATTCCAGAAAAACTGTCTTGCCGAAAGGCTTCTTTAGGGGAAAGATATAACTCTGTGAGATGGTTTCACAGAACACAAATAAGTTTCTCAGAAAGCTTCCTTCTCTCTGTTATCGGAGG
>NW_012103284.1:10768-11639 GCF_000951045.1 Mandrillus leucophaeus | reverse complement strand
AGGTAATTTTTAAATTAAACTCTTAATTATTTCTAACTCTGCATTTTCATGTGTGATAAATGTCTTTGAAAAAGAGTAACCAGCTGGGCACAGTGGCTCACGCCTATAGTCCCAGCACTTTGAGAGGCCAAGGTGGGTGGATCGCTTGAGTTCAGGAGTTTGAGACCAGCTTGAGCGAAACCTTGCCTCTACAAAAAATACCAAAATTACCTGGGCATGGTGGCCCATGCCTGTGGTCCCAGCTACTCAGGAGGCTGAGGTGGAAGGATCACTTGAGCCCAGGAGACGGAGCTTGCAGTGAGCTGAGATTGCACCACTGCACTCCAGCCTGGGCAATAGAGTGAGATCCTGTCTCAAAAAAAAAAAAAAAAAAGTAACCAACATCATTTTCAGAATAATAGCAATGCAAAACATTTTTTCCTATGTGAAGGAGTAGTCAAATTATCTCTTTTATTTGGGGAATTCAAAAGTGAGACAGACACTCCCAAGGATAAATAAGACAATCTGTTGGAGAGTGGGAGAGAAACAGTAGAATGCCTGTTTCTATTTATTGCATATCCTTTGTGTTTAAAATATCTCAGAGTCGGCCGGGTGCAGTTGCTCAGGCCCATAATTCCAGCACTTTGGGAGGCCGAGGCAGGCGGATCACCTAAGGTCAGGAGTTCGAGACCAACCTGATCAACAAGGTGAAACTTTGTTCTCTATTAAGAACAAAGCTGGGCATGGTGGTGGGGCCTGTAATCCCAGTTACTTGAAGGCTAAGGCAGGAGAATCACTTGAATCTGGGAGGCAGAGGTTGCAGTGAGCCGAGATCACTCCACTGCACTCCAGCCTGGGTGGCAGAGTGAAACTCTGTCTCAAAATAAATAAA
>NW_012103284.1:4868-6003 GCF_000951045.1 Mandrillus leucophaeus | reverse complement strand
GAGGTTGAGGCAGGAGAATCACTTGAACCCAGGAAGCGGAGGTTGCAGTGAGCCAAGATTGTGCCTCTGCACCCCAGCCTGGGTGACAGAGTGAGACTCCATCTCAAAGAAAATAAAAATAAAATAAAAATAGAAATCATGCATGGAAATAATACACTCAACCTCAGGACCGTGATGGCCTCTAAGGAGGAAGGAGAGGAGTAAGAATTGGGGATAAGGCTATATCTCTTTTTAAAAAGTGGAAACACGTTGACGCGTTAATTCTTGGTTATAGTCACATGGGTGTTAGTTATGCTATTTTGTGAATTTTTCTGTATGTTTGAAATATTTCAGAATTAAAACTATTTTAAGGGCAAAAAAATCTTAATTCCTCCCCTCACCTCCCTATCCATGGCCAAAGGGCCTCGTTCGAGTCCTCACATTTCTCCTTGGATTACTACAATAGTCACACTGTTTTCCCAGCCTCCCTTTTCACTTCTTTTTAGCCTATCCATCACATTCAGATAAAATACACATTGTAAAACAAAAATTGGAGCATGTTATACCCATTTGTGGCCCTTTAATGGCCTATGTTCATTAGCCAAATCCATAAAAATGCTGCAGAACAAAAGACCACAAAAATCTCAAGTGCATGCAACAATAAGCATTGAGTTGGCCTATGAATCTGAATGGTCAGCTGAGCTGACCTAGACTGGGCTTGGCAGGGGTGAGTTGACTCTGGTCCACAGTGCTGTTATCCTGCTAGCCTGGGCAGGCTCCTCTAGTGGTGATGGCACACATGTAACTAGGGAAATGGAAATGCACAAAGCCTCTTAAGGCCTAGGCTTGGAGCAGGCACACCAACACCTACACCTCATTGTATTGGTCAAAGCTAGTTACAGGCCTGTTGGGAACAGTTGCTCACACCTGTAATCCCAGCACTTTGGGATGCCGAGACAGGTGGATCACTTGAGGCCAAGAGTTCGAGACCAGCCTGGACAACATGGTGAAACCCCATCTCCACAAAAATTACAAAAATCAGTCAGGCGTGGTGGTGTGCGTCTGTAGTCCCAGTTACTCTGGAGGCTGATGTGGGAGGATTGCTTGAACCCAGGAGGCGGAGGTTGCAGTGAGCCATGATCACACCACTGCACTC
>NW_012103284.1:0-335 GCF_000951045.1 Mandrillus leucophaeus | reverse complement strand
ATATATTTTTATAACAAGTTAAATATTAAAATATTATTTTTGTATATTTTTTTCTAAAAATTATTTTTCTTCTAAAATACTCAGAATTATTTGTTAAACTTAAAAGGCAGACTGAAAACTATAAACAGTAAATACAAAAATTGTTAGTCTCTCTACTTAAGCAATGCTGAAAATTTGGTGTTTTTTTCTTTTTCTTTGAGACAGGATCTACTCTGTCACCCAAGCCAGAGTGCAACAGCAAAATCATGGGTTACTGCAGCCTTGACTGCCCAGGCTCAAGCGATCCTCTACCTCAGTCTCTTGAGTAGGTGAGACTACAGGTGTGTGCCGCCAAG
>NW_012103283.1:1299-1970 GCF_000951045.1 Mandrillus leucophaeus | reverse complement strand
ATGAGAAAAAGGTGAAGAGAGGTCTCATGTATGGAATGCCACTGAGCGGTTTCCACTGAATTAAACAACTAGGAATCACTGGAACATGGAAAAAACCAGTTTCAATGGAGTGATGGGGCCAGAAGATGCAGTGCAGTGAGTTGAGGAGCACTCACAGCAGAGAGTAAAAACACCTCTGATCTCTATTGCCAGTAAACTTTCATGTCTAGAGAACACTGTGTACTTGGTTTCAAAATTACTAAACTGGTAGCAATTCCACTACAGTGAATATTAAAACTGAAAATATATGATCAATTTCTAAATTCAAGATGACTCTCCTTAAAGGAATTCTAATTCTTCCTATATAAAGCTATTCATTACAAATAAAAAGAGATTTTTATGGAGTCCACAATCCTATTATTCTATTTTTATGAGGGGCTATATTCTAAATTAGAAACATTGCTTCTTCCTGCGGGGGGTATGGGGTGGGGTGAGAGAAGATGTAAGTTGTTCTTGAAATCTTGTCATCTCTGAAATTCTTAATCACTTCATTTGTGTGAGATTAAAGCAAATATTAGGGTAGATTTAAAAAGTCATTATTGCTAAAAATGATAAAGGGGATATCACCCCGACCCCACAGAAATACAAACTACCATCAGAGAATACTATAAATACCTCTACACAAATAAACT
>NW_012103283.1:836-1192 GCF_000951045.1 Mandrillus leucophaeus | reverse complement strand
GACCAGATGGATTCACAGCTGAATTCTACCAGAGGTACAAGGAGGAGCTGGTACCATTCCTTCTGAAACTATTCCAGTCAATAGAAAAAGAGGGAGTCCTCCCTAACTCATTTTATGAGGCCAACATCATCCTGATACCAAAGCCTGGCAGAGACACAACAGAAAAAGAGAATTTTAGACCAATATCCCTGAGGAGCATTGATGCAAAAATCCTCAATAAAATACTGGCAAACCGGATCCAGAAGCACATCAAAAAGCTTATCCACCATGATCAAGTGGGCTTCATCCGTGGGATGAAAGGCTGATTCAACATATGCAAATCAATAAATGTAATCGAGCATATAAACAGAACCAAA
>NW_012103283.1:0-786 GCF_000951045.1 Mandrillus leucophaeus | reverse complement strand
AGCTGAAACTGGATCCCTTCCTTACTCCTCATACAAAAATTAATTCAGGATGGATTAGAGACTTAAATATTAGACCTAAAACCATAAAAACCCTAGAAGAAAACCTAGGCAATACCATTGAGGACATAGGCATGTGCAAGGACTTCATGTCTAAAACACCAAAAACAACAAAAGTCAAAATTGACAAATGGGATCTAATTAAAGAGCTTCTGCACAGCAAAAGAAACTACCATCAGAGTGAACAGGCAACCTACAGAAAGGGAGAAAATTTTTGCAATCTACTCATCTGACAGAGGACTAATATCCAGAACCTACAAAGAGCTCAAACAAATTTACAAGAAAAAAACAACCCCATCAAAAAGTGGGCAAAGGATATTAACAGACACTTCTCAAAAGAAGACATTCATATAGTCAACAGACACATGAAAAAATGAAATGCTCATCATCACTCGCCATCAGAGAAATGCAAATCAAAATCACAATGAGATACCATCTCACACCAGTTAGAATGGCAATCATTAAAAAATCAGGAAACAACAGGTGATGGAGAGGATGTGGAGAAATAGGAACACTTTTACACTGTTGGTGGTACTGTAAACAAGTTCAACCATTGTGGAAAACAGTGTGGCGATTCCTCAAGGATTTAGAACTAGTCATCCCATTTGACACAGAGACCCCATTACTGGGTATATACCCAAAGGATTATGAATCATGCCGCTATAAAGACACATGCACACATATGTTTATTGCAGCACTATTCACAATAGCAAAGACTTGCAACCAACC
>NW_012103282.1:7793-8092 GCF_000951045.1 Mandrillus leucophaeus | reverse complement strand
CCCTCCCTCCCTCTCTCTCTCTCTCTCTCTCTCTCTCTCCCCACAGGGTCTCACTCTGTCATCCAGACTGTCATAGCACACTGCAATATGAATCCACTGGACTCGAGTGATCCCTATCTCAGGGGATCACTACCTTCCGAGTAGCCAGAACTCCAGGTGTATGTCACCATGCCCAGCTAATTTTTCAATTTTTGGTAGAGACGAGAGTCTTGCTATGTTACCCAAGCTGTTCTCAAAATCCTGGGTTCAATCAGTCCTCCCACCTTGGGCTCCCAAAGTGCTGGGATTACAGGTGTGAG
>NW_012103282.1:4486-5568 GCF_000951045.1 Mandrillus leucophaeus | reverse complement strand
GACTAATACAATATAATTTTTATTTTGTAAATAATATTACATATCATATATAATGTGATTATATTTTTCTGTATTTTGTCATTTTTGTGCTATTTATTATTGTCTCACTGTAAATAAATATTGACTTTCGCCCCTGACTGTGCATTCTTTGAATATACAGCACTTCGTTTTAGTTTTGGTTTTGGTTTGGTTTGGTTTTTGAGACCAGGTCTCACTCTGTCGCCCAGGCTGGAGTGTAGCAGCACGACTTCGGCTCACCGCAACCTGCCTCCTGGGTTCAAGCGAGTCTCATGCCTCAGCCTCCTGAGTGGCTAGGACTATAGGCACATGCCACCACGCCCAGCTAATTTTTGTATTTTTTGGTTGAGATGGGGTTTCATCATGTAGGCCAGGCTGGTCTCAAACTCCTCAAGTGATCCGCCCACCTTGGCCTCCCAAAGTGCTGGGATTACAGGAGTGAGCCACGGCACCCAGCCAGGTATATAGCACTTTGTATAATAACTTTATATAATTATGTTCTTTCTTAAAGAGGACTCCTCATCTATGCATCAAGACAGAGACCCCACAAAACTGGATCTGTCCTGGAGTAGAAGAGCTTTTTTCCAAAGAAAATGTGACTGTTTATTTGTCAGAGATTGACTTAAAAAAAACAAAAGGCTGAGCACAGTGGCTCATGCCTATAATCCCAACACTTTGGGAGGCTGAGCCAGGTGGATCACTTGAGGTCAGGAGTTCGAGAAGAGCCTGGGAAACATGTCAAAACCCCATTTCTCCCAAAAAAAAAATTACAAAAGTTAGCCAGGCATGGTGGTACACACCTGTAGCAGCAGCTAATTGGGGGACTGAGGTGGAAAGATCTCTTGAGCCCAGAAGGTCAAAGCTGCAGTGAGCCAAGATCATGCCACTGCACTCCAGCCTGGGAGACAGAGCCAATTAAACTTCTTTCCTTTATAAATTACCCAGTCTCCAGTAGTTCTTTATAGCAATGTGGGAATGAACTAATAAAAACATATAGGCCGGGTTGGGCATCATGGCTCGCCCCTGTAATTCCAGCACTTTGGGAGGTTAAGTGGGCAGATTGC
>NW_012103282.1:0-516 GCF_000951045.1 Mandrillus leucophaeus | reverse complement strand
AATCATGGCTCACTGCAGCCTTGGCTTCCCAGGCTCAGCAATCCTCCCACCTTAGCCCCCTGAGTAGCTGAAACCATAGGCGCGTGCCGCTACACACAGCCAGTTTTTGTATTTTTTATAGAGATGGGATTTCACTATGTTACCCAGGTTGGTCTCAAACTCCTGAGCTCAAGTAATCCACCCATCCACCTCGGCCTCCCAAAGTGCTGGGATTACAGGTGTGAGCCACCACATGTGGCCAATTGTGAAATATTCTTATGAATGAATAACATATGCACTTATTAAAAGGAATAATATGGCCAGACACAGGGACTTACACCTGTAATCCTAGCACTTTGGAGATCGAGGTGGGAGAATTGCTTGAATCCGGGAGTTAGAGACCACATCTCTACAAAAAGTTTAAAAATTAGCTGGGTGTGGTGGCTCACCCCTGTAACCCCAGCACTTTGAGAGGCCGAGGCAGGCAGATCACTTGAGGTCAGGAGCTCGAGACCAGCCTGACCAACATGGTGAAAC
>NW_012103281.1:2115-4483 GCF_000951045.1 Mandrillus leucophaeus | reverse complement strand
AGATCGCTCCATTGCATTCCAGCCTGTACAACAGAGCGAGACTCAGTCTCTAAATAAATACATAAATACATAAAAATCCAAGACCTGAAACTATAAAAAAATCCTGCACGAGAATCTAGCAAATACCCTTCTCGACACAGGCTTTGGTAAAGCATTTATATGTCAAGTCCCCAAAATCAATGGCAATAACAGCACTTACTGGTAAGTGGGACCTAATACACAAAAGAACTGCTGCACAGAACAAGAAAAAACCAACAGAGTCAACACACAGCCTATAGAATGAGGGAAAATATTCAACTATGCATCTGAAAAACGTCTAATATCTAGGATTTATCATAAAGACGTTAAACAAATAATATCAGAAAAAAAAAAAACCCAACTTATAAATGGGCAAGGGACATGAACACACACTTAAAAGGAGGTGTACCAGTAACCAATGAGAATGAAACCATGTTCGATCTCACTGATTATCAGAGAAATGCAAATCAGAAACATACTGAGATACCATCTCACACTGGTCAGAATGGCAATTATGATACACAGTCCACAACAACAGAGGCTGGTGGGGCAGATGAGCAAAGAAATGCAGGTCCACTGTAGGGGGAAATGCAAACTAGTTCAGACTCCCTGGAGAGCAGTGTGGACATTTCTCAAAGAACTTAAAAGAGAATTACTACCCAGCGCTGCAACCCCACTCCTGAGGATCTACCCAAAGGAAAATGCTTCCATCCAAAACACACATGCACTTGTATGTTCATGGCAGTACTACTCACAATGGTAAAGACATGGAATCAGCCTTGGTGTCCATCAGCAGTGGATCAGAGAAAGGAAATGTGGTACATACACACCATGGAACACTACACAGCCATAAAAAACAAATCCATGCCCTTACCAGAAACGTGGACAGAGCTGTAGGCCATTATGCCAAAAGGCAAGAACAGAAAACCACAATTTTCAAAACAGCTACAAAGTTCAGTTGTGAATATTCTCTCCACAGAGAAATCATAAGTCTGGAGCTCACAGAGATGCCAGACACTGCGACTTCATTATGATGCTATGTTTACGCAGATCAAATTGTTCCTTGCACCTGCTGGTTACATACACATACTCTACAGCAATGAAATTGTTGTCCCATTTTGGTAACATGCGTTCTCACCAGAGTGAGATGATATCTGAGTGTGGTTTTGATTGACTTCTCATGAGGATCAGTAATGTTGATTCAGAATCTTTAATCTGTGCATCCATCTCAGGTCTTCACGTCCTTTGCCCACTCTTACACATCAAACTGAAACAAGCTCACAATAACCTGGCAAACATCACTAACCACAAGCAAAATGTAAAACAAAACCACACTTAGACATCATCTCATTCTAATTGGAATGAGTGTTACAAAAAAAGAAAAAAAACATTGAAAGAAAGGGAAATGCTGGCGTGTTTCCAGAGACAGAGAGAGACACTCTTCTCCACAGTTCGTGAGAAGGTAAACTAGCACACACACTACAGAAACCACTTGGATGTTCTTCCAAACCTTAAAAGACTCCAATTATCATTTCAACCAGCAATTCTACTACTAGGAATACACTCAAAGTCATTGAAATCAGGACACCAAAGATAGATCTACCCACCCATGTGGATTCCAGCACTGTTCCCAAGAGCCAGTGTAAGCATCAACCTACCTGCTTATCCACAGACGAAGGGAGAAAGAAGCTGTTCCACATGTTCACACCGGGATACTCTTCAGACAGAAAACCACAATGACATCATATCATGGGGAACCACACGGTTGCACCTGGAGGAGATGGTGGTAAATTAAATGAGCAAAGGGGGAGAGAAACAAACCTTGAGTCATCTCACACATGCAGAATCTGAGAAACTATCTCAAACACCTGACGAGCACAATATCGGTTTCCTGAGATTGGGGGAAAAGAGGGGTAATGGGCATGGAATGTAAAAGGGTACAAAGTTACACATCAATGAGAGGAAGAAAATTCTGTTGTTCTATTCCACTGCAGGGTGACCAGGGTTAACAGTATCGGCACATCACTTTCAAAGCAGCTTGACAGGAGAATACTGAAGGTTCTCAGCATAAAGGAATTAACAATCGGAAAAGGTAACAGAAACACTAAGTACCCTGATTTCATCATTCCACAATGTACGCATGGGCCATAATGCCCCACTCTACCCTCTCGTTCTATTGTTTCTTTACTATGAAACACATTTGCTGAAAGAAATAGAAATACGCACTGCTGATTCAGGTGGGACCATGAAGCTCCCTGAGTTTCATCCTCTGCAATCCTGAGACATCCAGACTACATCGGACACATCACATTTCCTGATTTCAAATTTCATGGAAAAGCTAGGGACCCGC
>NW_012103281.1:1588-2065 GCF_000951045.1 Mandrillus leucophaeus | reverse complement strand
AAAACAATCTGTAGTTATTCAAACAATCCATGACTGTCACAAACACAGAACGAGGACCTAAGTGACACAATGAGGCAGCCAAATACTCTATCCAATATGATATGTGGGGAACACAGTTTTCAAAACCCCAAAAAGATACAATGGGAAAGTGAGAGCCTGGTTCAATTATTGATTTTGAGAAAACTGAATATCCACAGGAAAAACACTGAAATAGGACCCTTACAATGCACGATACACAAAATCAACACAAAATGAAGACCTAAACTCAATCTTAAAACTGTAAAGGTCCTCTAAGAAAACATAGAGTGGGTGTATATTTTAGAAAACCCTGTATCTATGCAAACAGGCTGCAAAAGGTAAAAAAGCATAACACTAAAAAAAAAGTAGGAAAACTACACCCATAGACAATGCAAGGCTTGGCTCCGTGTGTGTGTGTGTGTGTGTGTTTCGTGGAAGTGGGGTGTTGAACACAAAAAT
>NW_012103281.1:0-1538 GCF_000951045.1 Mandrillus leucophaeus | reverse complement strand
CTACACCCATAGACAATGCAAGGCTTGGCTCCGTGTGTGTGAGTGTGTGGGCGCGCACGCGTGCAGGCACACGCATGTTTGTGTGTTTTGTGGAAGTGCGGTGTTGAACACAAAAGTCACTGCTAACGTACGCAACTATAACCGTGTGAGACTAGGTACACTTTATAAATTCTACAGGGAAAAGAAAACAATGAAACAAAAAAAGGAATCCTACAGACTGGGAGAAATGAAAAAAAATCCTAACCCTGAAAGAGGTTATTATCTAACACAGACAATAAACTAATATGACTAAGTGAAAAACAACAAGAACAAAAACAACAAATATCCAAGGTAAAAGGATCTAAATAGACCTGAGTGAAAAGAAAGCAGGAAATTGACCCACAGGTGACAGTTCCTCAATATCACTAATCCTCACAAAAACATGAATCAAAACCATACTCAGTTACCATCTAATTCCACCTAGAATGAGTAATACAAAAGACAAAAATCCAAATTGTTGAAGGCAATGGTCAGTGTAGACTTGCAGAAAAAAAAAATCTTCTACACTCTGTGTGGAATGAAAGTTACTGTATACACTACAAAAACTTTTGGAAGTTCCTTAAAAAAGTAAAAGGTAGACTGGGCGCGGTGGCTCACACCTGTAATCTCAGCACTTTCGGAGGCCGAGGCAGTTGGATCACCTGAGGTCCGGAGTTCGAGACCAGCCTCACCAACATGGTGAAATCCCGTCTCTACTGAAAATATAAAAATTAGCTAGGCGTGGTTGCAGGTGCCTGTATTCCCAGTCACTCTGGAGGCTTAAGCAGGAGAATGGCTTGAACGCAGGAAGCGGAGCTTGCATTGAGCCGAAATTGCGCCACTGCACTCCAGCCTGGGCGACAAGAGCAAGACTCCATCTTTAAAAAATAAAAAACTAAAGGTAAAAGTACAACTGCCACTCCAGCTAACAATCCCACCACTGGGTACACGTTTAGAGAAAATGAAATCCCTGTGTTATCTGTCTTTTCATGTGTCCTGAAGCCCTAGTCACAATAGCCAAGATGTGGAATCAACCTACCTGTCTATCCACAGATGAAGGGATAAAGGAACCACAGTATATACACAAGGAAACACACATCAGCTGTAACACTTCAGGAAATCATGTCATCTGCAACCACTTGGAGAAACCTGGAAGACAATTAGGTGAAATAAAACGAGTCTGCTAGGGAGAGACCCACGCTGCATGACATCAGACATACAAGGAAATATGTCTGATGTCATACAGGAAACTATTTTCCTGTATGAGGATGAGGCTGGGCAAGGTGGTTCATGTGTGTAATCCCAGCACCTTGGGAGGCTGAGGTGGGCAGATCATCTGAGGCCAGAAGTTGGAGACCATTCTAGTGAATGTAGCAAAACCCCGCCTGTACTAAAAAACACAAAAATTAGCTGGGCATGATGGCACACACTTGTAATTCTAGCTACTTGGGGGGCAGAGGCACAAAAATCACTTGAACCTGGGAGACAAAGGTTGCAGGAAGCCAAGATCATGCTGCTGC
>NW_012103280.1:9427-10469 GCF_000951045.1 Mandrillus leucophaeus | reverse complement strand
TTAAATATAATATGCATGTATCGAAATATCACATGTACCCTATACATATTTATAATTGTTATTTAGCAATAAAAATTTATTTATTATGATGGGCAAGTGTCTATAACAATATTAAATAGATCTCTATAAACAAAATAATTTTATTCCAATAACTGCAAACAGATTCTGTGAGGATGGATGATCTACCTAAACTTTTCACACCTTCCGTGGTTGTATATTAATGCATTTCTTTTTTTAAGATGGACTAAATTTAACTCTTACTCTGAAGGATTTCTATACACAAACACACATATCTCTATTTATAGTGAGCAATCACCTTAAAGTTACTGGGCAATGGAGAAAGCTGTGACTTATCTGAAACATAAGAATGCAATGAATTTCAATTTATATATGAGATGAAGAACAAATTTTAATTTGGGGTGATTAAGTCACCCTTCAGTTTGTTATAGAATAAATTCACAGTGTTCTTCTGTGATCAGACAAAGCTACTTTCCGTAATTTTTTTCATATTGAGCATTTATGATTAATAACACTGATAAATAATATCTATACATAGACACAGCACTATGACACTAATGACTCAGTATTTGTGGAGCGGCTGGGAAATTTACTGCAGAGTGAGAAAATAAGTTACAAGTCCTTTGCCATCACTTCAAGTTTACAATTAACTCAAGAAATAAGAAAATCTGGGTTTTTTTCACAGTTGAAATAAAAAAAAAATCATTATATGCTGTAGAAATCATGATATGTTCAAATACTGAAAATATACTTTTGTTGTTCAAGAATTAAATGTAAAAATAAGCTCTAACTAACAAATATATTTAATATGAATCCCGAATTCAAGGTTTTGTTGCCCTCTGGCCTAGGACAGCCTTTCACTCCTAGTTCTGATTCTGATAACTACTCTACCACCGTTACTCTGTCATATACAAGCAGGCACTGCACTTTTAACAGGATAGGGAACTCTCTCGATTATGATGACCAGTAAGGCCAGTGTCAATATTTTAACTGAAAAGAAATGATTGCCAATTTTGGAGTGGGA
>NW_012103280.1:4919-7811 GCF_000951045.1 Mandrillus leucophaeus | reverse complement strand
AATTGGCACTCTCTTGCAATAGATTCACATGATCAAGAAATATAAAATACTTATTTTTTAAAAATCTTTTGTACCAAGCGGCTTGACCAGATATAAGGGGTATATGGAAAATCCAGCAAAAGTTGAAGGAAGTGACAAATAGGTATGAAAGAATGATTCTGTTTACGTTGTGTGTTGTAAAGTCAGAAAAATTCCATAATGCACCAAAAATATAATCCTCTAGACAATACTTTGATGTTGAGACAGGAAAAAAATTAATTTTAAGAATAACTCAAATCTTAAAAATTTAAAATCATTTTCTAAAGCATTAAGGGCAAAATGATACCAAAAACTAATAAATTAATGCAGGTTAATAACATTTTGCATTTGAAAAGTGCTTTAAACTATTTGAGGCCTAACTCTTAGTTTATTACCTGTAATAGTTTCTCCTGTAACCACACTTTAATACAGCAGATCAAAGAGCTACCTGAAAATCCGTAGGAATTAGATTTACTGGATGCAGAAAGTGATCACTTTAGTAGCAAATAGCCACAATGTTACATCCCCTTTTTTTTTCACTGACTCATCTAAGCTTTACCACATTACATGAAGTAGATACTATTATTACTGTTGCACTGCAGATGAGAAAACTGAAGAAATGAGAGGTTATGTAACTTTTAACTTACCCAAGGTCATGCAAATAATCCATGATGAAAAGTTGGGCCTTAAACCATCCAGTGCAGCTCTTAAGGGCCTGTACTTAATTATTAACCTGTGCTGACTCTTTTCAAGAGATGTCATCCCCTTCAAACTAAGTCTAGAAATGGTCTTCATATGCTCTGCCAACCTAAAAGCAATTTCATAGTTCTAATAAGCAAAAGCAAAAGCCTCCTCACACATGTTTTTTGAGTATTGACTACAAACATGATAAAAACTATAAATTTTGGGGAGAAGGGGAACCATTAATAATGATGCAAGAATGACTTTGGGAACAGGAATTGTCTTGGACAAACCAGAATACAGTTACTCTAATCATGGGGGTTCTTTGAATGACCCACTCCCTTCGCATTAATTCCCTGAGAATCCCTGCCTGTACCCTACCAGTGAACTGCATCCTTCTTATCCATCTCTTTCCAGAGGGAGATATTTTTCCTGATATTTGTTGCAGGAAGGCAGGGATCCCGAACAGAGGGACCGGCTGAAGCCGCAGCAGAAGAACATAAATTGTGAAGATTTCATGGACATTTATTAGTTCCCAAATTAATACTTTTATAATTTCTTATGCCTGTCTTTACTGTAATCTCTGAACATGAATTATGAGGATTTCATGGACACTTATCACTTCCCCAATCAATACCCTTGTGTTTTCCTATGCCTGTCTTTACTTTAGTCACTTAATCCCGTCATCTTCTTCGTAAACTGAGGAGGATGAATGTCGCCTCAGGACCCTGTGATTGTATCAATTGCACAAATTGTTTGTAGAGCATGTGTGTTTGAACAATATGAAATCTGGGCACCTTAAAAAAAGAACAGATAACAGCGATGTTCAGGGAACAAGAGAGGTAACTTTGAACTGTCCTCTGGTGAGCCGGATGGAACAGAGCTATATTTCTCCTCTTTCATTAGCAAATAGGATAAATATCGCTGAATTATTTTTCTCAGCAAGGAACATCCCTGAGAAAGAGAATGCGCCCTGAAGGTAGGCCTATAAATGCCCCTTTGGAAGTGTGTGCTGTCTTTTGTGGTCGAAGCCAAAGGGATGAAATAAGTCCGGCTCTCCTGTAGCGCTCCCAGGCTTATTAGGACAAGGAAAATTCCCGCCTAATAAATTTTGGTCAGACAGGTTGTCTGCTCTCAAACCCTGTTTCCTGGGTTTCCTCAAACCCTGTTTCCTGTCAAGATGTTATCAATGACAATGTGTGCCGGAAACTTCATTAGCAATTTTAATTTCGCCTCATCTGGTGGTCCTGTGATCTCGCCCTGCCTCCATTTGCTTTGTGATATTTTATCACCTTGTGAAGTATGTGATCTCTGTGACCCACACCCTATTCATGCATTCCCTCCCCTTTTGAAAATCGCTAATAAAAACTTGCTGGTTTTACGGCTCAGGGAACATCAGGGATCCTGCCGACATGTGATGTCTCCCCCAGACACCCAGCTTTAAATTTCTCTCTCTTGTGCTCCTTCCCTTTATTTCTCAATCCAGCCCAGACACTTAGGAAATAGAAAAGAACCCACGTAAACCACGGGAGTGGGTTCTCCGGTTAGACATTAAGCCCATTTCTTACTATTTCCTACTTTGTTTTCTGATGGTTCTCTGTGATGATCAGACACATCAGGTCAATTACTAGTCTCTTTTCAGTACATCCAAACCCATGCCCTATTAAGCATTCCCAAATTTCCTCCTCCTTTCCTTTCTGACTCCAATGCTGACTACATTAGACTGGTTTCCTGTATAATCCAGATGTTGCTTCATCCCTAAACTAATCATTTCTGTACCCATTTCTGCATCTACATTCCCACTAGTTTCCTATTTATTCTGTCCCTGAGAAGTTCTATCAAATTTCAACAGCAAGAAATAGCCATAGAATCCACCCAATCCAGAAATTAAAATATGAGCATACAAAAACCACTTTCTGTCTAACTTGTTCTTGACAAAGAAAGAATAACAATAATTTCAATGAGATTATTAATGTAATAAACAATTGTCATTTTGAAAGACAGAAGAAAATATATGTTTTTGCTTTCAAAATAATTTTGCTTGTTTAAAGATGTTTTGAATAAGAAACTGGTGAGAATAAGCTATGTTGACTAACAAATTAGTACAGTCAAGGCTAATGAGGTGGAGTAATTAACATTTACTGAGCATAAACTAATGCCAAGCTTTGTTTTTTAATGGAAAAAAGACACAGA
>NW_012103280.1:0-2059 GCF_000951045.1 Mandrillus leucophaeus | reverse complement strand
TTCTCCACCCATATACATTTAATATTAGATATTGGTAGAACTATTTAAAATTTTTCTCTCTACTAAAATAAAGGATTCTCTTATTTACTAAAATAAATAATTGATGTTCATTTTAACAGCAGATTTAATAAAACAATAAATTGCAAGTTACTAAAGTAGCAGATATCAAAAGAATGCTATGAAGTAAATGCTACATTATATGGATTATATAATGTATATTGTATTATATTTACTTGATTATATTTTTATAATTATACGTTACATTATTACATTAATTTATTACAATTAATGTCGATCCCATCTACTAACTTAGAGACCGGAATATTGGCTACTGACTAAAAGATGAGAGAATAAAGATACCATTCATGTATCAATTCTTCATACTTCCCTTTGGGGGAACCATTTTCTTTCTCTTCTAGTGTCTCCATCTGATATTTTAAAGTATGAACTTCTACCCTTTTAGAAGAATGTACTTAATAGTAGAAAACAGTGCATTCAATTTACTTATTTAAAAAATTTATTTTAATTATTAGACAACTGAATTAAATTATACAACTGAAATATTTTAAAATAAATACAATAAGAAAGCTTCCAGGGTAACTTCCATTCTAATAATAAAAAAATTCCATTAAGATCCCATTCACTTAAAAAAAGTACTCATATTCTTATATTTTAAAAACATCTTAGTTTATAGCGTTAATTTTCTTATGTAGGCTTATAAGGGATATATGACATTACCATGTTAATGTTTAGAAGTCTTCCTTTAAATTTTGATAGATTAAAAAGATCAGTTTTTTTCTTTTTTATGTCAAATTGCTTAAATTAATAAGAATAAACAGTAAAGTATACTGGATAGCTACTCAGTGCTAGAAATTATGCAGGGCATTTTAGTATGCAATTTCTATACTCCTTGATAATTCTAAAAAAACTAAGCACCAAATATCATTATCTGGGATTTATCCTCAAATCTATCCTCTCATTGCTTTAAACATTATCTCATATAATATCATCCTTTCTCATGGTTACAACTACTTCTGATACATTGATAACTAAAAATTTATGCCTCTGTAATTCTCTGCTGAGTTTCAGATCTGCAATCCAAATATCTAGCAGCTATCTCAACTAAGATGTCCCATGGGCATCTCAATTTTAGTACATACGAGTACGAACTCAGTTTTCCAAAACTATTCTTTTAAACTCTTCCAGTGTCTCAGAATATTACACTGCTGTCTCATGATTTTTTACACTTATTTTACATTGTATAATCAACATAGACTTTCCTACTATTTAGTATTTGCTTGTATTCATTGTACTAAGTACTTCAAAACCATTTTGTTTAACACAGTAATATGATGAAGTAGGCATTATAATCTCCATTTTACAGATTAAGAAATAGGTTAGGAAAGGAATTTGTAGAGGGATGCACAGCAAATGACAGAAAAGCCAAGATTTTGATCCTATCTAACCAAGCAAAACAAAGGGACATAAAATGTATTGGGAATAAGAAGAAAGTAATATTTGTAATTATGGGTAAAGGAAATATTCAAAAAACATTTTTAGTCTGCCTCTAGAGTGCCTCTTAGTGCCCATATATTTTGGTTTTTGTTAATTTTGATAGAAAGATAAATATATACTTAGAAGAAAAATAATCACAAATTATTTAAAGCTGACAAATTCCAGAAATAAAAATTATAATTAGAAAAGCATATTATTCCATTTTTTATGGTTAACTGAATGTGAGTCATCTATAATACTGTTTTTCCTTTATTTTTGGCCTCATATGCTTTGATTGCTTCTTAATATGACAGCAATTTTTACAATATTTTTTATAAAGATCAGTGTGGCCTCCGATTTGGTTGATTAAATTTTGTTTTTATTATTACTGGTAGAAAAAAGTATTTTTCAGCTTCAACTGATCACTGCAAATGCCACACTGGTACATTTTTGCTCAGTGAGGCTACTCGTTTCTTGAGAAAAACAGGGGCCAAGTGGCCAAGCAGTTTTGTTGTGATGGTTTAGACCAGGGAACAGAACAACATCTGATTCAGATCGTTCTCCT
>NW_012103279.1:7774-9505 GCF_000951045.1 Mandrillus leucophaeus | reverse complement strand
AAAAAAAAAAAAGCATATCTGTTTAACTTACCCTCATAGCAAAATCATTTAGCACAAGTGCATTACAGACAAAGGTACTCTAATTCAACATTTTAGGAAAATGACATGAACGTATGCCACCAATGGTGGCTTATCCTGGACTTGGACTACAACACATATGCCCCACAACATCAATTTCTTGCTCGGCACAAAGTATGTAATCAATTAATACTTTTTAAAACCATACGCCTCCATATTAATAAATATTAAACCAATAAATTAGAAATGCTGTGAATGACCTGTTCAGAATATAATAGATATTAATTTACAGCTTTAAAAGGTAACAGTGGCTGGGCGTGGTGGCTCACGCCTGTAATCTCAGCACTTTGGGAGGCCGAGGCGGATGGATCACCTGAGGTCTGTAGTTCAAGACCAGCCTGGCCAACCTGGTGAAACCCTGTCTCTACTAAAAATACAAAAATTAACTGGGCACAGTGGTGGGCACCTGTAATCTCAGCTAATCGGGAGGCTGAGGCAGGAGAATCACTTGAACCCAGGAGGCAGAGGTTGCAGTGAGCCAAGACTGCACCATTGCACTCCAGTCCGAGTGACAGGGCGAGACTCCATCTTCAAAAAAAAAAAAAAGTAACAGTGACTGCACTTCATACCTATTAGGATGGCTATTATCAAGAAAACAGAAAATAACAAGTGTTGGAGAAAATGTGGACAAATTGGAACCCTTGTGCATTGTTGGCAGAAATGTAAAACAGTACAGTTACTATGGAAAAGAGTATGACAATGTCTCAAAAAAAACATAGACCTACCATATGATCTAGCAGTCTCATTTCTGGGTATATATCCCAAAGAATTGAAAGCAGTGACTCAGATATTTGTACATCCATGTTCATAGCAGGATCATTTGCAATTAACCAAAAGGTGAAAGTAACCCACGTATATATGACATATGAATGAATAAACAAAATGTGGCTTATACATACAATGAAATATTATTCGGCATTACAAAGGAAGGATATTCTGACACATGGATCAACCTTGAAGGCACTATGGTAAGCAAAATAAACCAGTTACAGAAAGACAAATAAATATTGTATGATTCCACTCATATGAGATACTTAGGGTCGTCAAATTCATAGACTGGAAGTAGGATGTTGGTTGCCAGGGGCTGGGGGCTGAGGGGTTATGAACTACTGTTTAATGTGTACAGAGTTACAATTTGGGAAGGCAAAAAGTGTTCTGGAGAGGTATAGTGGTGATGGTTGCACACAATGTGAATGTACTTAATGCCACTGAAGTATACACTTGGAAATAGTTTAATGGCATATCCTATGTCATATATATTTTACCACAATAAAAAACTAACTTAGCAAAAATGTATTTTAAATAAACATATTGCATTTGCTGCCCCATTTAAAGGCAATCTGATAATGAAGGATTTACAGTTGCTGAAGCTGAAGGCAGAGCCATTCTCCTATTTCCTTCCTCTTGTAGCTTTCAATTTTAAGAGAAAAAATAAAAATTTGTCAGTTCATTTTGGTACATCTTCCTATTCTTAGAAACTTCAGTCAAACTCACAGAAGCAGAGGGTTGAATGGTGATTGCTAGGGGGTAGGGGAATTGGGGAGATGTTCTCACCACACATACACAAATTAACTGTGTGAGGTGATAAATGTGCTTATTATTTTGATTGTGGTAATCATTTCACAATGTATACATATATCAAAATATCATGTT
>NW_012103279.1:3592-4884 GCF_000951045.1 Mandrillus leucophaeus | reverse complement strand
GAAGGATTAGTTAGATACAATGTTGCCTGAGTCCTTTAATAGCTCTAAAATTCCTGGATTATGTAAAATGTTTAGTAACTTTCCTGTAATAAAGTAAAAAGAAGGTTGAAACAAGACTATGAGTCAGTAGGATTATGAATGCAAAATAAATCAATTTTTCCAATTGATCAGTTAATTATAATTCTAAAAGCTATTGCAGAAATAGCTGATTCCACTTTGGTTCAAATTCTCCTTTTCTACCAGTTAACATGGAGTATCTTCATAAATGTCCCCACATGTTTCTATATATTTAGGAAATAGAATGATTTCCTAAAATTGGATACTAGGGTCCTATTCAAACTCAACATCCAATTTGAGGAGTAACTCATTTGCAGTCAAAACCGTGTACAAAGGACATTCAGGGCTGGGGACCCTTTCTTTAAAGAAAAAAAGTTTTATGAAACTTTATGATGTGCCAGGAACATCTATATAATCACAGAGGTCCTGGTTACTAAGAATAGTTCAGTGACTGTAATGGGTTGGATTGTGGGTTAACAGCCACATACTCAAAGTTAACAGGAAGAAAAGAATGTGTAAAGGAGTTACATGGGAATAAAAGGCTATTCCACAATACGATTCTCTGAATTACAATATTGCCTGCTACTGTGAGCTCTGCAGAGCTCAGAATTAAACGGGCTTGTAATGTATCTCCCTGGTTTTGAACATTCAGCGGTTTAGGTTTCCCCTAAATTGATGAGCCTCCAAAAGGCCACATTCTCAGTCTTGGATTGTAAAGCACAAGGACAAAAGCAATCCCACTCCCCTACTTCCTAGCTGTGTGGCCTTGGGAAAGTTACTTGGCTTCTCTAAGCCTTCATTTCCTAATTTTTAAAATGGGGTTGCTGTGAGAATTAAATGAGATGATACATGTAACATGTGCAGCGCCCTGCACATCTAAAGCTCTCAAAACCGGTTGGCTATCATTACCATTAAAGCAGAAAGTATCAGTTGCCTAACTCCATTTCAGTACTTCAGCAAGTACTGCCATTATTACAATATTTTAACAACAGGGCATGGTTAGCATGATGCAGTTCCATAAAGCAGCCCAGCCTGTGAGGTTTGTATTCAGCGGTTACCGTGTTCCTTTCCAGGACCACCCCAGGGGGAGCTCCTGGTGCAGAACCAATGCCTCCTGCCCCATTACACTTGGCTCTATCTCCTCCTGAAAAAGCCTGGGGCGAGGAAGGGCCCGGTCTCTTAGACCTGCACTTCTGAGCGTTAACCATTTGGGACTCGGAAAGGAAAAGAAAGCC
>NW_012103279.1:0-667 GCF_000951045.1 Mandrillus leucophaeus | reverse complement strand
TTTTGAATGCCACTCTCATGGGTTTAGCTTTCTGTGGGAGGTCTGTGGTCATCTAGTTTTTTCTTTTTTAAAAAGCACTTTCTTCGAAATTCATTGGTTGGGGTGGTTGAGATTGGGTGAGTAGTTTTTTGGGATTTTGTTTTGTTTTGTTTTTGCAACCGTTCTTTCCAAACACCCCCCTCCCCCAGAAAAAAGAGCCTTTAGCATAAGGCGGTTGCTGTCTATCCGCGGTAGAAATTGGGTCTTCCGGTCCCAGGGAATAGGGTTAGTTCGGATTAGCGTATTTCCAGATGTGAGAGAGTATTACGGACTTTTTTTTTTTTTTTTTGGCAATGTAAATCGAGAATTAAGATTTTTCCAACTGTGTAGTATTTGAGTAAACACACTGCTTGCTGCATAGTTCGGGCGCCGGAGCCCACTCTTCACTCTATCCTGGATGGTGTTCAGGATCCTTAACCTGACCCTTGGGTCCTCTGTAACCTACTCCGGTCTACACACCAAATTACTTGTCTGCTGGGTATCACCCGACTTGACCACTTACAGCAGGCTCCAGCTCTTAGTGGGCTCAGCGAAGCCTTGATTCCTTCAGTTCTCTATTTCAGGAAAACATTTTCTGAGCTCCTCACCACCCCACCCCACCTCGCCATCCTCCACCCCCAGCCTCCAG
>NW_012103278.1:0-1457 GCF_000951045.1 Mandrillus leucophaeus | reverse complement strand
TTAGTCCTGAGTTCTAGTTTGATTGCACTGTGGTCTGAGAGACAGTTTGTTATAATTTCTGTTCTTTTACATTTGCTGAGGAGTGCTTTACTTCTTTTACATTTGCTGAGGAGTGGTCAATTTTGGAATAAATGCGATGTGGTGCTGAGAAGAATGTATATTCTGTTGATTTGGGGTGGAAAGTTCTGTAGATGTCTATTAGGCCCGCTTGGTGCAGAGTTGAGTTCAATTCCTGGATATCCTTGTTAAGTTTCTGTCTCGTTGATCTGTCTAATGTTGACAGTGTTAAAGTCTCCCATTATTGTTGTATGGGAGTTTAAGTCTCTTTGTAAGTCTCTAAGGACTTGCTTTATGAATCTGGGTGCTCCTGTATTGGGTGCATATATATTTAGGAAAGGTAGCTCTTCCTGATGAATTGATCCCTTAACCATTATGTAATGTCCTTATTTGTCTCTTTTGATCATTGATGGTTTAAAGTCTGTTTTATCAGAGACTAGGATTCCAACCCCTGCTTTTTTTTGTTTTCCATTTGCTTGGTAGATCTTCCTCTATCCCTTTATTTTGAGCCTATGTATGTCTCTGCATGTGAGATGAGTCTCCTGCATACAGGAAACCGATGGGTCTTGATTCTGTATCCAATTTGCCAGTCTATGTCTTTTAATTGGATTATTTAGTCCATTTACATTTAAGATTAATATTTTTATATGTGAACTTGATCCTGCCATTATTAGCTGGTTATTTTGCTCGCTAGTTGATGCAGTTTCTTCCTAGCATTGATGGACTTTACATTTTGACATGTTTCTGCAATGGCTGGTACTTGTTGTTCCTTTCCATGTTTAGTGCTTCCTTCAGGATCTCTTGTAGGGCAGGCCTGGTGGTGACAAAATCTCTAAACATTTGCTTGTCTGTAAAGGATTTTATTTCTCCTTCACTGATGAAACTTAGTTTGGCTGGATATGAAATTCTGGGTTGAAATTTCTTTTCTTTAAGAATGTTGAAAATTGGCCCCCACTCTCTTCTGGCTTGTAGAGTTTCTGCTGAGAGATCTGCTGTTAGTCTGATGGGCTTCCCTTTGTGGGTAACCCGACCTTTCTCTCTGGCTGCCCTTAGCATTTTTTCCTTCATTTCAACTTTGATGAATCTGACCATTATGTGTCTTGGAGTTGCTCTTCTTGAGGAGTATCTTTGTGGCATTGTCTCTATTTCCTGAATTTGAATGTTGATCTGCCTTACTAGGTTGGAAAAGTTCTCCTGGATGATGTCCTGCAGACTGTTTTCCAACTTGGTTCCATTTTCCCCATCACTTTCAGGTACACCAGTCAGACATAGATTTAGTCTTTTCACATAATCCCATATTTCATAGAGGCTTTGTTCATTTCTTTTTACTCTTTTTTCTCTACACTTCTCTTCTCGCTTCATTTCATTCATTTGATCTTCAATTGCTGATACTCTTTCTT
>NW_012103277.1:3005760-3013352 GCF_000951045.1 Mandrillus leucophaeus | reverse complement strand
GCTCGCGCTGGGAGTTGGAGACTGGAGCTGTTCCTATTCGGCCATCTTGCTCCGCCCCCAACATTAACTTTTAAACAAAGGCTATGTGTTATGTTCTTTATAACACTAAGTACTTAACAGAGATACTATGTTTTGTAAATTTTTCAAATTGCTGAGGCTGTATTCATTGGATGTTCATTAGCAAGTTTTATACCATGAAATCATTGGAAAACCGAAGCATCTCATATAAACAGTGAAGAATGCTTTTGGTCATTTATTTCTCACATTTAGTGGGTTCTTGATAAATTTTTTATGAAGATCATAGTGAGGTAAATTTCAAGTGCAAATTTGGAGTCAAATTAGAATTCTTGATTGCTTTGAAATAGTGATATCCCTGGGACTGGGGATGTCTTGAAGAAGTGACAAGAGTTGTGGAAAGGTATTTGTACTCCAACATTAGTCAAATTGCAATTAATGCATAAAGACTCTAAAATAGTCTTTGCTGGGCCCTCAGACCCATGTATGCTTGGGTTACTTTTATTTTTTCAATTGTTCTAGCAGCTTCTCCACATAAAATTTGTATTGTCAGTTTATCTAAAGTTTTACAAGAAATACATATCTTGGAGGAGATTGGGAATAGGTGGAGGCTCTCATATTTCAGCTTTAAGGCTACATGTTATTGGAGTGTGAGGACTGAATTTTCTATTACAGTAACATTCCCAACGGCATAATTCAATAAATATTTATGTGACTCAAATTATAAAAGTTAGCATCACTTCTGCTTGAGGTATCCAATCTGAGGAATAGCCACACTTTGTTCGACGTTTTCTTTTTTTTCCTTTTTTCTTTTCTTTTTTTTTTTTTTTGGAGATGGAGTCTCACTCTTGTCACTCAGGCTGGAGTACAGTGGCACGATCTTGGCTCACTGCAACCTCTGTCTCCCGGTTTAAGCCATTCTCCTGCCTCAGCCTCCCAAGTAGCTGGGATTACAGGCATGTACCACCACGACCAGCTAATTTTTGTATTTTTAGTAGAGATGGAGTTTCACCATGTTGCCCAGGATGGTCTCGAACTCCTGACCTCAGGTGATCCACTTGCCTCAGGCTCCTAAACTGCTGACATTACAGGTGTGAGCCACCGTGCTTGGCCTGTTCAAATTTTTAATTTAACTTTTATTTTATTTTTATTTTATTTTATTTTTTTACAGCTCAAACAGCCAGCAGATGTTGTGCCTTTGAAGGGAGTACTGCATTGTGTGGGACATACTCTGAAATATAAGTCTACTTTCCTCACGCATTATGTCCTACCAAGCTAGAGAGAAATGGAGACAGTACACTAGTATAATATGGCCTTGAGTTCAAATTATAGAATTCAAACCTTAAAATATTAAAATTTATATATGAGATTGAATCAGGCTGTGCTTACAGTTTGCTAATAAATCATATTTTCCACTCACTGCTCTGATTTTAAGAACTAGCAGTTGGAAACTAGAGGCATAAAAGAATAGGCTTGGAATGAATTTTAAGGAATAATCTAGTTCATTTTTCTGCCGTTGGCAGATTTTGCCTAAACTGTTCTGTAGTGGGGAGAATCTCTCCTATTTGAAAATACCTGCTGAGAAGGAAATTCTAGCATTCCCTATAAAACTATTATGATCTGTGGAAACAACTTGTTTCCTTCAAAATAAATAGTTCTCTCAGTTATTTTGTCTCTAGTAAAGCCCATTGCAGGAATAATAAATTCCAGCACAAGTGCCACTTTTTTTTTTAAAAAGGTTTTAGTGGAATACATTAGATGGAGTGAAATATGTATTCAACAGTAAAGAAAAAAGTTTTTTCTTCCAGATCAAGGTTAATTCTAATAAGGAAATAGAAAGTCCATTACTAATGCCTTTGCATGAAAGCTCACTTCCTCTTGAGTGAACCTGAAGGATGTTCTTGCATATCAATGTTGTACCAAAGGCTTTCATTATCTCTGTGGTTTTGTTTATTTAAATATTTTCCCCACATGTGATTTCTTCATGTATAAACTAAATAGATGCAAATATATGTGTTTTTAAGAAGTCTGCAAATCTTTCTTTAATGAAGGTGCCCTTCAGTGCAACGGGCCTATTTGGGGATTGTTCAAAGATGGATTTACTTTCATTAATTTTTTTTTTATTTTACTTTTGATCAGAGTTGGCAAAGTACAGATCAAGTGGAAACCAAATGTCTCCTTTTTGATATTATTCAATACTCTTCATCTTCATGAGGCTCCTGATAACTGATTGTTCTCAACACATCAGGATTTAGGCCTATCTCAAGAAGGGGTTAGAAATATCTGATATTGTTGACTCCAGGAAAACTACCTGAGATAAGCAGAGAAAATAATTTGGTTAGTAGATTGCACGATTTAAGCCATTAACCAGATAAGCATGGCAATGTGCTGTGACTGAATAGCAAAGAACTCACCCTTGTCAAAAAAATTGAGCTTTTTTTCTAGCTGTGAAATTAACTATCAATTCATATGCAATCTCAGATCAAAAATGGTGGTGCACCAGATGCACTGGTGCATGAGAATGGAAGTAATTGTTTGTGGTTTTCATGAGAAGATTGCCAGTTTGCAGCATTTAAATTATACACAAACTGCTTTTTACATCTCTAATTGTAGCTCTGTTGTTTTCAGGGAGGGTTGAATTGACATTGACAAACATAGACTTAGAAAAAATACAAAGACATGAAAACAGCACTAAATTTGCCCCAAAAATGATTCAGTGAATAATGCCACAGTGTTCTATTTATTCCTTGATATGCCAAAATTTCCTTTTTTTTCCCCTAAGGAGTGATGCTGACTCGGGTAAGTTAATGAGAAATAGTAACTGCAGAGAGGTTGAGTAAATCAAGTGCATGACTTGTGTGAATTATTGTATGCCTGCCCTTTTATTTATTTTTAAAGAAAGACTTGAATTTAACGTAATCTTTTGCCTGTTTCTTTTCTTTACCTCAAAATTTTTCATTTACTTTCAGTGCTTAATTGAACTGTACCAGCTTTTGCCCATTCAAATCTTGCTATGATAACATTTCAGTTCTGGAAAACAGTAAAAACAGGATCTCATTAAAAATATTCTACTTATCACTTCTTGCCTCAGTTTTTGACTTTCCTGTAAAATAAAGCCACTAACCTCTCAGGCCTAGAGAATGAAAAATTGGCGTATCAGAGAAATAAAACAATGGAACAAATTGGTAATTCAGATTTTGAGTTTGTAAAGCCAATTGAGTATGTAGCATTAATTCCAGTGCACAAATGACTGCAACAAAAAGATTGCCAGATCCACAATTCAGTATTGGTTTCTTTTGAAAAATAGTTTTGATTGTTAGAGGATCATATTGAGTTTAAAATATAGTTATGTAGATAAACAATAGCTTAGCAACAGGGAATTCAAGGTACATATACTGGGGAAAGGGGCCATGTCAAAAGCAGAAAACTAATGAGAAAACTTTAAGAAAAATTCTACATTTGGGCAATGTTACAAAGAAAACTGTCCACATTTTGCTTGGCACAGCACTTTGAAAGTTCACGCAGTGAGAATAATTAGCAGAAGTCATTTATGGATATACTTCCAGAAGAGCTGGGTCTTATGCGCATTTGCAGAGGGGTGTACTGGGGATATTACCTTTAATACTCTAAGGAAAACGAGGAGCTCTTTGTCCCATAGTGTTCACATCCTCTGAAGGAGGGAGCAATACTGCACAGCAAGCTAACTTGGTGCTTCTCTACTGTGTGCCACTGACTGGGTTCCTTCTCTTTGTACCTGATTCAGTGTGGCCTGCAGGATGTAGACCATCTAGAAACTGACTTATTTGCTCAGTCTCATTCCCACCCTTTACATCTTTGTTGCTCTTGCTTGACCACAGTCTTCAAAAATATTGAAAGAATGCCATGTGAAAAATGGAGTAGGCTTAGTTTGTGTAGGACCAAAGAGTGGAAATTGTAGAACAGTAAGTGTTAGCTCAATCAAAGTGAAACCTTTCTTATGGGTTTAACAATTTAAAACTGGAGTGGGCTGCCTTGGGAAGGACAAGCTCTCTAGTGATACAGGGGTATAAACAGGGAGAATGGTCAGTTAATGGTCAGGGAGGTTTCACAGGAGATTGAGTGGGAGGACAGAAATGACCTGTATAGTTCCTTTCCTTTCCAATATGTACTTTGTTTTGGTTTATTTTAAAATTCATTCTCTGCTTTTGCGTCTTGAGCATTGGGCCTGTTACTATTCCTCGTTGTTTAAGCGCTGTGGGGTGCTGCTGTGTTGCGAGGTGGTGGAGGTAGCAGTGCATCAGCAACACAGATTTTTTTTCTGTATATTACATCCTCTTCCTCATCACCATTCCCTCTTGTTCATGTGTGATACCAGCAGAATGGCCACCAAGGATTTAGTAATACATTTGAAGAAATTCACAATCATGTCCCTGGGTACCCAAATTTTCTTTTACTTTTTGGAAACACATCTATTTGCCTGCCAGTCCCACATACGGTAAAGAAACTATAAATTACAGCACTATAATTTAATTTATAAATGACTCCATTAAGCCATTGTTACGACCTCTGTGGTTTACCTGAAAACTCATTCTCCCCATCGCCAACAGCAGGGCTTTTCAAGACAAGCTGTTTCTCAAACACAATGATAATTCTACTAACCTCTGACTGAAAGGCAGGAGACCTCAATTAATTTTCTAGGAGATTTTCCAGTAGCCTATGTCTTTTTTTATTATTATTTGGTTTCTATTTTTGTATGACAAATTTGGACTGAATCACCTGAACTCTCTTGTCTTGGTCTCTTTGTGGCCATTGGCATGTGCGACAAGAGAATCTTTTGAAATATTAATATCTGTGCTTTCTTTTCTCCCATTTTCTTCTCAAAACCTTTCCTGTATTCAATCACAGATATCTATTTTGCCTCTGGGGAGATGTAGGATTGTTCCATGGGACTGGAAATAGGAAGAAGTAATCAGTCAGGGTGTGTGTGTGTGTGTGTGTTTAAACTTCCCAAACAGACTTTTGAGAATAAAAAGGGAAAGCCTGAGGGTAGCAGGGCAAAGAGTTTATATCACAGCAATAGATCTGGGAAAGTAGAATCATTCTAGCCTCCCCCTACCCCTACTCTGTGATCTGGAAAGATGGCTAAGTGGGGGAAAGGAGAAGAGATGATTGATTATGCCCCAAGAAGAGGTTTGCAGTCAGACAGGAGAAAATTTGGGGAGACTTTCTGGAGAGGAACAGGTCTGCCTAGAAGATAGGCCAGTGCCACTGGTGGACATTGCACGGAGGACGGAGAAGCTAAGATGGTGCCTGCACGTCAGCTATGCTTGCCTGGCAACTATGTTCCTCCTAGGTGGCAGAGTCAGGTTAGTTATAAGTATCATGGTTTGTGAACACTCCATTAGTAGTTCAATGACATATCATTTATGATTCAGCCAAGGGAAGCATGCCCACCTAGGCCCAAGACTTCACAAAGCTCCATGTCAATGATTTCATGTGGACACTCCTTCACTTCTGCACCAGTACTTTCCAAATTGAAAGTGGGACCTCTTACTATCCAGATTAGAGGGGGTTTGATGGAAAAGAAGTCCCAGCACTGATACTTGATGAGACTGAAGTATTGTGAAAACTATGTCCATATGTCCATTGCACATAGTTCACATAGTTTTCTTTCTTTTTTTTTTTTTTATTCTCCTGCCTCAGCCTCCTGAGTAGCTGGGATTACAGGCGCCCACCACCATGCTCAGCTAATTTTTTGTATTTTTAGTAGAGATGGGGTTTCACTATGTTGGCCAGGCTGGTCTCGAACTCCTGACCTCGTGATCCACCCACCTCGGCCTGCCAAAATGTTGGGATTACAGACTTGAGCTACTGTGCCCGGTGCATTGTGCATAGGTTTATGGGATATTTAAGCAAGATTAGTTCTTAAATCTTTGGCTAATGACTGTAAATATGGGAAAAAGATCACTGACTTTAGCCACATTAGCATCATAGTTTTAATAAGGAAAGCTAATCAACTAAAGGCAGAGAACTATGGCATCTTTCCCACTGTCTCTGTCCCTACAGAAAAGTGTCCTATTATATACAATTGTACTTTGCTATTCATGTGTATTGACCACCCCATACTCACAGTGACAAAATCCTATATGCTGACAGTGCCTAGTATAAGTAAACAAGATAATACTTGATATTTATGAAAACAGATACTCTTTCTGAGGAATCATAGTAAAACAAAATATAGATATTTTCATTGGAATGGTTTTATCCAGTGAACAAAGAAGTATGCCCATAGTGACTCTATTAGTTACCCATTACTATAAAACAAATTACCAAAAACTTAGTGTCTTAAAACAATAATTAATTATTTATATCTCTAACAGTTTTGTGGGTCAGAAATTCAAAAAGTGTTTAGCAGGGATGGTTTGTCTTTGCTCCACAATATCTGGGGCCTTAGGTAGAAGACTAAAATGTTGAAGGTTAAACTGTATTGTATTCAGGATATTTGCTAACACAGTAGATTTTAGGTGCTCTTACCATATACACACAAACAAGGTAACTATGTGAGATGATGGATATGTTAATTTGCTTGACCAGCAATCATTTCCGTATGTTTAAGTACATCTAAACATTGTATTGTACACCTTAAATGTATACACTTTTCGGGGTTTGAATCATCCTAAGGTGCATTTACTATCATGTCTGATGATAGATACTGATTGTTGGTGGAGGCTGAACGGCATCTGTTGGCTGGAACACCCACATGTGACTTTCCCCTGAGGCCTGCGCTTCCTCACAATATGGTGTTTGGGTTACAAGGGCAAGTATCCATAAATAGAGAGAGTGACAGAGAAATAAAGGCAGAAACCATTGACTTTTATGAACTAGCCTTCAAAGTCAAGCAGCATGACTTCTGCTGAACTCTGTTGGTTCAAGAAGTTAAAAAGATTCAATTTCAAGGGAAATGAACATAGATCCCACCTCTGCATAGAGAAATATTAGTGTCACATTGTTAAGGCATATGGAATGGAATACTTATTGGTATAAGCTTCTGTGAAAGATGTTATCTACTATAGTGGACTGGTGTATTCAGAGTACAATAGGTCAACAGACCTATTGGTGAATTCTAGTAGTGCACAATTTCCAAACAAAAAAAGACAACCAAGAACTAAAAACTATTCAATGGTTTATAATAAACCTCTTGGCAATTTTAGATAAAGTGACATTCTCCTGAAATAAAGAAAGAGACTTTCATCAAAATTGACTTTCAATTTCACAGATATGTAATTAATTTGTCTTGGAATGTAATAGAAATATTGTACGTTGTCATGATTTATATCTACCAATTTTATCTCAAGATGCTTTGTCATATTTTTCTACTTTTCCTATTTTTCTCATTTAAAATAATACTTTTTGATAACTGGGATGAGAGGATACCCTCAAACTTTTAAACAAAATTATTAGGCTAGAAAGCAAAATTCATATTTTATATATTTAATTTTAATGTCTATATGATGAATATATACATTATTAAACAGTAGTATATTAAAATTATCTAAGTGGAAGAAAAGTACTTCTATCTTTCTCTTTCTTTTTTTTCA
>NW_012103277.1:3001402-3003400 GCF_000951045.1 Mandrillus leucophaeus | reverse complement strand
AAGATATGCAGTCTAGCTATATATCCCCTAGAATATAGATACTTAAAATTCCATTCTTCAATCAAGCTTCATTATCTGAGAACTATATACTTGGGTCGTATTATTTTGATTCTTTTTAGAGTTGTTGTTATCAAAGACATCTTTGTTATTATGCCTTCATTTCATACTGCAGAATGTTGTCAGAAATAACCATGCACAAATCACTATTGTACAAATTGTAGGGATGTTGAAGATAGTGTGGGTTCTACCACTACAGGAACTGTACGAGTTTACCACTAAAACTGTACCTCTTCTGAGTGTCTGGGTTGTTTTTATAACTTATGGTTGATGAGAATTTTTTCAAACACAATTACATATGGACTTCACATAAAGCATATCAGAACAACAGGGAAACTGGTGAAAACCAGGGTGGCAGCTGGAGGCACCCACTCCACCTCTCCATAGCACCCTGACATAGTTTTAAAGGGAAATCCCAGGCTCTGCTGAGCTAGATTAGAATCTACCCATGAACTCATTGCATCTCCAATTGGATTTACCCACCAAAAAGTCCAAACACAAATTTGGAGTTCAACTTTAAATTGTCTAACTTACTTTGCTTGGCCTAATGATTCAGACCTCACTTTACCTTTCTTTGAATTCTATATCTTTAATAGCAACAACAAAATCTTATTGTTTAAGAAAACACATTTTTATAAAATGATGCAAATTCTTTTTCAAGGAGAAGATATAATTTGATAATTACAAATACTTCTAGGATTGTGACCAAGAATTTCATCAGGGAATGGGAATAAGCTCATTATGTAATTGTTTTATGCAGCACAGTAAGCCCTCTGTCAGATTCTTCCTGTAGTATTCAAAACCACAGGTAACGCAGATTAGCACCTATATTTTAAATGTGTTTGCTGCCTCCCTGTCATTTGAAAGCACAGCTGATTAAAGTGAGAATTGTAGGTGGAGGCTTCACCTTATGAAAGTTGGTCTTATTTGTTGCATGGAATCTTCTTTTCTCTTGAGATTCAGAAATTATATTCAATCTAGTTCCCTTCATTCTCATGAAGCTAGCTGAAATTCTAGCTGGGAACATGCTCCATTTTTTCATCTGTTAGCTTTTATCACAGCAGTGTGACAGACCTTTCAAAGGGCTTTCTTGCAACTTCTCTGGGATTTTGCTCCTGCTCTTATACAGACTCTCGACTTTTCTAAAAGCATTCAGAGCCTGTACCATGCAAACCACCAGACACACAGTCTTTGACACTCTTCTCTGTGGCATTTCTATAATGCTTACATCTGTAAAAACCCAGGTCTCTTTGGAATAAGTTGAAAATATTTTAAAATCCTTTTTTTTTTTTTTAAAGAAAAGTGATATGCAGATATCTTAGCAAATCCATCTGTTTCTGATACAGGCAGTGGGGGAGGTTCAAATAAAGGGTCCCTGAGTGATAGTTGGAGTAAAAATAAAATGTTCATGAGGGCAGGTACTACCTTACCTCTTTTCCTCCCGTCAGACATCCTATTTTACCTGTGCAACCCTGTATTCCATTGTGGGTCCAGAAAGAGTTTCCATGTTCTGGTAGCATTACCTCCTCTTCTGCTTTTAGTTCAGCAGCTTAAACATTTCTAGGGATGTAAATGAAATAACACAAATAGGTTCTTCATTCTTTGACTTCATATTCTCTTTAATTGGACAGCTGTATTCGAAGAGTGGCAGTTAATAGATAGACTGAACCTGGGCAGATAGATAATATGAAGGATAATAGAATCCTGATCACTTTCATTTCAACACACTCCCAGAATAGCTACACTATCTGAATAAAAAATAGTGGTGGGATTAGCTGCTTTAGTAAGAACAGTGATAAACCAAAAAGGGTCTAAAGGACAAGGTTCAGGACAGGGAAAATATTAGAGAAAAATACCATATGAAAAAAAGGTGAAGGAACTAAGCATATTTGCCCAGAGCAGAGAAAAAGTGTGTGTGTGTGTGTGTGTGTGTGTGTGTGT
>NW_012103277.1:2996097-2999382 GCF_000951045.1 Mandrillus leucophaeus | reverse complement strand
GATCCCACCTCTGCATAGAGAAATATTAGTGTCACATTGTTAAGGCATATGGAATGGAATACTTATTGGTATAAGCTTCTGTGAAAGATGTTATCTACTATAGTGGACTGGTGTATTCAGAGTACAATAGGTCAACAGACCTATTGGTGAATTCTAGTAGTGCACAATTTCCAAACAAAAAAAGACAACCAAGAACTAAAAACTATTCAATGGTTTATAATAAACCTCTTGGCAATTTTAGATAAAGTGACATTCTCCTGAAATAAAGAAAGAGACTTTCATCAAAATTGACTTTCAATTTCACAGATATGTAATTAATTTGTCTTGGAATGTAATAGAAATATTGTACGTTGTCATGATTTATATCTACCAATTTTATCTCAAGATGCTTTGTCATATTTTTCTACTTTTCCTATTTTTCTCATTTAAAATAATACTTTTTGATAACTGGGATGAGAGGATACCCTCAAACTTTTAAACAAAATTATTAGGCTAGAAAGCAAAATTCATATTTTATATATTTAATTTTAATGTCTATATGATGAATATATACATTATTAAACAGTAGTATATTAAAATTATCTAAGTGGAAGAAAAGTACTTCTATCTTTCTCTTTCTTTTTTTTCAATATCAGTTATATTCCTTTAGGCTATGACTCCTCATAAGGACTTAACCATTGTGCATATCTATTATCTCCCTAACAATTTGAGAAATGAGACTTCTGAGGCAAAGTGGGTGAGGGCTCTGGTTCTCCTTCTCTGAGTCTCTTAGCTCTGCTTCCTCCCTGTGCTAGCTTAAGCTCAGGCCAGTTGCAGCCTGGCTGCGGTAGTTCTAGGTGTCACATTTACAGACAACAGTGAGAAGTGCCAAGGAATGGTCTCTTCTGAAGTTTCCTTCTTAGGAAAGAAAATTTCTTCCAGAAGATCTCCTCTTCCTATAACTCTTTGGCTAGAACTGGGTCATATGCACACCTCAGACAGCTACTGGCAAAAGAATGAGACCATCTTGATGAATTTCTACCAAAGAAGATATAACTCTAAGAGCTAGGAAAGGGTCATGTTTCCTAAATCAGGCGTTTGTAAACTGTAGCCCATGGGTCAAATTCAGCCGTCTGACTGTTTTGTAAAAAAGTTTTATTGGGGCATAGCTACACTCATTCATTCACATGCGGACTATCCCACTTTTGCACTAAACCTGCAGAGCTTAGTGCAGTTTAGTGTGCTGCCCTAAACGCTGCAGTTTTAGTTTAGTTTAGTTTAGTTGCAGCACTGACCGTGTCACCTCTAAAGGTGAAAATATTTACTATGTGTCTCTTTACAAAAACTGTTTGCTGACTCAACTTAAATAATAGAACAAAACTGGGCTCTGTCTCTCAAGGAAAAATGAGAAGATGTTCCACAGGCAACAGTGACTAAATTCCTATTTAATTTTCCAAAAAAGTACCTTATGCCAATTTTTTCAAACCTTATAGACAATATTATATTTACTTTGTGACATCTTATGCTGTTATTTATTTCAGTCATCCTGTTAGTTGTTAAGGTTATTATGTACTGTATATAATTTTACAGTTTTTCTATGTTCTGGATTTCAGGATAAAATTTACTGTCAGGTTAAGATTGTACCTTTTTCCTTTGCCTTATAAAGTAGTCGTGAAGCCCTATTGACCTTTAATTCTATCAGTAACCACATCACATTTTCTACTCAGTATTCTACTTGGCCAAAATTTACAGAATGAATTAACTAGAATAAAACTTTATGAAGGACCCATTCTATTTAAATATTAATGTGGTTTTTATTTTTATCCACAGGTCAATTTCACCGTAAGCAGAGACCAATGCAGATGAATCCTAACTACTTTCTGAGAAAGCCTGGGGTACAGGGGGCACTCAGAGTCGCTGTTTGTGTGTGTAGGTGGAGGGGCATCAATTCAGGCATGTTTCAATTCAGACATTTTATAATAGAGAAGGGAAAACCTACCTTCTACTCAAGGACGAACTGGTTATAAGCAATCTGGAAAATCTACTTCCTAGGTACTATAGCCTTGAATATATTTGTCTAAAAGTTTAATTATGAGAAACATGATTAGTTGAGGGCTGCTGGAAGATATGCAGTCTAGCTATATATCCCCTAGAATATAGATACTTAAAATTCCATTCTTCAATCAAGCTTCATTATCTGAGAACTATATACTTGGGTCGTATTATTTTGATTCTTTTTAGAGTTGTTGTTATCAAAGACATCTTTGTTATTATGCCTTCATTTCATACTGCAGAATGTTGTCAGAAATAACCATGCACAAATCACTATTGTACAAATTGTAGGGATGTTGAAGATAGTGTGGGTTCTACCACTACAGGAACTGTACGAGTTTAGCACTAAAACTGTACCTCTTCTGAGTGTCTGGGTTGTTTTTATAACTTATGGTTGATGAGAATTTTTTCAAACACAATTACATATGGACTTCACATAAAGCATATCAGAACAACAGGGAAACTGGTGAAAACCAGGGTGGCAGCTGGAGGCACCCACTCCACCTCTCCATAGCACCCTGACATAGTTTTAAAGGGAAATCCCAGGCTCTGCTGAGCTAGATTAGAATCTACCCATGAACTCATTGCATCTCCAATTGGATTTACCCACCAAAAAGTCCAAACACAAATTTGGAGTTCAACTTTAAATTGTCTAACTTACTTTGCTTGGCCTAATGATTCAGACCTCACTTTACCTTTCTTTGAATTCTATATCTTTAATAGCAACAACAAAATCTTATTGTTTAAGAAAACACATTTTTATAAAATGATGCAAATTCTTTTTCAAGGAGAAGATATAATTTGATAATTACAAATACTTCTAGGATTGTGACCAAGAATTTCATCAGGGAATGGGAATAAGCTCATTATGTAATTGTTTTATGCAGCACAGTAAGCCCTCTGTCAGATTCTTCCTGTAGTATTCAAAACCACAGGTAACGCAGATTAGCACCTATATTTTAAATGTGTTTGCTGCCTCCCTGTCATTTGAAAGCACAGCTGATTAAAGTGAGAATTGTAGGTGGAGGCTTCACCTTATGAAAGTTGGTCTTATTTGTTGCATGGAATCTTCTTTTCTCTTGAGATTCAGAAATTATATTCAATCTAGTTCCCTTCATTCTCATGAAGCTAGCTGAAATTCTAGCTGGGAACATGCTCCATTTTTTCATCTGTTAGCTTTTATCACAGCAGTGTGACAGACCTTTCAAAGGGCTTTCTTGCAACTTCTCTGGGATTTTGCTCCTGCTCTTATAC
>NW_012103277.1:2989277-2995142 GCF_000951045.1 Mandrillus leucophaeus | reverse complement strand
TGCAATTAGTTGATAGCAAATAGAAAGCTCTAATGGGGAAAAACATCATTGTCTGTCACTAAATTTATGGTCACTGATGGTTTTCCAATAATTGTTATACCCTTCCTAGAGGTGCTATGAAGGCATCCTGCATACCGGTTGGTTTACTCAGAGTAGAAGTCTCTCCAACTCGGAACTATCATAATTCTCCAATTTTAGTTCAGTCTGGCATTTTTGTTCCTGATTTCACCTGGCTTCAGTTACGTAGGTTTCAAAACAGTCATGACTGTGATATTCTTCCTAGTGTGCTCTTAGATATTCCTATTGAATTATGACTATTCTTTGACTTCTTGATGATCTGAAGTGATTCAGACAGCTGGAAATTTCTTTTTCTTTTAGCACAGAAAAGCTAAGCATGGCTAACTGTGGCACCTCTTTCAAGATGGTGGTTCACAGTGTTCTTCCTGTGCCTAGCTCTTGCATTAGTCAATTTCTTCCCACCATGGGTGGTATAGCAGCTTCTTTGGTTCTGTAGGGAATAAACTGTTTCCCTAAACATCAAAGTTACTTCTGAAATAATTCAGGGGATATAGAGAATATAATCTAATAAATTCTAAATGTGAATATTATTATCAAATGCTTAGGAAGGTTAAAAATTGCCTACTCTCTTTCTTATCAAACCACACACTATTGCCTGTTTGTTTCTTAGAGAATATATGTTCAAAGGCACAACCCAGGCAAATGAGCATTCTTTATTATTTAGGACCTGTGACCCCCTGTTGGGGTTCAAAATGACTCACTGAAATTAGGGCAATTCAAAGAAGGTTTGATAAAGATACTACTTGCAAAGGTGTGGGAAGGGAGTAGGGAAAGTACACAGGATAGTGTACTTTCACAGTAGGCACTAACACAGTGGTCCTCTTACCATCTCCAGGCCTGAAGGGAAGAGGGAGGAGACAATTACTAGCACCTGGAAGGAGGGGGTCGGGTAAGTAGCTGTGAAAGCTTTGAACCAATCTGAGACAACCTGGCAGGGAACCAGGAAACAAATATCCAGACTCTATGACCTGATCTGATCTCTCTCTCCTCTCTCCTGCCAGGACTCTTCATTTTATACATGATAGCCTCTGAAGCAACAAATAGAGTTTGTATCTGATGATAGCTCTCTACTGCCTCTGGTGATAGCCCTCATCGTCTCCCTTTCATGTAGTGCATATGCTCGGGCAGGCTCCTGGAGCAGGGGAGACCCTGGAGAAGGGTGGAGGGTGAATCTGAATGGGCAAATGGCAGATTGCTGGCACCCAGCACCCCTGCCCTGGCAGCACGGGGGATCTTGGACAGACCTTGATTCCACCTTTTATTCTTCTCCCTGAATGCCTAGAGCAGATCATTTTGGACCCCTTTCTCTTTAGGCCTTCACTTTCAATGCCATCTGAGATATTACTACATGAGTAATATGAAGAGCAAGAACATGGAGGAAGAAAATAACTGTGCCTTACCCTTCTTTCACCAAAGGTCCGTTCTCCAGCACAGGGGCCCCGAGCAACACATTTTATTTCCTCTCTGACTGTGGTGGGACAGAGTTTCACTTTTCGTAGGGGTAAACTAAAAGGATTTCACTGAGTTTTTCCCTTGAGTTGGGAATGAAGAATGTCAGGGGTCAGAACCCGTAGTCATCCTGAAAGTTTTAGGGAAACTTCCTGTCCTGAAATTTTGCTCAGAAAATAGCCCTCAAAACAGTGCTAGTTCAGGCACACCTACTTCTACTGATTCTAACGTTACAGATGTGGAAGATTGGCCCATCAGTACTTTTCTTCCTCTATTCTCGTTATAGAATAAACATTTTAGAGAGGTGTTGGCTAACATTACTCCCTCTGTTTGATATCACAGACTGTGTTTGACGTTTGCTTCTTTCTCACATATTGCTGCGTGAGAAATCAGAATATGCAACTCAGCAAACCCAGGGCAAGAATTTGGTCTGTAATGTCACCTAAAATGTCATGCTGAAAGCCATACCAAGATTTTAAAATAGATGCCTTTAGCACGTTTTTTTTTTTTTTTTTTGGTAAATCTGAGAGAAACCATGAGTGATTTGCAAAACTTGATGGCAGTTGTTTAATAAACAAAATAAAGGTGGTAGACTGGGAAAAATATGGGATAAAAGCACAGAACAGGCGACATGGAATGTGTAAGCGCTACTGTTTCTTCATTTTCTGTTAGCCTTACTCAATACAACCAGAAAAGTAATGTTCCAAAGATGGTACTGATACTCTCTTGGTCTTAGCAGAGTTAAATGAGGTAATAATCATTTGTGTGCATTAATATATAGACTATTGGCACAAAATGGGAAGTTAAGAGATTTTGTGTGTTGCAATGTGATACAGAAAACGTAATTTTGCTGATTGTATATTTTAAAAAAGACTTAACTTGGCTTTCTGGCAAATTATTTTGCTACTTGTTAACCTAGACCTGGGTTTGGCAAACTTTTTACGTAAAGGGCCAGATTATACAGGTTAAATACTGTGAGCTTTGTAGGCTAATGATCTGCCACAGCTAATCCTCTGTCATCATTGTCCAAAAAAAGTTGCCATCTATAGTACATAAATGAATGAGAATAGCTGTGTTCCATTGAAACTTCATTTATATAAACAGGCATGAGCTTGACTTAGCCTGCAGGCTGTCATTTGTGAAAATTGACCTAAATCTAAACAACTGTTTGTCTATGGTTTCTAAAATTTTATATATTAATGGTTTGAAAAAATGGGGCAATACAAAGAAATGGAAACTTTCTTAGTTTTGGAGATACTCAATAAATTGGGTATTTTAAAAGTCCAAATTCCCACTGTTTCATTTTAAACTCTTAAGTACAACATGGTCTTAGATATTTTGTTATTATAAATTAGAGTTATGAGGCACTTAACAAGAATTTAGGATATTAGGACATTGTCACATTCCTACCAGTGACCACCAGGAAAGAATGACACCTAGCTAGGTACTGTAAAATTTGATAGATATCCTGGAACATCTGATGTTTTCATGATTTCAGAGCCAAATATTATCTTGTCAAATAGTCCATTAATGTGATACAGGCATAGCACACAGAAGCATGCATTTCTTCTTATTTGAATTCACCAAAGTACCAAGAAGCTATATAAATATGAGTAGAGAAAATTTCTCTCTAATTTGAGAAGAATGCATTTAATCAGCCATAAGTTGAAAAGAAACTGTGACTTTTTTCCAGTTACTCTTTTCTTTTTCTTTCTTTCTTTTATTTATTTATTTTTTGCCTATGTCAATGCCCTTCAGCTAAAGACCACCGGGAACACATTTATATTTGAACAACTTTTGTGTACTAATTACAGTGAGAGAGAACACACATCGTGGAGACTGACCGAGGCAACCTCAAAGTTCCCCTTAGTTTGACTAAACTTTCGACAGATTTCTTCCTGACTGTAGGTCCCTGACCTCCCTGTCTTAGAACATCTACTTCAGAAAACTTGCAATTAAAAGTGCTTTCTCTATCCCTTCAAGAAATAAATCTTCTCTCAGCCTCTTGCCAGTTTTACAACCCAGAAATATCTTTTTCAAGGACCTGGAAGACATCCCTTTGAAATGCAACCATCAAGAAAGAGAGAATACCTTATTTCCTACTCTCTGTGGGAATCAGGAGCTTAAATGTAGTAAGTGCCAACTAGCAAACAGAAATGGCCTAGTCACAGTGACCCACCTCCCTCCCATGTCCTCCAGTGCTTTTCCACTAGCTCGCCCTGGTGCTTGACATCTCTTCTGCCTTTTGTGTCAGAGGACTGAGTTCAGTCCCTCTCTCGTTTGCAGTAGTCTTGAATAAAGTCTTCCTTGCCTGTTTAACTCCATCTGGTACAACTTTTCTTTGACAGAAACGGTGGGTCATCTCAGTAAGGGGGAGTCAGGACTTCTAAGATTTGAGTTATGGTTGGGTAAATTTGGGGAGGATCTAAGGAAGTGGGAACTTACTCTGTCAGAAAGCAAAGAAATTCTATGAATGAATCTGTCAATGAATCTTATTTATAGGGAAGGCAGACTAGAGAGGACAACAGTGTAATTGGTCAAGAAGTAGTAGCAGTCACTCATTTAATGAGAGAGGGGACATTTTGTGTTTTGTGGGTTGCACAGTTAACTTGTTTTGGTCTCAATTTATTATGGTCTCACAACAACCTTGTTTAATGTTGAAGTTCTTTGAAACAATGTATGTCCAACAGATGAACAAAATGGCCTGACTGTGAGCATCAGACCAGCTTGTAATAACATCAAGACCTAGCTGCCAGGTCAGATCAGCTTCCAAATGTCAGGGGCGGTTATTTTTCCTTCTTACTTTCTCACACCAAAAAGGAAACACTGCTGCCATGCTTACAAAGCGTTTTAAGGCATAAGACAAAATAATGGTTTTGGAATTTATATTTTTAGAAGATCAGAAATGATCTTATATACATATATACACAGGCATGTACACTTACTCTCTCTCTTATAATGATCATGAAAATTGTGTCTGATTTACTATGATCTTGATGAACTAGGAAGAAACTTTACCTTAGGTAATGGTATGAATAAAATGCCATCAAGAAATTACAGGATCAGGGGTATTTTGTCTATGCTCACCTCGTATATTCATGATCAGTCTGTGTTCTTTGTGGTTGATAACTGGCAAATTGAAGACTTATTTTGTCTTGGAAAGAAGGTCCTATTTATTCCAGGGGCTCATTGGTTTTGCTGAGTTGAGCAATTGTTCTTATCAATAGGGTCTTTGCTGGAGATGAGATGAGGTTCTCCCTGGGTGAATGATATTCTAGAACCAAGACTATCAACTGGTTGTACTTAACCTGCAAGGCCTGTTCTTGTATCCTTGAAGTGAGAATACATTTGGCTGAATTCTGCAGACTCATTTTGATCTGAGTGAAATATTCTTCTCAGTCCACTGGATCTTCAGTTTATTTGTGTAAAAGACACTGTGCACTCATTTATTCATTCACTTATCCTTCCAGAAATTACTGAACACCTCCTATATGACAGATGCTGCCCTAGATACTGGATAAACATTAGTTAATAAAACAGAATTTTATGGATTGTAGCATTTACAGAGAGACAGACAATAAACAAACAAATAAATAAAAATATATCAAGTGTTATGAATAAGAACAATGGTTATACTAAAAATAACTGCAGGAAAATAAGCACAAAGATTTAGCCATCTCTGAAGAGCTGAATTTAAGCTGAGACTTTAAAGTTGAGAAATAATCCGTCATGTAAAGACTGATGTGAAGAACGAATTCCTTTCACTCTCCTTCATAGTTGATGCATCAGCATAGATTTAATTAATAGCCTGATGCCATTGTTTTGTTTGATTTATACAACATTTACTTGCTTGGCTGGGTCTCAACCCTCATTAAATTGTGTTCTTTTACGTTACATTTACACTTAACATTTTTATTAACATAGTTATTATTACAGCTTGACCCATAATGTCTCACAAATAGATGTTGCTGTTAAGTTGTATACACAGGATGCTTTATCTCACTTTCAAGAATCTGTTAGTTTTCCATGGTATTAAGGACATTTTGTTTTTGTAGGAGTTTCTGACAGTGAGAAGTATCAGCTTGTATTTGTAGGTTTGATATATAGGTTAAGATCCAACAGCTTATCACAGTTTTATATAGATCAATACAGTTAGGAAAAGCATGAAGGCATGGTTCCCAGTCAGTTTAAATCTTTTTGTCATTTCCAATGGCCTGTTGACAAGTTTAGGATCTGTCTATTGAAAGAATGGAGACACAGAAAGAGATAAAGAGAGACAGAGAAACTTTCTGTCCCTTCCTTATTACCTCCTCTGAGCTTTTGTGTGTTGCAGTCCCT
>NW_012103277.1:2985682-2989227 GCF_000951045.1 Mandrillus leucophaeus | reverse complement strand
GAAGATCAGAAATGATCTTATATACATATATACACAGGCATGTACACTTACTCTCTCTCTTATAATGATCATGAAAATTGTGTCTGATTTACTATGATCTTGATGAACTAGGAAGAAACTTTACCTTAGGTAATGGTATGAATAAAATGCCATCAAGAAATTACAGGATCAGGGGTATTTTGTCTATGCTCACCTCGTATATTCATGATCAGTCTGTGTTCTTTGTGGTTGATAACTGGCAAATTGAAGACTTATTTTGTCTTGGAAAGAAGGTCCTATTTATTCCAGGGGCTCATTGGTTTTGCTGAGTTGAGCAATTGTTCTTATCAATAGGGTCTTTGCTGGAGATGAGATGAGGTTCTCCCTGGGTGAATGATATTCTAGAACCAAGACTATCAACTGGTTGTACTTAACCTGCAAGGCCTGTTCTTGTATCCTTGAAGTGAGAATACATTTGGCTGAATTCTGCAGACTCATTTTGATCTGAGTGAAATATTCTTCTCAGTCCACTGGATCTTCAGTTTATTTGTGTAAAAGACACTGTGCACTCATTTATTCATTCACTTATCCTTCCAGAAATTACTGAACACCTCCTATATGACAGATGCTGCCCTAGATACTGGATAAACATTAGTTAATAAAACAGAATTTTATGGATTGTAGCATTTACAGAGAGACAGACAATAAACAAACAAATAAATAAAAATATATCAAGTGTTATGAATAAGAACAATGGTTATACTAAAAATAACTGCAGGAAAATAAGCACAAAGATTTAGCCATCTCTGAAGAGCTGAATTTAAGCTGAGACTTTAAAGTTGAGAAATAATCCGTCATGTAAAGACTGATGTGAAGAACGAATTCCTTTCACTCTCCTTCATAGTTGATGCATCAGCATAGATTTAATTAATAGCCTGATGCCATTGTTTTGTTTGATTTATACAACATTTACTTGCTTGGCTGGGTCTCAACCCTCATTAAATTGTGTTCTTTTACGTTACATTTACACTTAACATTTTTATTAACATAGTTATTATTACAGCTTGACCCATGATGTCTCACAAATAGATGTTGCTGTTAAGTTGTATACGCAGGATGCTTTATCTCACTTTCAAGAATCTGTTAGTTTTCCATGGTATTAAGGACATTTTGTTTTTGTAGGAGTTTCTGACAGTGAGAAGTATCAGCTTGTATTTGTAGGTTTGATATATAGGTTAAGATCCAACAGCTTATCACAGTTTTATATAGATCAATACAGTTAGGAAAAGCATGAAGGCATGGTTCCCAGTCAGTTTAAATCTTTTTGTCATTTCCAATGGCCTGTTGACAAGTTTAGGATCTGTCTATTGAAAGAATGGAGACACAGAAAGAGATAAAGAGAGACAGAGAAACTTTCTGTCCCTTCCTTATTACCTCCTCTGAGCTTTTGTGTGTTGCAGTCCCTATAAGTGACATGACCATCTTTCATTTACCTCTGATTATAAATCTTGATCAGATAGGCTTCTCCCTCTCCTTCACCTTGCACATTCAAGTAGTCACAGAATCTCTTCACTCAATCTGATTTTGCTCTCATCTTTCTACCTGGATGTTTTCTATCTTGAGTCACTATTGTTCTAGGTCTGTGCTGCCCACTAAGATAGTCATTAACCACATATGGCTATTTAAATTTAAATTCAGTATTTAATGTTCTTCCATTGCTTCTAAACCCCAGGCACATCAAATACATAACCTCCATTTTTTATATAAGCTCTTTTGTCTGCTTGAATTTTTGTTTTTAAAATTTTGGACCACCTAATGTCTGCTGATGCTTTAAAACCTGCTCACATTTTATCTCCTCCATGAATTCTTAGACTTCCTCCACCAGAGTTGATAGTTCCTTTATACTCACATGGCACTTCTATAGCATATATTATGTTTATTTACAATTTATAGCTCATGTATTTATGTCTCCCACTCATGAAATATAAAATCTCAGAGGCTAGAATAGTTTCTTTTTTTTTAAATCATTGTATCTATAGTATGAAGGACAGTATCTGGCCCATTTTAAATACTAAATAAAATATTCCTGAAGAAATAAATGTAGGAGAGAAATAATTGTAATGGTAATAATTAATGCCTGGAAGGTCCAGTGAATACTGTCAGATCTTCTTTTTCTTTTTTTTAATAATAGAGTTGGGGAAAAATCGATCTGAGAAAAGAGAAGATAACCATAGAAATGAACTGAAGGAATGTCAAAGGTTTAATTTTGTGTTATTGTTAATGTTAATCCTCTTCAGGCTGTGTAAACTTTGTTCAGTTAAGCAAATACTGCAGAAGACAAAGATTTTATATTTACTGGGAAATCCACAGTTGCAAGTGTCTGTGTGTTTCCAGTATCCTTAGGAACCTTAGCAAATAACTAACAGATTTGCATTTTCTTTCCACCTAAAGTGAAAGGCCTCTAGGTCCCTCACTGAACAATGACATTAAATAAATACTTAGAAAACAGGCACAGAGTTGGTAGAAAGGATTTGGGTTGATCTTTGATTTTGGAATAGATTACTCACAGATATTACAGCCCAGTAAAGAGAATAGAATTAAAATTACATTTATAATTATTTCTGTACTCACTCCATATGCACTGTTAGCATAGGCTTTAAAAATCATGACTTTTATATATCAGGCAGGTCAGGTAATTTTAAAACAAATATTCAGTTCACAGTGAAGCAAACTCATGGAGTAGGGAAAAATGAACCTAATATGCCACAACTTTTTAAAAAATTACATTAAAAAATGCATGCATAGTATTTCACCACCAAATCACCCAATTTTATAGCATATGTTTAGGGAGAAGGAACATTAAATTCATCAAACTCACCTAATTTTGGATGCCCCATAAAAAAATAATGAAAGAAAGTCAATAAATCCGAATCTCTTCCTTATATTTATTTATACAAACTTATATTTTCAAGAATTTACATAATAATTTATATGGAGAAATGTCCTGTGGGGATTTCTGTCATCAATCCTTGTCAGAGCATTTTGACGTTAGCCAAATTTATGAATTTTGTTCTACATATAGTAAAGAAGGAGAAAAGAAGATGGCAATTTCCTGAAAGTGACAAATCAAGATTCTGAAAAGTTGAGTGGAAAAAATTCTTGATTTTCACTTGTAAAGCAGAGATTTGAATATCAGTGTTATTCGATGCCAGGTATATTATCACTGACTAATGTATAGAAAAGGGAGTGGATGTGCTCCATGGACCCTGGGATGATGCGAATGTTTATTTGCCAATATCTAATTTTTAATTTGTTCCTAATTATTTAGTTGTTTTAAGTATGTGTTTTTGTTATGAAATATAAGTGTGTGGTTTTTCATTTATTTTATTTTTAAAAATAGGTTACCTCATCTTGAGGTGTCAGGGTCATTCACTTTCTGTTCCCAAATAACTGGCAACTACTCACATGTGGTGGCAGTGGAATCTGAAGGATTCAGGGAAACTCTTTTATTATTATTATTATTATTATTATACTTTAAGTTCTAGGGTACATGTGCATAACGTGCA
>NW_012103277.1:2978934-2984841 GCF_000951045.1 Mandrillus leucophaeus | reverse complement strand
GGCTCTTTGGAGAATTCTTAGAGCATTTCAAAATTTTTTAGGGGATTGTGTTGTATAGTCCTGGCCCACTTTAGAAAATAGTACAGTATATTTTTGCCTCTAAATACGTTTGATTTTCATAACATTTTGTCGGCCTGGATCCTGGAACTAGGTGACAATTTGCCTCAGCAAGAGTCCTCTACTTTCTTTTATGCATTGCTTCTTTAGAAAGAGGCAAAATCATTTTGCTGACAAAGTAATTTCTAAAACTTGTCTAAACTGCATTCACTGAAGCCAAACCAGTTTATTCTCTTTTCTAAAAATCCCCCCAAATTTTGTCTTAGTATTAAATTATTTCTTTCCTTTATAATCCTCATCTAGTTGGTATGGTTTATATTACCTGCATTATTGCCTGATGATCTTTTTGTTTACTTCCATTAAGAAGCAGACTTCTCTTTTGGTTCCTTTATCTGGTCCTTTAAACTTACACTAAATGTCTTTGTTATTTATATATCTAAAATGAGTGATCTTCCAAGAATTCTAACTTCATTAGTTGAAGCAGATGAAGAGCCCTCCTTCAATCAACTGTGGCTCACCACCCTAATCAATTTCTCAATATGACCGTACTTAGCTCCAGGAAACATTTTCACTCAGGCATGTTTCTTAGCCTTTTTTATATATTTATAATATGGAAAGAGAAAAACAGTAAGAAGTTTTCAGTTTTGAGTATAAGCTCAGTACCATACTTGTATTAGTGGAAGAGAGGGGCAGGGTAGTACCTTATTACAGATTCCTATGCTGACAGGTCGAGCACATACTGAGAATTCAGGCAAATGATCCTTTAACTCAGTGTTAACTTGGGTGGGGGAAGAAGGGTCTATGTGAAAGTTTCAGAATGACCCTTCCATTCTTTAGAATTTTCCCCAGTTCCCTAGAGTATAATAGTCTTTCAAATGCAGACCTGAGATTCTTCATATATTCAGGATGGGTTAGAAACACACTGCCTCTTATGATCTTTCTTTTTTTTCTTCTTTCCTTATGGGACATTTAGTTCTGTTAACCAGTGTTCTCTTTTCTAGCCTTTTTGGGTACTGGTTGTCCTCGACTCTACTGTTGCTCCTCTTTAGGCTCCTCTAAGGAGATGGGGGAACCAGCTTGGACCACACGACAGAGTGACCCGAAGACAAACAAGACATTCACACTGCAGTGTTGCCCATTTCCCAGCAGATTCTCATATATGAATTAAGCAAGGGCTCTGTTTCCTTCTTGTCACTACTAATTGACCAGTTTTGCCAAACTCTGATTTTGGTGTGTGCTTTGCTTCAAAAAGGGAGATAGGAGGAAAAATTAAACCATCTATTAATAACACCTTTTTTTTGCTAAAAAGTATCCTTTGACCTCTTGAATGTGGGATATGATCAGTTTCCTGTTAATGGGTAAAGAAGCCTGTTGAATTAATTGGGTTATCATGGATAAATGGAAGGAATATATGACGCTATTTCTCTGCTCGAAACTCTCCGATTGCTTCCTGTCATAAAGATAATGAAATCCAGTCTTCACCGCAATCTAAAAGACAAAATACAGTCATATCCCTGACTTCTTCTCCAATTCATTCCTAACCATACTTTCTTGAACATACTTCTCTGTCTCTATTAGCCCAGTTGCTATTCCTTGAATACATCAAATATGATATTGTCACAGAGTCTTTGTGCTTGCTCTTCCTTCTGCTTGGGACACTTTTCTTCCAAATGTTTACTTCACATATCTAGTCAACTGTTACCTTCAATGAGAGGCAACTCAACCACTCATTTAAGACAGCTTGCCCGAACAGCTTTTATTTTTCCCATTGTCCTTATCATTAGCTGAGATGATATTATATAAACCACTGGAACAGAGACTTTATTCTATTCACACTGCCACATCTCCTAACAGCTAAAGAAATGCCTGGCTCATAGGAATCAGTCAAAAAATATTAATTAACTTTATTTTTATTAATGGGTCACTTTATTGGCTACTACTCTGACCCATAAATGGGCTGAAGTTGCAGTTGTTATTGCTTCAGAGATGCTACCTTTTGTGTTGAAAGTAATGACAAAATGATGAATCGAATACCTATGGCAGGTATCAAGAGTAGATTTTACACAGGCCTGGGCCTTAAGGCCCAAGATGGTAGAGACTATTAAGGCAAAAATACAACACAGGCTTAATTCATTCAGAAAACACAATCAAAGTGACATCTTCAGTCAGTTATGACCCGCAATTCACTGAAGTGAGTTTGCATTAATATTTCATCTTTAATAACAAAGTTATCTGAAACATGGGCAAGGTGCTATGATGACATAGTTCTTTACCTCCTTCAGCCAGGATTGAGTAATTCCTGGGGTAAGTAGATTTTCATATGGTGTTATAGGAATAAAAAGAGATTTGTTTTTGGTTTGGTGGCTCTCTGTCTTGATCCATTTTGACCAAGAAACAGATTTAAGAGTTAATTATATGGAAAATGTTTCAATTATTGAGAATAAAAATATTTAAAACTCCTGTATGTCATATTCAAATGGACCCACAACCAGAGAAATTTAGTGAAATTTATTTAAATATTAACAGAAATGTCTGGAAATGTCTGGACATGAACAGAAATGTCTTTTTCTTTGATTCACGTTGGAGTATCACATGCCCTTTCTGGCACCATGGCCATGCTCTTGTAAGGGTAGGAGGTAGAAAGAAAAATCTGTCTCACTCCATGAAATTTCCCGTGGATTTAACCACATCAGAATTTCTTTGGGATTCTGATACAAAGTTAATTTAGTTAAATAGAAGTTATAAGTCTGTAACTGACTTGAAAATAAATCTTGTAATATTTCTTCTTTGACCATAAACTTCATCTCAATAACAACATTACACTGCCACATGTAGATTTCAATTAGATCCCAATTTTGACTAAGTATGGCTTTATATGTATTTAGTTTTTAAAAATTTCCTTTTTTTGTGAGTTACAATCCTTACTGCATCCCAGCAGGTCCAACGCTGTTTTCATCTTTTTCTTTCAGTTGCAACTGTAATTCATATTCTTAAGGTTAGGAACACAAAGCCTGCAACCAGCTCATTAGTAGATTTGGTCATTATGCTCAAATTATACATTAATTTCACCTGAATTACTTGAAGACAAGCAACACCACCACCAACAAAAAACCTGCCTCAATATCTGCTTCCTTAAAGGTTATTGAATTCAATCATATTGAGATAATAGCTTTAAATTAACATTTATATTGAACTTTGCAGATATGCAGTTCTTAAATTTTTGAACTTGGTTACTCAAATCACAGAAATTGCATCCCAACTAGATCTTCTGGCCTCCAACCTTTCTCTTAGCTCACTCATTCATTATCTTGTCACTGAAGTTGTTTCTCCAAGTCACAGATAGGGTTATGTGTCGCCCTGCTAGGAAACTGGCTATGACTCCTCTCAACCTATGGAATTAAGTTCAAATCCCATTGTGTAGTGTTCAAGACTATTTATAATCTCATCTCATCCTGCCTTTCTAACCTCATCTCCTGCATACACGCAGCTACTGCCACATGTACCTTTTATGCACTGAATTTAACAGATGAGCCATAATTTTCTAGTCATGCATACATTTTCATGTCGCTATACTTGTGCTTATGCTTTTTACTCTCTCTGAAATGAGCTTCCTCCTCTTTTTTATTTGGTTAAGTCCAACTCAACCAATATGTCACCTCCTCTGCAGTCTACTCTGACCCTCCACCTCTTCCCTTACCTCAGAAAGAAGTTATTACCGTTCCCTCCAATATTCAGCATGAATGAAGAGAAGGCTGTTACTAAAAAGTAAATATAAATTTCTTCACCATATATTACCAGTTAAGTCACTGGATGTATATTTTATGGTATTCTATTTATTTTAAACTGAAAAACTTCATTAAATTACTTGTAAAATCTGTTCTCTGTGATCTGTGTTCATAGAACACGTAAAGAAACAGCATTGCTATTGTTGGGTGGGCCATTAGTCCTGTGAATTGATTAGTCTTACACAAAGATCACAATGTCCACCAGTTCAAAAAGAGGTCATTTACGCAGAGTACTTTGGGGCCCATTTCTTGTTTGGATCTGTTTGCCCTGAGTTCCTTGGAAAAGGACCCTAGCTCCAGCCCTCATCTCACAGACCCATTCACATCAGCTGAGCAGCCAGTGTAGAGGAAACTAAAACAATATGACACGTGCTTGATAGGGAAAGCAAGAAGATATAGTGGGATGGTTATACAGGCTTGAGGAAAGCTTCCAGAAGGAAGGATCATTAACTTGAGAACTGGCATGGGAGTTGGTATTAGGAATTAGCTTAATACTCAAATTATACATGAATTTTATGTGAATTACTTGGAGCCAAGTAACAACAACAGTAGAAGCGTTCTAATGTTGAAGCAAAAGAAATTCATTAAGGATGGCGCATGCTAGAACTGGTGTATGCATATGTGTAGATGTGCGTAGAGGTGTAGTGGAGGCTTCCCGTAGGGGGAGAAGATGAGAAAAGCAGAGATCAGATATTCAAAAGTCAAATATATATTTTTAATCAAAGTATCTTTTAAACATTAATGCTTTCTTTATCTGGTTATTTTTAGAGTTCTATTAAATTAACATTTAATGAGTGCCTACTATGTGCAAGGTGCCCTGTTAAGTCCTTAGGAAACAAAAAAAAATATACTATCTTAGTATGGAAGAGATAAAACCTGCATACAAATAACCATAATACAAGGTAGAAAGTGATACATGCTACAAGAGAGACAAAAATAAAATGCTACGGAAGTTCAGAGGAGGGAGAATTCACACATTTATGTGTGGCTAACCTATTTTTACTAACACTATGATAATCTTAGCTATGTGGCTTATCTCAATCATGGTGATGCTAATTTTGCAACTTCTTTGACCTTCTGTAGGGTATAGTCCTTAGAAAAAAACACCCTATTCATGAGACAAACTTGATCTAATTACTGAGTGTCTGCAGGCTGATTACTAGAATGAAATTAAAACCTGAGTTTCAGTGGGTTTAAGCTGTAGAGGAATGGAAGTAATATAAATTGAAACTTACCATCTCTAAACTTGGGGACTGTGCCAGTTAAGTGTGGGCCAGTGTAGAGTTTTAATTACTGGGAATGAGTGAAAAGAAAAATTAAGAAAAGAAAAATTAAGTTGGAAGAATTATTAATGTTCCAACAGTAGGCTTTTATTCTGGGTAAATGGTCTTCCTGTGAAGGAAAAAGTTTAATTTGTGAAGAGACACACTTCTTTCACTGTAAGACACTTATGCACCCTATCTGAGTGGACATCACCAAACTAGAGGGAGTCTATCCCATTAATAGACTCATGTATGTAGCTGGTGATGGTGAATCTATTTTCCCAAGCACCTGCAGGCTCAGCTCCACTAGTTGGTGAGCCCAAAAATCACCAGGCCTGGTAATAGGATATCCCAATGCATCAGATGAAGAGATTAGAATTAGTTCTGTTCTAAGTCCAGCCTTGTGCTCATTGAGCTGTGATCATTTTTTTGTAAACCCTGCTGAGTTTACCAGGCTTCTAAGACTGGAGTTCACATCCTTCCATCTTTAAGCGGATAGTGTTATCCTGTCAGCAGAAATAATTGTTACTTTCCATCCCCTTGAAATAATACTGGTCAGAGCCAATGTCTTGTACTTAATCTGATCCCTCAAGCAAACATTTCTAAAAGGCAAATGTAGTAATGCAACCTAGTGGAAAATCTCGAGACTCAGAGTTGGATTTTGGATTCATTTGCTTGGTAATTACGTCACTGGGACAGATTGGTATACGTCTTTGAGTTTTCATTTAGTCATTTGCAAAATGGATTGCTATGGGATTAAATGTGAAATATAAACATAAGGCTTTAAATGCTGTATAGGATAA
>NW_012103277.1:2973188-2978884 GCF_000951045.1 Mandrillus leucophaeus | reverse complement strand
GAGATCAGATATTCAAAAGTCAAATATATATTTTTAATCAAAGTATCTTTTAAACATTAATGCTTTCTTTATCTGGTTATTTTTAGAGTTCTATTAAATTAACATTTAATGAGTGCCTACTATGTGCAAGGTGCCCTGTTAAGTCCTTAGGAAACAAAAAAAAATATACTATCTTAGTATGGAAGAGATAAAACCTGCATACAAATAACCATAATACAAGGTAGAAAGTGATACATGCTACAAGAGAGACAAAAATAAAATGCTACGGAAGTTCAGAGGAGGGAGAATTCACACATTTATGTGTGGCTAACCTATTTTTACTAACACTATGATAATCTTAGCTATGTGGCTTATCTCAATCATGGTGATGCTAATTTTGCAACTTCTTTGACCTTCTGTAGGGTATAGTCCTTAGAAAAAAACACCCTATTCATGAGACAAACTTGATCTAATTACTGAGTGTCTGCAGGCTGATTACTAGAATGAAATTAAAACCTGAGTTTCAGTGGGTTTAAGCTGTAGAGGAATGGAAGTAATATAAATTGAAACTTACCATCTCTAAACTTGGGGACTGTGCCAGTTAAGTGTGGGCCAGTGTAGAGTTTTAATTACTGGGAATGAGTGAAAAGAAAAATTAAGAAAAGAAAAATTAAGTTGGAAGAATTATTAATGTTCCAACAGTAGGCTTTTATTCTGGGTAAATGGTCTTCCTGTGAAGGAAAAAGTTTAATTTGTGAAGAGACACACTTCTTTCACTGTAAGACACTTATGCACCCTATCTGAGTGGACATCACCAAACTAGAGGGAGTCTATCCCATTAATAGACTCATGTATGTAGCTGGTGATGGTGAATCTATTTTCCCAAGCACCTGCAGGCTCAGCTCCACTAGTTGGTGAGCCCAAAAATCACCAGGCCTGGTAATAGGATATCCCAATGCATCAGATGAAGAGATTAGAATTAGTTCTGTTCTAAGTCCAGCCTTGTGCTCATTGAGCTGTGATCATTTTTTTGTAAACCCTGCTGAGTTTACCAGGCTTCTAAGACTGGAGTTCACATCCTTCCATCTTTAAGCGGATAGTGTTATCCTGTCAGCAGAAATAATTGTTACTTTCCATCCCCTTGAAATAATACTGGTCAGAGCCAATGTCTTGTACTTAATCTGATCCCTCAAGCAAACATTTCTAAAAGGCAAATGTAGTAATGCAACCTAGTGGAAAATCTCGAGACTCAGAGTTGGATTTTGGATTCATTTGCTTGGTAATTACGTCACTGGGACAGATTGGTATACGTCTTTGAGTTTTCATTTAGTCATTTGCAAAATGGATTGCTATGGGATTAAATGTGAAATATAAACATAAGGCTTTAAATGCTGTATAGGATAAAGTATTATTTATTGAAGATCAAAAGCTCTTTGATAATTAGGAGTGTTTTCTATTTTCCCAAATCTTACACATAGGGACATTTGTTACAGCCATTCAATCTGGAGATCAAAGTGAAGGTGTCATTCTTCTAAACATGCAGTTGGAGACACTTGCAGAGAGTAAAGATGAATGTGATTTTATTTACCTTTCAAGGGTGTATATAGACACGCAAGCTAATTAAAAGATATGCTCACCTTGGTAAATTCAGTAAGCTTAAAATATACCTTATATTTCTTTTGTAAATGGTATATTATTCCATCAACTCCATTTTCATACATTCACATAGAACGGGAGTATTTAAGTGAAAGAATATTTCAGAAAAAAGAAGGAAGGACAGGATAGTAATTACAACCAAACTTGCCTTGTGCTGACAGCAGCCAACTCATTTATTAAGTCAATGTAGTCAAGTAACACAGCAACATCACACTTGATTGAAATCTTGGCCAAGTCTGACAGATGTTCTCTACTCATTGTCAATCTCAAGTATGTTTTAATGAGTTTTAAGTGACTGGAGCTCCCCTCTGCAGATGCCACTGTTGCAGAGATTGTGAACAGATTCTTCAGGGCAATGGGTTTTGTATTTAATAAGTGGTTCATGGTAGGTAACCGGTAGAAATCATTGCCGAAAATGCAATCACGTCTCTGGAAACAGACACTCTCAGTCTATAGCTGATGAGCCTCTTTCAAATCAGTTAAATTCATAATAGTGCTCCAAAGCTGGTCTCTGTGTATAACATCTCCAATCTTAAAAGTTGATAAAAGTATTTCAAAACCTCAATCTTTTTGGAGATTTTAGAAGATTCCTACTTTAGAAGACTCACTGGAAACATTTTAAAATTTGCTTTTTTTTTGTTGTTGTTGTTCTTCAATGAAATTGCAATGTCTAAGGACAAAGGGGGTGGTGAGAGTAGCTTACAAAGTAATTCCCATTTTTTGTATGTATTAGAAATAGGTTTTAGATTTTTTTAAAGCAGTTTTCAGAAAGATAGTTTGACATTTCTACTGGCTTATGGACCTGCTTTTTCACTTTAAAAATTATTACTTGTGTAGAGAAAAACCACGAGGATAATATTTCCTTTGGTCAATCTCTATCTCAAACAAAATGGTTTGTATATTTTGTATACTATGCCACAAAAATGAATATTGCTTAGCTGCTGTGGTGTATTAGTTTTTTCCACACTAGAATAAATCTACTTCTTATTACTAGCCTATCTCTTCAGTGTAAGTTTAATAGTTCATTTCTATTTTATTTCTTCATATGTCATATATAAACCTTTTAATGATCTAAAATGTCTTTTCATAATGGTCTGAATTGAACAACAATTTCTAAGAAACTTCTTTCATCTTATGATGTAGAAATTGTTTAAGAGCAGATACATTTCTGAGGGGAAATAAAACTCAGTATAAATCACAGGAGATGTGTTGAAGTCCTGATTTCATTTTCCAACATTTTGTCTAAAGTAAATGAAACTTACAAATATTAAAAGAGTGCATTGTCAGATTTCTGATATTTACAACTTTTCATGCTTCATGCTTGATTTAAAACCCAAAGCCTGTCAGAAAGCCAGATGGCAAGTAAGGACATCTCTGATGCATTAATACTTAGCTCCTGAGAGGTAGAAAATGATTTATTTGCTTCTGAGAAGATGTGGGCTAGGGTAGACCACCCCTAATGTGTAGTGGGGGAGTGATGATGGTTTCTGTGTTAAGAGGACTTCTTTAAAAATTATTTATTTATTATCTGTTAGGTTTCCATAGCTCCATGCCCTTTGAGTCTTCAGAGCCTGGCTGCTGCATGCAGCAATTAGTTTGTGCCAGAGAGAAAATGAGTGGTGAGAGAAATATCTGGGCTGAAATGCAGTGTGTGACAAACACAGTGGAATCTGAAAGAGTTGCTTGTTAGTTAGAAATTAGTCATGGGCTAGCCCAAGGGTGGGTGCATAGTAACTTTAGATTATTCATTCTTTTCTTTTTTGGGCAGCCTTGCCCTTCTCTTAGGCATGGTATATTCTCTGGGGAGTTGATAATTGCACTGCCAAAAGTATACAACATTTAAATGGAACACCAACTGAGAAAAAAAATTTGCAGCTTGGAAAGGCAATAAATAAGGTGGATACTGAGAACGGGAGGCGATCTTTCTTCTCTCCCAGAGAGAAGGGCAGTAAGCGGTGAGGTTGCTCATTGTAGGCTGATTACAGAGTGCAAAGATGGTGGGTTGATTGAAGGTGTGTAAATAGACCACAGAATCTGTTAATCCAGGAGAGCGTATTTGTGTGTGTTCATTCGAATGTAAAGCCGAAAGGTGGCTTAGATCAACTGCAATATTTAAAGTTATTGTTTACCAAAGCAACATTCCAGTGTCCTTGGCATTCTTATAAATTGTGGGCAGAACACATGGGCTAAAATATTCAACCTCTGAAAAAGTGCAGCTTTGAAGCTGTAAAAAGCCACTAACTGCCTTAGTTGATTACATAGCAGGCTCTTTAGACCGCCAGTTTCTCGGCAGGCATCCCTGCCTCACATTTTCCTATTTATTTTTGCTGAAACTCTACCATGGATTTTAACCTGAAAGAAAAAATAAACATGCAGGCATTTGTTTAAGAAGAATCAGGAACCTCTCTGATACGCTATGTGAGCTGAGAAACACCGGTGTGTCAGGTTATTGTATGCCACCAGCTGTAGCCACTTTAGCTGGAGAGCACTTTGTATTCTTCTTCTTTAAGGCAGTAATTGGTAAGTATATTTCTGCCTGTAATCAATAGCTTTTACATTCAATGTAAAAGCTATTGATTGCAGAGAGCAAATGTCCTTTCCACATGCCACTCCACATGGCTGAATAATCCTGAAATTCTATAGAGCTACCAGTGTGACAAATGCCTCTGTCATTAATTGGTTCTTCATTCTTTGAGACCCAGGAAAGAAAATTTCTTTAACCAAATCTCTAGTGAAACAATGTCTTGTATATAAAGAGAATACCATGTGATATGAATCAGAAAATATTATTTGAGCCTTTTTTCTAGTAGTGAATGAGTTTTTAGACTGTGTGTGTATACCTTGAAATATATATGTGTATATGTATCAGTATGGATATATATGTATGTCTATCTATTAGTATAGATATACATATGTGTATACATATCAGTATCTACATATATGTATATATTGACTCACATTCTCTTATATGTATATGGATATATAATACATATATCAGTGTATATATCAGATACATAGATAAGTATATATACATGTATATATGTGTGTATATACATATACATATGTATATCTATACATACATATGACATATCATATGCCAGCATATATGTACACATATGCATTATACATGTCAGTATATACATATATTTATGTACATATAAATATACTGATATATATCAGTATATATATACTTGTATATGTATATCAGTATAAATCAGTATGTGTGTATACACGCATATACATATAAGAGAATGTGGATTAGTATATACATGTGGATCAGTATATATAGTACATATATATAGGTATATCAGTATATATGTATACATATATACATGCAAGAGAATTGTAACAGTATATAAATGTGCATCAGTATATATAGTATATATACATATATAGCTTTATCAGTATATATCAGTATATATGTATACACATATATACATACAAGAGAATTATATCAGTATATAAGTGTGGATCAGTATATATATACTGTATTTATAGATATACTGTGTGTATATATATATACTGATCCACATTTTCTCCACTGATCTTTCCCATGACTGGTGTGTATACACACACACATACACACACACAATCTACATGTAGTTGACTTTTGAACAGCGTGAGAGTGAACTGAATAAGTTCACTTACATACATGGATTTTCTTCCACTTCTGCTACTGCTGACACAGCAAGACCAAGCCCTCCTCTTCCTCCTCCTTCTCATCTTACTTATTGTACAGATGATGAGGATGAAGACTTTTATAATGATCCACTTTCACTTAAAGTATAATAGATACACTTTCTCATTTTTATGATTTTCTTAACTACATGGTTTTCCCTCTGGCTTACTTTATTATAAGAATGCAGTAATAGAATACATACAACATACAACATTATTTAATGAATAGTTTATGTTATCAGTAAGGCTTCTGGTCAACAGAAGACTATTAGTAAGTAGTTAAATTTTAAGGGGGTGAAAAGTTATCTATGATTTTTGACTGTGCAGGGGATTGGCACCCCTAACCCTTCATGTTGTTCAAGGGTCAACTTGAACAACATGTA
>NW_012103277.1:2960032-2972488 GCF_000951045.1 Mandrillus leucophaeus | reverse complement strand
AACTTTGCTGGCACGATGACCTATGAATTTAGCTGATGAATTAGGTACTAACATTGTTATAAATTAATATTAATTATAACAATTAATAAAAAAGGTGATGAAATAACCATCTTGAACATTTCTCCATAAACAGGATTTTTACTTCGAGACCCACAGTCTCAGACGCAGGTTCAATGGAATCACTAGGGACCAAACAAGAAGAAACATCAAATAATCTCCCACCACTGAAATCAGCTCCCTCTAGAAAAGGGCTACAGAAGAGACAAGACAGCTCTCTGAATTTACTTGGCACATGAATAGAATTCAGGCTCCAAAAGAGGCCACCTGCTACCCTTTATAGGTGCTAAGAAATACCAAAATTAAAAATACAAGAAATACGATCCTCTAAATAGGGAAGGTAAAAGAATGGTAATGAACTTTCAGAATAGACAAGTAGACTGCGCTGGTTGCTATTAAAAATACACATCCACAGGCAGAGAAACACTTGCCCAAATTGTACAGGGATGCTACAGCACTCTTTAAACTTATAATGACGCATTGTAAAAAATATTTGTTTATTGTGCATGTATCTGTGGATTTCTGAGTTCACTCATCAGAGCAGGCACTACTTTTAGGGTTGTGTGTGTGCGCGCGCGTGTTTGTGTGCATGCACATGCATGCGTATTGGGGGAAATTAATTTCTTTCAGAGTGTTTCAGTTCCTAGGCGAAGCCACATAAAGAGAGTTGTTTGATGTATGAAAAAGTGTCTTATACAGTATTAAATCCAGGAGTTTACTATTTGGGGGACAGACTCACATTTTATGGCAAGACCACTATTCACTTTAGTGTATTCTGTCCTTTTCCTGGCAGAAACATCCTGCAGAAAATTCCAAATAGCTATACCCTCAAGTCATAGTACCAGTAAATATCTTCACAGCAGAGAGGCATATTTCCCAAAACATGCTCTGGGCTGTAAGATCCTACTGTAAATTTTAACTTTTTTAGTGGTCACGGGTGGTATAGAGGGGGTTTGTTGATGTTGAATGGGAGCACTAAGTGGAATACCTCTGTTAAACTTACTTTTTTTCAAATGTGACAATTTAAAGAGCCCTGGTTTGTATAGGATAAGACACAGATATTCATGGATCCAGGTACCAATACACAGACACACACACACGCACACACACACACCATCAATTATAAATTACTTTATCCCAATGTAATAGTTCTAAAAATATTTGTACCAGCAGAATAGGAGAATCAATAAGCAAATTAATTAATGAATTAATTGAATTTATGATAATTTAGAATTCATTTTGCAGACATAAGCTCGCATAAATACACCAGTTACAGAAAACTTTTTAACTACCAACCTCATCGCAAATAATACCACATACACAAATACATGTACACATATATATGGTGTTTTTTACTTTTCTGGATTTCTCAGTTTTTAAATGTAATTGGATTCAAAATATATTGTTATGATTTGAATATACAAAAGGCAAAAGTTTTGCAAACCCTGTAGGAACTTAATTTATATCACATGACCAGTATTAGGAAAAAGTAGAATAGCATGCTTCAAAACAAACGGCACTTTTGATTTGGATAAATATATTTCTTCTAATATTTAAACCTGAAAGCTTTCTTAGTTGCAATATACTATTTATGGTAATCTGAGGTGTTGTTACTGAAGATGAAAAATACTTAACCCATTAGGTGTGCCTCAAATGAAACCTCCATTCTTTCTTTTCTGCTCTGTATAAAATCGGAGTTCTACATAACCAGGCTAAATAAATTCACATGCTATGGACTGATGCATAGTGTTTCTTATACACTGACCCTTATCTAAAAAGAGGGATCTGCTTTGCATCTGAATATATAGTCAACTGAAATATGCTGATGTTAGAAATGAGAATGAGTGGTTTTTATAAGTACAGTTGAGAGAACATTTCATTTAAAATGCTGAAAACTCTGGTTTAATATATGAAAATAAAGCAGCCAAGAAATGTTTTATATGTTCTAGATTTCATCCTGCAGCCTTTCATAAAAAGGTGAGATGACAGATAGCAGATGGATTTACCTTTTTATTTAGCTGCCAAACTACAAATCAATTTCATGTAAACAGATCTCTCAGCCAAATATAGCTTGACAGTAATTCTATAAGATTCATCAAGTAAAGGAAAGTGATTATGTCTGATGACACGAACTAATGTAAAAGTAAGATATATCACAATTTCAATATATTAGGTGAGAGAATCCATTAAATATCACCTTTTAAATGAAAATGCTTTTCTGTGTACTGATTTCAGTATTCATTTACTTTTTAGAATGATAAATAATTCTTATACTTTTCACATTGTTACACAGAACAATGTGAAAAAAAATTTACTAAAACAGTTTTCAGGTTGCAAGTGATATACAGTGTGTAAAATTATTTAGAAACATCCAGGTCAGTGTAAGGTTTTAAAAATACTGTTATTTCACTTATTAGACTAACCGTGTATATTGGAACTGCAGTTAAGTACTTACATTTAAGTAATTACTTTACTTATAAGAGAAGAAACAAGATGTGATGTGCATAAAGCACTTAATCACTTGTAGCTTAAAGCCTATTTTATTTCTCCATAATATTTGGAGGCAGACTTAAACCAGCTCCAGAACAGTGATGGAAGATATTCTGTACATTAACGAAAGCCTCTCAGTCTGCACTTAATTCTGATGTAATGACATCTGGCCAACATCCTAAAATGAAATTTTCAATAAATGCTGGCAACTAACACAATTCATTATGGTTTCTCCTGGTAAAGGATGTGGGTAAAAATTGCTTTGGCTCTAAAAAAGCTTTCACTTCATTATGAGACTGGATCAATCACCATCAGCAGAAGATACTCATTGGGCTACTTGTTTTGCAGCTGTGATGCATTTTGTTATCAGGGCCTGCTGAAGACACTAAGAAATTGTTTTTATTAGGCAACCATTATTGCTAAACTTCTCTAAGCTAAATGCATTTTAAGTGTATTTCTTTTTTAAAGAGAAGGAACAATCAGTTTGACACGAAACTGGCATTAGATTACCTGTTCATCCTTATAAAAGCAATGCCATTTAGATGGCATTTTATTGCAGTTTTGCACAAAAAGAAATGATAATATATATTTCTCAATTAAACTAAGAAAGAGATCAGGTTACTCAGTCATCACTATGCATTTGAGACAAGTGGAGAAATTAAATTCAAGTCCAGTGCCTCCCTTCTTCTCTCCTTAACCTCCCTCCTTGAAAGGAAAATTTAAATGATGTTGTAAGTTGAGTAGTGGTATAGAACCAAAGCTGACAGCCATATCTACCGGCTCCAACATTTCACATCTCCATTGATTTTTGTTTGCATTTTTGAGGCCTGAAAATAAAAGAAATAAAACTTTTCTGACATTAAAATGAGTTTTAATAACTATCTCACTAAAAATCTGATGTATAAGCATTATTTTGCATTTTACACTTGTGGTTTCCAAATATTCTACAATATATTGTAGCAGATTCCTTTGGACAAGCTGTATTTAATTTTTTACTACTTTCCTCTCTCATAGGTCCTCTAGAAAAAAAAATTGCCGCGTCTTATGTTACCCAGAGTATCAATTAGTCCCTTCAGTCAAATTCCTTTTATTATCAAAGAAAAATTCAAAAGATTGCCTACCATTTCATAGGTAGTTTATTCTGAATGTGTCTAAAGAAAAACACATAAATTGGAATACATGAGTATGTACAATGGTTCTCACATGTTAAAGAAGTGTGAATTGTTGCAGATGAAAGAGATATTTGAGAACAAATAAGCATGCTGCAGTGATTTGGAATGATGACTGAAAAATTCCAAAATAGAACTTGTGAGCCACTTCAGATATCCAAGGTAGGATTTTGTTCTGGCGTGTCTCCACCAGCAAAACACAGGAGGTGATTTACCATCAGTTGTCTAGTTGCTTAGTATTTCACAACTGATAAAGCACTAAAGCTTATCGGATGGTCTTATCATACTTCTACCTTCTTAAAACTGCTTGAGTAGAGTAGTAAATAATTGGCTAGAAAATATAGCTGAGAAACTTTTGGGAAGTGTGTAATTCTCAACTCTCCCACACTACCCTATTAGTGCTATACAGGAGTCTTATCAGAAAATGTGTTTTGATGAATGTATAGGCTTCTCCATGGACCCTAAATGGAATAAGGTTTTGTTTCTATGTTTGCCATAGATAAATAGCAATTTCATTGTCATCTCTATTAGTTCATATGAAAAATTAAGTTATATAGTTAATAGAACACTTCTGAAGTTTTGCTAAATGGCTAAAGAGGAGAAAAAAGTAGATCTGGAAGGTTATATATTTTTACTAGTTTAGGTAACATCATTTTTTGTAACAAGTGAACACTATCATATTCTAATAGCTCAAAAACTTAGGGGTAGTTCTGGGTTGTTAAGATATTTTGCTTCACACATCCATTCACAGATCCAGGCCAATAGATCTACTATCTTCAGCTTACAGACTCTAAGGTTGTCCTGGGTATTAACGCCTAGGTAGAAGGTAGAAGAATATGGATGGTTTTAAAGGTCCAGTCATGGGATTAGTGAACTTTACATTCACTCATATTTTGTTGATTAGGATTCAGTGACATGACCATAGCTATTTATAAGTAAGCTGGAAGCTGTAGTGTAGACGTGTGTTCAGAAAGAAGAGGTGAACAGTCATCAAGTCTCAGCAACAAAATTGTACTGTATTCATTCTTATGGAAATGAATGGGAAAACAAAATAGAACTTTTTTCATTTGGATGCTACAGAAATTGTCATGAAACTAGGTGGAGATGGAATTTCTAAAGATAAAACTTCTGGGATTGGGATAAGAAGGTGGGATTTGGTTTGAATTAAAAACTAATTAAATAAAACCTGAATTTAATGATTGGCCACGAGCTCTCTCCTCTTCTCCTCATTCCCCTTTTACCCGCCATTCTGCTTCTCTTTGGAAAATTGTAAATCATATCACAAGCTGTAAATACTTTCTAGTCTGATTCAGTCAATGCTTAGGTATTTTCAGCAATAGTATTAAAACATTTAAAACATTTTAATTTATACTTACATAGTAATATAAGGGTCCTTACTTAAATTCAAATATTATGCATAATCTCAGTTTGCAAGTCACACAAAATTGGACCTGCTTTGGTTGAAGTAGCCATGAAGACCCAGAGTCCCAGAGTCTCTCCCGTTCTGCCTGCCCTAATCCCAGCTTCGACCCCATGTCAGACCTTAAAGAGACAGAGTGAGAACAATTGTTCCACTCTAATACCACCAAGAATCACGTTAATAGCAAATTTTTAGGTGCTTACTCCAGATTTCAGCTGCACCTATGTCTCCTAGTTCTCTAGTGTGTTTGGGTCATTCTGTTGGATGGTGTTTAAATAAAAGTGATTCAATCCCTTATTCACCTCAACATCATCTATGGTTTCCTAATCAATATTTCTAAATACTCTCAGATGGAATCTATTTCTTCTGAATTGCTTGTTATTCCCATTTGTTGAAACTGACAAATTCTCCATTGGTCTTTTTCATCTATGCTCTTTTCCATTTCTGTCTATTCTCAGTTGATCCAAATGGGCAATCGGGCTCCTATGCCTTAATTTTCATTTTGAAATTCACAGAAGACAATTGTGTGAACAGACTATTACTGAAGGTGAGGGGTCACTCTGGAAGGAGATTGCATATTTCATCAGAGCACAATAGACAGACAATTTATTCTGATAGCTATCTCCGTCCTCAAATGTGGCCAAACCACCTGCGTGTTTCTCACTGGCTGATTTTGTTCACATGTCACAGCCTCCTCCCATTTTGCTGGGCCTTCTCCCCTATGGCTCCTAGCCCCTCTGCTTTTCCAGGTTCCCAGGACTATTCATACTGTCTCTTTATAGGGCACCTCGTGGAAACTCAAAAAACTTTTTTCTTTATCTTGCAGAGTTTTATTTTGTCTCATTCACTGTCTGATCTGGTCATGGCAAAGAAACTGTTCATATATATATACACACACATATATATAAAATAGCCTTTCAAGACTATTATTTGCGAAACAACAAATTTTCCTACCTAAAAAAATTTGCCACCAGCTTTTAAACTAACACTCTTAAGATTAAAGAAAGATACACTGAAATGAACGCACAGTGGGACCTGTATGCTGAGACAGAGATATTACGTAGAGAAATTAAGACAATAATGTCCACATCTGGCTCTCAATAGAGACAATAATTATATATGGGTTTTATCCTCCACACCTTACTACTTCCTTCCTTTACTTTCTATTGTGTATATTGTCTCTTAGACTTCTAACTTTCTTTACATTACTGTGCCATTTGACTCCATAGTGCATTGTGGTGAATAGAGGGTTGTGTGGCACCTCAAATATGCTAAGCAAAAAACTTGACTAGTCTGTTTAAAAAGAAAACCACTTTCTGATCTCCAACACTTATGATTTTTATGATCTCACCACATTCACATTTCTTACTCTGTTATCACTCTCTGGGCTCTCCATCTGATTTCCATAACGCATGTTCATAGTTCATGTTTATTACAACAGAGAGCTAAGTTAACTTATAGCTTTTCTGCATTTATATTTTTTTCCCAATTTTAAATTTTAAGAGACACCAAGCCAAATCTGACAGTTACCTAATAAAGCTGAAATTCTGTCTACAATTGGAGTACCCTGGGATGTTGACTGCCTTTAGCTCTATGAACGCACACTGTATGCTTGTGTTGCATTGATCAGAATGTGTCTGCCTGCAGTGAGCCCTAGGCAAGCTCTGGGCCATGAAACTTAAGGGGAGTGAGGGATGGTGTAATCATTGTGAGAGCAGCTTAGATTCCATCGATCGATGCTCATGACACCAACAATGAACTTCTCTCTAGAGGGGTGTATTGCAGTTGTGAAGTCAAGCAAGTATAAATGTGATGGGGTGGAACTTCAATTTTTCTCCAAGTAAAGAAACTAGTCCAGAGGTCACAGCTGATGAATGATGAACTGCTCCTTTCTTTGGGGTGTCTGTAAAAGTGGGCTAATATTTATAAAAATCTGCTGATAATCCCATAAAAGTTCTCCTTTAATTCTAAACATATACCTTTGCTTTAGATTACTAGCAAAAGGAAACTAACTTTAAAAATATGGCTTGATACAATATGAAATTGCGAATAATAGCACTAAAAAAACTCTCTTGGAAGTGAAATGCTGATGGTCTGATGGATTTATGATTGAAAGAACCTATAGAAGTTGCCTGGTGCAGCCTCTACCATAGAGCTCAAATGAGTGCTAGTGGTCATTTCAATCTATGCATGGGACATCTGAGTGGGGAAAAGCTCGCCTTACAGTTACAATTTTATTTATTTGGAAATTGTGCTGAACTGAAAGTTGTCTTCCTGTTATCTATAGTTTTAATCTTAGTTCTGACATTTGGAGTTATCCTGCAGTACCTCCTAATCTTTCTTCTTAATTCTTTCAAATATTTGATAATAGCTTTTATGTTTCTACTATGTAGACTTTACCAGTCTTTGTTAATTCTAATATTCCTCAAATAATGTAATTTATAGACACTTCTTTTTTTTGTTGTTGCTATCCTATGGACAACTTTAGCATGTCTGTGTCTTTTTAAAATGTAAAGTCCACGACAAAATGCAGTGATCTGGTTTTGGAGGGAAAAATTCATAGTACAGTGTGAAATTTACTTTTCTCTTTTTTTGGCATTGATATTTATTTACAACCCAGAGTAATATTAGCTATTTTTGCAGCTACATTTCATTATTATCTTATGCTAGGCATTTTTTGAAACAAGAACTGCTCTTACATTACGTTTCTTTTACTCTGAAATTCTATAGTAGATTTTTGAACTATTATTTTTTTTATATTTATTCCTATTGAGTTACACAATATTAGCTACAATCTACTCTTCCAATCCAATATGAATTTTTAAAATTAATCATCAATAAATGAATCTAAATTTTAAGTTAGTTACATATACATGTAATAAAAATGTCTTATCTATTTAATGAAAATGCTTTATGTGACTTAATAGATCACTGATAAAAATGAAAACAAGGTAGGATGAAGTACATGCCTCAACTAGTACTCTGTCTTGAGGCCTATATCAGTATATTAATTTACTGTTTGGCCATAGCTGAAACAGCTCTGAATCCCCTGAATTCTACTATCATCTAGCCTCCAAATCTCTTAGGGAATCATGGGAAAATTGGTCATATTTCTTTCTGAAATCCATATTTATTCCATCTAGGTTATTCTTCTTTGCTAATGTGGGGATTCCATTGCAAAGGAAATAAAATTGACATGATTTATTCTCAGTGGAGCCATTATAGCTGCTAGTAATTACTATTTTATGTGGAAAATACCCACAAAACATCCACTTAAACATTTATTCTTATGAAATGTGATCTACAAAATGGCATCCCTATGCTGCAGAGCTCAAAATGGAGTTAAGAAGCCATTCTAAGAAGGACTCTCTCCATGACCTTGCACAAGAAAACAAAGACAAAACCAAAAACACAGGAATTTGCCTTGAATCTTTTAACTGCCAAACTGCAATGATCATAACATCCTGGAAAGCAGCTAAATTTCACCAGTGCTGCAATTTCTGGGACAGTGACAACCAGTGAATTATGGCTGCCTCAACCAATGAGAGTTCTTTCAAAACAATTTGTGTAATCACTGTCAGCATTAAAATAAAATATCTTGACTCCCCTCCCTCTCTTTGGAACACAATTTGGCCCTTCATCAAATCTTTGTCTCCTGAATGGCAATTTCTAAGACCCCCCAAAATGCCTTGTTGCACTGATTCACAGTCTGGTCTCTTACCTCTTCTTGGTTGGCATTCTCAAATTTTGCCTGAAGTGGATATAAAGTTACCATATCATTTGGAGAAGGTACAAGGGCACTTAGAAGAAAGCACTTATGAGAAGTTGGATCTACATAAAAAATTCAATTCTAATTCTCACAGGCAGAATATATATTTTGTCTCAATAAGATCGGATCTGGAAGAAGGCCTGCCCCCTACGGATTCATTGATGGGCTCACCTATGGTGGATAGGAGTACTACAAAAAGGCAGAGCAAGAGTTGGAGGCAAAGGCTGATAGAGCATAGCATGCTGTAATTTCCAGAATCTACTTCCATTCATTTTTGAAAATTGGAGAGTTTTTCAAAATTATTTTCAGTTTTTCTAAATCTTTGCATGTTGTCTAGATATGTGCCAGTAACCATTCCACAATTACATATGGATATACTTTTACTATTCTTGCATGCATTTCATCTGTGTTTGGAGTCTAAAAGGTAATGTAAAGCAATTTAGTTTACTCTTATCATTTCCTCATCTAATTTATACTCTAGTCCCCTGGTAACCAAGTCTGTTCCATATTTTCCAATGTGAGGATCACTGTCTTTAGTAAAGAATGAAAGTGAAATGGAAATTGAATAGCCCTGCTTTCTCTCTGTCTCTGGTTATCTTTGTACCACATGTCTCAAATACTGAGCCTGTGCCTTCCTTTCCCTAAGCATCAAGTAAAACAAATGTTCATTGTGTGCTAACTCTGTGCTAGGTATGAAGCTAAGTGTTTTATTTACATTAATTTATTCAATTCTCAGAAACCCGATGGAGAAGTATTATTATCCTCATTTTACAAAAGCAGAAACTATAAATCAGAGAAATTAGGTATATTTTTCAGGGTCCACAGTTACAAAAGCAACAAAGCCAGCCTTAGAATCAAGTCTGTTTTAAACTCTTATTTTCCTAAGCAATATATCCTGTGATGTCATTTTACAATTTTTAGCATTTTACTTCAAAGCCTCAGTATGGGGCTTTTACCATCCTAATTATATTCTTTTCTTCCTCCAGGTTTATAATAATGTGTTTTGTTTGTGTTTGGTTATGAGGATTTCCTTGCATTTTTTTAGACATACCTTTTAAAAATCCAAGTTCAGGTGGCTGGCGTGACCCACAGAGAGGAAGGAAGAGCAGTGTGGTATGGAGGCCCACCTGAGAGCCACACAGGGCAGGGGACACCCCATACCCCCAGCCAAGGGAGGTGGTGAGTGAGTGTGCTACTCAGCCTTGGAAAGCATGCTTTTTCCATGAAACTGTGCAACCCATGGATTGGAAGATCCCACTTGTGAGCCCACGCCACTGGAGCCTAGGGTCCCAATCAGAGAGCCAGTCAGATTTTCAATAGCCATTCAGCTAGAATCTGCTTAAGCCTGCCGAGTTCCCGGTAGGAGGGCGGCATCACCACAGCTGCAGCTGCCTGCTGTCTATGCCATCTGAGTTCCTTGGAAAGGGGCAGCAGCCAACACTGCGACCTAAAGCTGCCGAACACACTAAGCTACTGCGGCGGGGCGGGGGCGGGGGCGGGGGCGGCGAAGGGCGGCAGCCATCTCTATAGTTCCAGGCCACACTTTTCCCCTACTGGAGCCAGAGAGGCTGGATGGCTTCGTCCCAAGCCCAACACACCAGCTGTGGCAGACTGTGGCCAGAGTGCCTCTCCAGGCATTGCCCTGACCCATCCCTCCTCACTGGGTGAGGCCCTCTGCAGGAACTCCATCGTCTCCAGCCAGGGACTCAGGAGCAGAACTCTGATCTCCCTGGCCCTGAGCCCCTAGTGAGAGGGGTGGCCAGTCTCCGCTGAACAGAAGATTGAGTCTTTCCTCCTGCTAGTTGTGAGGAATCCAGGTAGCCCAGATGAGTGGGTTTCCCCCCAGTAAAGCACAAACCCTCCACCAAGAGATAGTCAACATGCTTCATTAAACTGGTCTGGTTCCCTGTGTCACCCAATTGGGTGAGACCCTTCAACAGGGGTTGTCAGACACCCTATACAGGAGTGTGCCTGTTGGCATCAGGTCGGTGCCCCTTGAGGTCAGAGATCCCAGGGGAAGTAGCAGGCACCCATCTTTGCTGTTCTCCAGGCTCATCTCCCAGGCGCGGGGGCAAACCATATAAATAGAGCCTGAAGTGAGCCCCCAGCAAATCGCAGCAGCCCTACAGAATAGGGACATGACCATTGAAAAAACAAAGAAACAAACAAACAAATAGCAACAATAGCAGCATCAACAAAAAAAGTCCCCACAAAAACCCCATCTGAGTGTCAGCAGCCTCAAAGACTGATACTAGAAAAACCTTATGAAGATGAGAAAGAATCAATGAAAAATGCTAAAAACCCAAAAGGCCAGTGGGCCTTTTCTCCAAATGATCACAGCAAGAACACAGAACTGGATGGAGGATGAGATGCACATAGTGACAGAAGTAGGCTTCAGAAGTTGGTTAATAACAAACTGCGGTGCTAAAGAAGCATGTATTAACCCAATGCAAAGGAGTTAAGAACCTCAATAAAATACTACAGGAGCTGCAAACTAGAATAACAAGTTTAGAGAGGAACATAAATGACCTGATGGAGCTGACAAAAAGAACATGAGAACTTTGTGAAGCATATACAAGTATCATAAATCAACCATGCAGGAGACAGGAAATCAGAGTTTGAAGACCATCTTGCTGAAATAAGGTATGCAGAAAAGACTAGAGAAAAAAATAAAAAAGAATAAACAAAACCTCAGGGAAATATGGGACTACATAAAAAGACCAAACCTATGGCTGATTGGAGTACCTGAAAGAGACAGGGAAAATGGAACCAAGTTGAAAAACACACTTCAGGATATTATCCAGGAGAACTTCCCCAACCTAGCAAGACAGATTAACATTCAAATTCAGGAAATACAGAGAACACCACTAAGATACTCCATGAGAAGACCAACATCAAGACACATAATCATCAGATTCTCCAAGGTCAAAATGAAGGAAAAAAAGTTAAGGGCAGCCAGAAAGAAAGGCCAGGTGACCTACAAGGGAAACCCATCAGACTAACAGTGGACCTCTCTGCAGAAACCCTACAAACTGGAAGAGAGTGGAGGCCAACATTCAACATTCTTAAATAAAAGAATTTTTAACCCAGAATTTCATCTGACCAAACTAAGCTTCATAAATGAAGGAGAAATAAAATCCTCTCCAGACAAGCAAATGCTGAGGGATTTCATCACCACCAGGTCTGCTTTGGAAGAGCTCCTGAAAGAAGCACTAAATATAGAAAGGAAAAACCAGTACCAGCCACTGCAAAAACACACCAAAATATAAAGACCAATGACACTACGAAGAAACTGCATCAACTAGTGTGCAAAATAACCAGGTAGCATCATGATAACAAGATCAAATTCACATATAACAATATTAATGTTAAATATACATGGGCTAAATGCCCCAATTAGAAGAGACAGACTGGAAATTGGATGAAGAGTCAAGACTCATTGGTGTGCTGTATTCAGGAGACCCATCTCACATGCAAAGATACGCATAGGCTCAAAATAAATGCATGAGGAATATTTACCAAGCAAACTGAAAGCAAAAAAAAAAAAAAAA
>NW_012103277.1:2957787-2959982 GCF_000951045.1 Mandrillus leucophaeus | reverse complement strand
CAATCCTCATCTCTAACAAAACAGGATTTAAACCAACAAAGATCAGAAAAGACAAAGAAGGGCATTACATAGTGGTAATGGGATCAATGCAACAAGAAGAGATAACTATCCTAAATATATATACACACAATACAGGAGCAGCCAGATTCATAAAGCAAGTTCTTAGAGACCTACAAAGAGACTTAGACTCCCACACAATAATAGTGGGAGACTTTAGCACTCCGCTGTCAATATTAGACAGGTCAACGAGACAGAAAATCAAGAAGGAGATTCAGGACTTGAACTCAGCTCTGGATCAAGTAGACCTAATAGACATCTAAAGAACTCTCCCCCCAAAATCAACAGAATATACATTCTTCTCAGTGCCACATGGCACTTATTCTAAAATTGACCACATAATTGGAAGTAAAACACTCCTCAGCAAATGCAAAAGAACGGAAATCATAACAAACTGTCTCTGAGACCAGAGTGCCATCAAATTAGAACTCAAGATTAAGAAATTCACTCAAAACCACACAACTACATGGAAATTGAACAACCTGGGTAAATAATGACTCCTGGGTAAATAATGAAATTAAGGCAGAAATAAATAAGTTCTTTGAAACCAATGAGAACAAAGAGACAATGTACCAGAATCTTTGGGATATAGCTAAAGCAATGTTAGGAGGGAAATTTATAGAACTGAGTGCCCACATCAGAAAGCTAGAATGATCTCAAATTGGCAACCTAACATCACAATGAAAAGAACTATAGAAGCAAGAGCAAAAAAAAAAAAAAAAATATCCAAAAGCTAGCAGAAGACAAGAAATAATTAAGATCAGAGCAGAACAGAAGGAGATAGACACACATACACACAAATTTCAAAAATCAAATTAATCCAGGAGCTGTTTTTTTTTTGAAAAAATTAACAAAATAGATAGCTAGCTAGACTAATAAAGAAGAAAAGAGAAGGGAATCAAATAGACACAAATGATAAAAGGGATATCACCACTGACCCCACAGAAATACAAACTATCATCAGAGAATACTTAAAACACCCCTATGCAAATAAACTAGAAACTAGAAGAAATGGATACCTGGACACATATACCCTCCCAAGACTAAACCAGGAAGAAGTCGAATCCCTGAATAGACCAATAACGAGTTCTGAAATTGGGGCAGCAATTAATAGCCGACCAACCAAAAAAAGCCCAGGACCAGATGGATTCACAGCCAAATTCTACCAGAGGTACAAAAAGGAGTTGGTACCATTCCTTCTGAAACTATTTCAAAAAACTGAAAAGGAGGAACTCCTCCCTAACTCATTTTATAAGGTCAGCATCATCCTGATATCAAAACCTAGCAGAGACAAACACAAAAAAGAAAATTTCAGGCCATTGTTCCTGATGAGCATCAGTGAGAAAATCCTCAATAGAATATTGGCAAACTAAAGCTAGCAGCACATTGAAAAATGTATCCACCACTATCAAGCCAGCTTCATCCCTGGACTGCAAGACTGGTTCAACATACACAAATCAATAAATGTAATCTATCACATAAACAGAACCAATGACAAAAACCACATGATTATCTCAATAGATGCAGAAAAGGCCTTCAATAAAACTCAACATCCCTTCATGGTAAAAACTCTCAATAAGCTAGGTATTGATAGAACATATCTCAAAATGGTAAGAGGCATTTATGACAAACCCACAGTCAATATTATACTGAGTGGGAAAAAGCTGGAAGCATTCCCTTTGAAAATCGGCACAAGACAATGATGCCCTCTCTCACCACTCCTATACAACATAGTACTGGAAGTTCTGGCCAGAGCAATCAGACAAGAGAAATAAATAAAGTGTATTCAAATAAGAAGAGAGAAAGTCAAATTGTCTGTTTGCAGATGACATGATTGTATATTTAGAAAACCCCATCGTCTGAGCCCCAAAACTCCTTAAGTTGATAAGCAACTTCAGCAAAGTCTCAGGATACAAAATCAATGTGCAAAAATCACAAGCATTCCTATACACCAACAATAGACAAGCAGAGAGCCAAATCATGAATGAACTCTCATTCACAATTGCTACAAAAGAGAATAAAATACCTAAAAATACAACTAACAAGGGATGTGAAGGACTTCTTCAAAGAGAACTACAAACTACCGCTCAAGGAAATGAGAGAGGGCACAAACAAATGGAAAAACATTCCATCCTCAT
>NW_012103277.1:2955445-2957357 GCF_000951045.1 Mandrillus leucophaeus | reverse complement strand
CATATGCAGAAAACTGAAACTAGACCCCTTTCTTACACCTTATACAAAAATTAAGATGGATTAAACACTTCAATGTAAAACCCAAAATTATAAGAACCCTAGAAGAAAACCTAGGCAATACACATTCAGGACATAGGCATATGCAAGAACTTCATGATGAAAACGCCAAAATCAATTGCAGCAAAGCTGAAATGGACAAATGGTATCTAATTAAACTAAAGAGCTTCTACACAGAAACAGAAACTATCATCAGAGTGAATAGGCACCCTTCAGAGTGGGAGAAAATTTTTGCAATATACCCATCTGACAATGGTCTAATATCCAGAATTACAAGGAACTTAAATAAATTTACAAGAAAAAGACAACCCCATCAAAAAGTGGTCAAAGGATATGATCAGACCAGACACTTCTCAGAAGACATTTATGTGGCCAGAAAATATGAATAAAAGCTCGACATCACTTATCATTAGAGAAATTCAAATCAAAACCATTATTAGATACTATCTCATGCCAATCAGAATGACGATTATTAAAAAGTCAAGAAACAATAGATGCTGGCGAGTCTATAGAGAAATAGGGACACTTTTACACTGGTGGGAATGTAAATTAGTTCAACCACTGTGGAAGACAGTGTGGTGATTCCTCAAGGATCTAGAACCAGAAATACCATTTGACCCAGCAATCCCATTACCGGGTATATACCCAAAGAAATATAAATCATTCTACTATAAAGAAACATGCACATGTATGTTCATTGCAGCACTATTTACAATAGCAAGGCATGGAATCAACCAGAATGCCCATCAATGACACACTGGATAAAGAAAACGTGGTGTATATATATATACCATGTTACACTATGTAATCATGAAAAGGAATGAGATCATGTTCTTTTTCAGGGAAGTGGATGAAGCTGGAAGCTACCCTCAGCAAACTAACACGGGAACAGGAATCCAAACACCACATGTTCTCACTCATAAGTGGGTGTTGAACAATGAGAACACATGGACACAAGGAGGGGAACAACACACACCAGGCCAGTTGTGGGCTGAGGGTCGAGGGGAGGGAGAGCATTAGGACAAATACCTAATGCATGTGGGGCTTAAACCTATATAATGGGTTGATAGGTGCAGCAAACCACCATGACATATGTACACCTATGTAACAAACCTGTACATTCTGCACTTGTGTCCCAGAACTTAAAGTAAAATAAAAGTAAAAAAATAAAAATACAATTTCATTGTATTAATCTATCTATAGCTACTTTAATTTATTTTGATAATTCCCTATGTTCCCACATTTAGATTGTATTTTCAGGATGATTTTAATAAATAGATCATTCCAGTTGAGCTCTATAACTAAACTTTATGAATCGATATATTTTGTAAATTGGTTGAGGTCATCAGAACAATTCTGTACTCAGCTGGAACAAGTCTTAATTGGTCCTCTTTATTGCTTTTGTCAACAGAATGTTGCATTGAAGTACAGATTGTTTTAAAGGTGTGTAGTAAGCAATGTAATGCCTGTGACCATTTGCCCCAAAGATTACAGATTGCATTCACTATGATCACACATTGTAACACACATCTACATATACTTGTTCTCAGAATCAGCTATGTGATGTATTGGTTAAGCTAGAATCTGCAGGGGCAAGGCTAGTATAGTGAAATGATAATTATCTGGCTAATTGTGATCCCTGATAGTATTAGTTAAGAGAACATAGTTTGGAGGGTGTGATAGATTGTGCTTTATTTTGGATCAGAGTTTTGTGCTTGTCGTTGCCAGATTATTGCTCAGGCCTCATTACCAGACATTCCTAGCTACTTTGACTTTGCCTAGGCAGAATTTACATTTCCTGGGAATCTAATCATTTTTTAAAATTAAATTTTGTTAATTGAAAAAATCACATTTG
>NW_012103277.1:2953058-2955395 GCF_000951045.1 Mandrillus leucophaeus | reverse complement strand
AGCAATGTAATGCCTGTGACCATTTGCCCCAAAGATTACAGATTGCATTCACTATGATCACACATTGTAACACACATCTACATATACTTGTTCTCAGAATCAGCTATGTGATGTATTGGTTAAGCTAGAATCTGCAGGGGCAAGGCTAGTATAGTGAAATGATAATTATCTGGCTAATTGTGATCCCTGATAGTATTAGTTAAGAGAACATAGTTTGGAGGCTGTGATAGATTGTGCTTTATTTTGGATCAGAGTTTTGTGCTTGTCGTTGTCAGATTATTGCTCAGGCCTCATTACCAGACATTCCTAGCTACTTTGACTTTGCCTAGGCAGAATTTACATTTCCTGGGAATCTAATCATTTTTTAAAATTAAATTTTGTTAATTGAAAAAATCACATTTGTTTTTTTAAAAAAGATACCATGACTTTCAAAATGATAGTGTTTTTATATGTATGTAAGTTTTCTAATGGTAGAAGAACACAGTTTTGCAAATATAATCACAGATAGGCAACTTGCTACTCTTTTTTTTGTTTGTTTATATGCAAAGGTGAAATTTTTGAAATTTCCCCCTTGCAAATGAACTCAGTAGTCAATCATTAGATATAAACGTATAATTATCCAGTTTTTCCGCAATCATTCTGATGGTAACTTTTGGGAAGCCCATATATCTAGCAGTAGCTTTTCAAGCATTGAAAATATACACGGCACTTTAATTCCTTCATATTCAAGTGTCCACTATATATATATAAAATGTAATTTAAGACATAGAAACAGGACTTAAGTGAAGCTCCTGCTTAAGATAGGCACTTAACCATCTGGCTCTGAGCTGTGAAACAGGCACAGTGATACTATTTATCTCATATGGTTGTGGTAAGGAGTAAATGAGAACTCCTTTACAAATGACAAAACTATAAAGACATTAGTTATCTAAAATTTGGTGTTTGACTCTGAGAATACCTGACGACCACTGTTGTCCCAGCAAAACTGTGTCTGCTTTGTTTTTTCTCACAGCCACATCCAGTTTCTGTAAATTCCTTGTGCTGATGTAATTCAGTAGAGAGCATCATCTTCACGGTCAGGTATAGCGAGTCAGCCGTAAGAACCTCCTCAGTGAAGAAGTGAGTCTCTTGTGTAAATCAGCACATCTTGTTCATTAACACAGTTCAGGATAAATGGGCCACAGAGCCAAGAGAATGTTGGAAGAGGTCCAGATTGCTCCAAATCCAGATAGATGGAAACAGATTGAGATATGTCTGGAAACTAGAGTCTGCCTACTAAACACTATGTGCTTTCCAAGCAATCACTGATTAGGAAAAAAAAAAGTTAAATGCCCCTCCACCCCTACCAAGAAGTCTCAGATGAAGTGAGGCACATCGTCTCCCCTCGCCTTATACAGATCACAGGAGCACTCTCAAATAACCAATGCTGCATGCAATTTATTTTCTCTTACCCTCTGTTCTTCTGAATGACACCACTTGGCAGGAGGTTTTGCCACTGTCAGAAGGTTTGGGGCCTGAATGGTTAGCACGCTGACTCAGTGGAGATTTATCATGTAGAATAATTCATTGAGCCATATGTTCCAATGAATAAATACAGAACATTGTAAATACATCCACTGAATTTCTCATTTGCTACCAGAGGGAATCCATCTTTCACATATTCCAGCAGAGCACTTGACTGCAGATGTTAGAAAATATTTTGCTGTAACTTTTGTTCTGACTGTTCCCTCTGGTATGATTTACCTGGTTTTTATTTTCTGCTATAGTCTAAGTTCTGTGCCAATATTTCATTTATATATACCGTAAGCACCCTTACGTATTCTTGGGCTGATTATTTCCACCAAAATAATCTCTCTTGCCACTTGCCTATCTTAACAAAAAAATGACAATGTCTCTTATGGCACCTGTTTAGGCACTTGTTTCCATGTGATGCAGAAAAGAATTTGATTATAACTCTGATTTCAAGAAGCATAACAAAATGCTCTCCTAACTCTCTAAGATCTTTGATGCCGACTTAGTCTTGCTCAGATAGTCCAGTCTGTGTGCTCCTCTGTCTCCACCTTCTAGAACAAGCCTGTGGTAGCTCCCTCTGGATGACATTAACAACAACACTTTAGATCTCAACTTAATGTCAGCTGAGAACAACCTCAGTGTCTAAATTTTGATTAGTCATCAGAAGGAGAGACAGTTAATACTGAAGTATGGGTACTTTTTTATTTTATTTTATTTTATTTTAATTAATTAATTAATTAATTATTATTATTACACTTTAAGTTCTAGGGTACATGTGCATAACGTGCAGGTTTGTTACATATGTATACTTGTGCCATGTTGGTG
>NW_012103277.1:2947984-2949213 GCF_000951045.1 Mandrillus leucophaeus | reverse complement strand
GTGTTCGCCAGGATGGTCTCGATTTCCTGACCTCGTGATCCGCTGGCCTTGGCCTCCCAAAGTGCTGGGATTACGGGCGTGAGCCACCGTGCCCGGCCACTTAAACTAGTTTTACATGTGCTTTCGTCTCTATCTTGAAAAGGTCTAGTGCTTAGGGTGAAAATCAAATAAAAACCATTGTGATACATTGTTTATGTTAGAATATCACAAACCTTCAGTCCAGAAATGCTGGATTTTTAAAAAGGAAAATTCATAATTTCACAAATTATGAGGGAACTAAGAAAACATGAGATTCTGCGTTAGAGTTTGAGATCTAAAATTAAGGAATTGATAGATAATGTCTGTAGCTTTGGTTATAGTTATCTAAAATGATTGGAAAAACATATATGCCTTTCTACAATGTGAGTCTGTTTTACCAATCCCTTATCACTAGATTATGACTATAACATTATAACATTTAGTTCTGAGTTGCTAGAATAATATCTTTGTCCTGATTCTGCATTATGCTTCACTTTCATGTTACATCTAAAGCTGAACTAGTCTTTTTCATGTTATGCTAGTCTCCTTTTTGTATAAAAGATTGCTACGCTAATTGAAAATAATTTTTAGTTTATTTGCATACAATTGGTTAATGTTCAGTCTGTAAAACACATCAACTTCCACTCCACTAGCTATTTCTGTGTCTGTTGCCACATATAATTGCATGATGCTGGGGAGATGGTTCGTTATATGCTCTTAAAAATGCATGTAAATGCCTCCAGAAAAGAACATTTACTGCAGCTGCAATGGGAAAATTATTTTTTTTCTAGCATCCCTGATTTTAGGAGAAAATATGAATAAATTCTAATTAGATTTCTACTTGGGATACTTTACTTGGTTACTCGAAAGACTAATGTTTCCTACAATCAAATATAATACACCTCTCAGTGTAGGACTTGGAGTAAAGAGAGCTTTTCATCTTCAGTGATTTTGGTGCATAATTTAATCCCTGTGGGTTACATGGAGTACCATAGCAAGTATTATTGACTACCCCAAGAGCCTGCCAGTTCTTAAAGCATTAACAGCTTTAAAGAGGTTACAGTATTCAAAAGAGAAATTATAAGGCCATGAAATATTTCTGGTAAAAACTCACAGGAGGTGAGTGTGGGAGATGATTGTTAAATGGTGATTAATCCATCTTGGCTGGAGGATATTCATTTTCTTTCTTTTTTTTTTTTTTTTTTTTTTTT
>NW_012103277.1:2943444-2944999 GCF_000951045.1 Mandrillus leucophaeus | reverse complement strand
TGGAAGTTCATTCATGATTTGGCTCTCTGTTTGTCTGTTACTGGTGTATAAGAATGCTTGTGATTTTTCCACATTAATTTTGTATCCTAAGACTTTGCTGAAGTTGATTATCAGCTTAAGGGGATTTTGGGCGGAGACAATGGGGTTTTCTAAATATACAATCATGTCGTCTGCAAACAGGGACAATTTGACTTCTTTTCCTAACTGAATACCCTTGATTTCTTTCTCTTGCCTGATTGCCCTAGACAGAACTTCCAACACTATGTTGAATAGGAGTGGTGAGAGAGGGCAAAATGAGTTTGTCTTTGATAGGTTGGGAATTTTGTAGACAAGCATAATAAAACAGATAGTCTGGAACTGGGAAGAAAGAGAAGAAGATGGTAGGAAAGACCAAGGAATAATTATGTTTCCTTCTATATTTCATAGGGGATCCTGAGGATAGTTTGTGAGCCACTGAAAATCATTTCCTTCTGCCTTTACCATGTGTGTTACAGTTAGTTGCGAAGACATGAATCTGGATGTCGAGACTATTTTGAAACCTTAAAAATGGAAAACCACACTTATCTTAATTGATTGTCTCGCTAGTAAAAGTTTGTCTAATGTTCTCCACTTCATCAACCTGCTTCACAGATGAAACATAACTCCATTTCTATTCAAGATGGAAGAGACTAAATGGAGAAAGATAAAGGAGAATGAAAAAATGGAAGGATAAAAGTATACCATGGAGAAAATAAACCAGTTATCTTCTTTTTCATTTTTATTATGGAATCCTAGGGATCTCTCATAACCTATTGACCTTCCTTAATGCCAAGATCTGTCACTGCTTTGGAGGAAACTGGATTCATGTTTTAAATGAAGAGAAAGGAGACAATGAAGGCAGAGTGTAAATTGGTGGTGGTTAGAAGGATGGCAACTTACATGTGAGAGGTATTTGACTATTCATACCTCATTTCCACGTGCAAGCATGTAATAAAAACTGAGCAACAGAATTAGGAACTAAATGTTTCTCAAGTAGGTATCAATGATAATTTTCTCATGTAGTTAATAAAATACACCTTTTAATCTTTCCTTCTCCTCACTTTCTTCAATTGTCTAATAAAGGAGCATTCCTTCTCATTCATGTGTCCCCTACAGTGATCTGTTAATAATCCAGGGGAAAATAATGTTTGCCATTGGCTCACTACAATTGTGTGAAAGAAGCTAGTGATGGCAGACACAGCTGCTACCAGAAAAAGGCAGTTTGTTGGCAGCCTGACAGCTGTTGACTGTTTGAGTGTTTAAGCAGCAAGGCCCTGAATGCCCTGCAGTAATCCTATAGAAATACTGGAGACTCTCCAAATTTAAGATGCCATGGATGTGACTATCATGCCTGCTTGTGCCTTCTCTTATCAAAGGTAGTTTTACTGATTTTATTTGTTCAAGTTAATGCCATTTCTGAGGCAACAACAGGAAGAAAAAATAATGCACCTTCCTGAAAACCAGATTTAAAATGGCACCTGGCTGTTACTATGATTGTCCATAAAGCAAAGTTGCAATTAATGACGCAAGATCAGGA
>NW_012103277.1:2929838-2933489 GCF_000951045.1 Mandrillus leucophaeus | reverse complement strand
GGGAGAAGGTCAGAGAGTGACCTTTTTAATTGCATTCAGCTTAAAATCTGAGTGTATGCATTGACAGGGCTGGAACAACAACAACAAAAAAGATAGGATGCTAGATGATGAGCCTGTGTCATGAGGGACCTGATTTTAGACTTCATTTAGTAAGTTGGGGAGCCTTTCAAAACTGTGGCTAGGAAGATTTGTTGGTATGATGTAAACAACAGATTTGATCAGGAGAGGAACTCCAGCTTATCCCTGCTCTCAGAAGAGAAGCTATCAATTTAGAGGTTTCTGTAAATTAGGGCAGAGATGGTAGGAATCTGAGGTAGGATAGTCACGTTAGGAATAGGCAGTAGAGGATAAATGTAAGAGGAAATGGGAAGGCTTCATATGAAAGGTTTGACCGTTTCCCCATATCCAAAGTTTCCAGAATCAGTGATGGAGACTTTAAATATAAATCTAAAGTTTTCCACCTGTGCTCTTGTGGTGATGTTATTTCTGAAAATAGACGAGAACAGTGTGAAGATCTAAAGATAGAGGGAAATAAATTTGGTTTTAAAATGCATTATATTTGAAGTTCCAAAAAGAATATCTAGGTGGAAACGTCAAGCTGGAAGCTAGAAATGTTTGTTTAGACTCAGAGGAGAGAACAGAGTTGGAGATATTGATTTGGAAGTAGAAGGTGTAGGAGTGAATGGAATTTTCAGGGAGAAAACAATATTGTTGCCCACCTGAGCTATTCATTGGGCTTGGTGGTCATTAAAAGGCATGCTTCGTAGGGTTAGGTCACCATGGTTGGTCAATACCTCATTAGGTTGTGGATCAGTAAGTAAGCCAGGAAGAGTATGGGAATGAGCAAGAGTACACACGTCTATCTTTTGCTGATGCAACCAAATACATTGGTTGAAAAGACATCACCAAATTATTAAAGACAAATATCCACAGTTTTCTTGACTACTTATTGCTTGTTTTATTATTTTTATAATGTATTGGGTTTTTAAAATGAGAAAATACTGCTTGAACTGTTATTTAGACCATCTTTTTTGATTCTACACAAGTTATGTGGTTCTACACAAACTCTTCAAAATTTTTATTTTCTGTCCTCACATTGACTTGGATTATATTTAACTGCATACATAATGTGTTTTTAAAAATTACTTTTTAACTTATTCATATAAAATTTTAAAAATTAAAATTTTAATTCTCAAATTAGAAATTAACAAGTAAATAATTGAACATTTGATAACTGCCTAATATTCACTCTGGTTGATCATTTAAATCCCCAAATTGTTGAAAGCATGAGATATGTCATAAAATAAATTTTCGTGTACTCAGACATCAGTGTTTACTTTAAAAAATGATTTGCATTACTTTTAATTGTAAGACCTCTTTGAAGCTTGATTTAAGGGAATAAATCTAATAATCCATATTTCCTCATTTCAGAAGAGTCAAATATGCACAAGACACAACTTTTTTAATGACGGATTTTGCAGAGCTACTCAGTGTAAAAACAAAATTCTGTCTAAACTTTTTCAGTTAAATGGCAGGAATTAAATATAAACAGAGTGGCATTTCTGTATTTAGTCACTAAGCTAAATTGAGATTTGAGGCTTCATAAAATGGTAAAAACAAAACAAACAAATAAAAATCCTTCCTCATCTCGAAACTTTATTTGTATCATTTTTGATACTTAAAAAAATTCCAGGCTTAATGCTTTGGCTTTTTCTCGCCTAAGCAAGTGCCTTTGGGATGAACATTTGTGTGCTGTGCTAAATAAAAACCAAACACAAAGTTGATGAACAGTGTTCTTACATAAGAGTTATGCTTGGCCGGGTGCAGTGGCTCATGCCTGTAATTCCAGCACTTTAGGAGGCTGAGGTGGGTGGACCACCTGAGGTCATGAGTTTGAGACCAGCCTGGCCAACATAGTGAAACTCAGTCTCTACTAAACATACAGAACAAAAACAAAAACAAACAAACAAACAAAAAAAATTAGCTGGGTGTGGGGCAGATCCCTGTAATCCCAGCTGCTTGGGAGGTTGAGGCAGGAGAGTAGCTGGAACCCGGGAGGCAGAGGTTGCAGTGAGTGAGCTGAGATAGCGCCACTGCACTCCAGCCTGGGTGACAGGGTGAGACTCTGTCTAAAAAACAAAAACAAAAACAAAAACAAACAAACAAACAAAAAAGAGTTATTTTTCTGTAGCCCCAATGCTGGGTATCTGTTCTTGTCTGTTAGCATGTGCTTAGCAACTTGCTTAAAGTTGGGTGGTGATTGTAAGTAACCTTCTTAAGGAAGGTTTTCATTGCCACTAAGAAGAAGAAATGGTAATTGTGTAAGTGGCCATCTCTTCAAAGGTTCAGAATTGAAGTTACATTCTATAAGACATGAAGGGTTTTGACATGTTGATGATAAACACTTATGTTAGTAATATTATGCCTTCTGGTCTGGGGATTTATACTATGTCCTTATGTGTTTCTTTTCAGCTTTCCATTTTAAGCTATAGTGTAACTGGAAAGTTACTTTTAAAAAGACTTTGAGTACAATACCATACTCTCCACACATGAATCAATCTGTTATTGTACATAAAAGGTTATCAAGGGACTTCACAAATAGGCTCTTGGAAGAAAAGCCCTACTTTAAGCAGGATTGCTGGCAGGAAAGCTCACTAAACACTGGAAATAACTGGGCTTTTACTTTTCTACCATAATATCTGCAACTAAAAACTTTCAAACATTACAAAAATAAAATTATTCAGAGATATTGAGTAGTATCATTAATCTATTGTTTAATGTGATACTTTTAGTTATCTTGTTATATTTTAAATCTGAATTATTTTGTCATATATCCTGTTGCATAGATTAAAACAGGAATAACAATCTTAGAAATTATCAAATGTCTGTATTTCCATTCTTCATCATCTTTCGTAAGGGAAGGAAAAAGCGTGCTTACATCTGCAGAAATCATTCAAGATTTAGTATAATGTATACAGACATTTACATGATTTATAATGGAAAATCTTTCCATTTTTGTACTCTTACTTGTAAGGGACTAAATAGAAAATGAAATAGTATATATTTAGAGAAACTCTTGCTAATAATATATTTACTCATGACACAGTATTGACCTGCCAGTGTTTTTTATTTTTATTTTTGAGATAGTCTCACTCCATTACCGAGGCTGGAGTGCAGTGGTGAGATCTCTTCTCACTGCAACCTCCGTCTCCCCTGTTCAAGCAACTCTTATGCCTCAGCCTCCCAAGTAGCTGGAGTTACAGGTGCGCCCCACCACATCTCGCTAATTTCTGTGTTTTTAGTAGAAATGGTGTAACGCTTAAGGTTTTTGCCTAGCCACGCCAAAGAATTGGTGTGGCAGCTGACCGCAGTGAGTGATAGAGACATGAACTGACAGAGAGAAAAAGCTGTAGGCTTCATTGAGCAGAGTGAAAGTACAAAGCTTCCACAGGGTGGAAGGGGTCTTGAACAGGTAGCCACTGCTAATTTTGGGTGATTGCCTTTTGAAGTCTTTAAGGAGGGATGGCAGGAAGATGTTATCAGAGTGAGAAACAAAGGCAGTAAATTATTTTGTGACATGTCTTAGATTTTGAGGAAAAACTGGAATTGCAACTTAGGTTTCATTTGCTTCATGACCTTGCAGTGGCATGG
>NW_012103277.1:2926277-2928398 GCF_000951045.1 Mandrillus leucophaeus | reverse complement strand
GTCAGAAATGAAGACTCCCAAAACAGGGAAATCTGTTTTTCATACACTTGGGTTTGATGAAGAATGGACAGTCATGTAATGTATTATTGGACAAAAGGGGCAATGGTAATAAACTAGGGGCAACTTAGCAAGGCCTTGATCCAGTTTGGATGCTTGAGCCCTCCCAATCTCATGTTGAAATGTAATCCCCTGTGTTGGAGGTGGGGCCTAATGGGAGATGTTTGAATCACAGTATTCCTGGACAGAATTGGGGTCTGGCTGCTTGTTCTCCCAGTCCAATAACAAGATGCAGACAAACTGGGAAAGAAGGGAGTTTATTTCTGAAACCAGTTACAAGGAGAAAGTCAGAGTAACTCACCAGACCAACTCAAATTACAAGTTTTGTTCTAGTGCTTACATACATTTTAAGCTCCATGCTAGATGTGAGATTGCACCAACAAACAGGGGTGTTTCATTCGATCTATGTCTAATCTTTAACTGGGATCTGAGGTCTGGAAAGCTTTCTCTAGAGTCCTGGAAAATTTATTAAAACAGAACGAGGTGTATATGTAAGAATGCTATTATTATTCGATCAGACTTTAGGGCCTGAGAAAACCCGGGTATGGTCTTCATGGGTTTGTTTTGGCATTCCAGCCCTTGTACTCAGGCACTAGTTTCTCCAGTTCTTCAAAGTTTAACTTATGCATTCATCAAAATTATAGTGAAGGGTTAGTGGAAACTGTTCTGGTTGCTAATGGAAACCTGGCCTGCCACCATGGGACAGGATCCTCTGGAATGGCGTACAGCCCTCCTCACAGTAATGAGTTCACAGGAGTTCTGGTTCTTAAAAGCCCAGCATGTCCTCTTCTTCATCTTGCTCCCTCTCTCACCATGTGATATACTTGCTCCCTCTTTGTCATCCGCCATCATTGTAAACTTCCTGAGGCCTTACCAGAAGCCGAGCAGATGTTGGTGCCATGCTTGTACAGTATGTAGAACTATAAGCCAAATAAACCTCTTTTCTTTATAAATTACCCAGTCTCAGGCATTCTTTTATAGCAATATAAAATGGATTAAGAGGCCTAGTCATTCAGATTCTTCTTGGCCTCTAAGTAAAGGGCAGGGCCCCTCTTGGATGAAGGTCTTAGGACCTACTTTCAGGAGAGATGGGTCAGAGAATTGTTTTATGGCTTTTTGTTTTCTTTTTTATTCTTTTTTTTTTTTAGGGGAGAAAGACGGGAGAAGGTCAGAGAGTGACCTTTTTAATTGCATTCAGCTTAAAATCTGAGTGTATGCATTGACAGGGCTGGAACAACAACAACAAAAAAGATAGGATGCTAGATGATGAGCCTGTGTCATGAGGGACCTGATTTTAGACTTCATTTAGTAAGTTGGGGAGCCTTTCAAAACTGTGGCTAGGAAGATTTGTTGGTATGATGTAAACAACAGATTTGATCAGGAGAGGAACTCCAGCTTATCCCTGCTCTCAGAAGAGAAGCTATCAATTTAGAGGTTTCTGTAAATTAGGGCAGAGATGGTAGGAATCTGAGGTAGGATAGTCACGTTAGGAATAGGCAGTAGAGGATAAATGTAAGAGGAAATGGGAAGGCTTCATATGAAAGGTTTGACCGTTTCCCCATATCCAAAGTTTCCAGAATCAGTGATGGAGACTTTAAATATAAATCTAAAGTTTTCCACCTGTGCTCTTGTGGTGATGTTATTTCTGAAAATAGACGAGAACAGTGTGAAGATCTAAAGATAGAGGGAAATAAATTTGGTTTTAAAATGCATTATATTTGAAGTTCCAAAAAGAATATCTAGGTGGAAACGTCAAGCTGGAAGCTAGAAATGTTTGTTTAGACTCAGAGGAGAGAACAGAGTTGGAGATATTGATTTGGAAGTAGAAGGTGTAGGAGTGAATGGAATTTTCAGGGAGAAAACAATATTGTTGCCCACCTGAGCTATTCATTGGGCTTGGTGGTCATTAAAAGGCATGCTTCGTAGGGTTAGGTCACCATGGTTGGTCAATACCTCATTAGGTTGTGGATCAGTAAGTAAGCCAGGAAGAGTATGGGAATGAGCAAGAGTACACACGTCTATCTTTTGCTGATGCAACCAAATACATTGGTTGAAAAGACATCA
>NW_012103277.1:2916463-2923962 GCF_000951045.1 Mandrillus leucophaeus | reverse complement strand
TTCATTGAGCAGAGTGAAAGTACAAAGCTTCCACAGGGTGGAAGGGGTCTTGAACAGGTAGCCACTGCTAATTTTGGGTGATTGCCTTTTGAAGTCTTTAAGGAGGGATGGCAGGAAGATGTTATCAGAGTGAGAAACAAAGGCAGTAAATTATTTTGTGACATGTCTTAGATTTTGAGGAAAAACTGGAATTGCAACTTAGGTTTCATTTGCTTCATGACCTTGCAGTGGCATGGCAAAGGAGACAGGATCTTACAGGACTTTACAAAGTATGTTTACAGGGAGTTGGAATTGGGAACATAGATAAGATCCACTGGTCACAGAAAAATGGGCAGTTAACATTCCTTTTACTTTAGTTTCGGGGAGGGGGAAGAGTGAGAGGGAGAGGACACAGGGAAATTTACAGCAAAATTTTCGCTGTTGGTAGATTTCTTGGGGAAGAAAACACATGCACAAATCCTGGTGTAAGGAATATTTTAAGCATATATCTTCAGTATTATCCATCCAGGACTGAAGTAAGTCCTAATGCAGGAAATGAGTGAGTTTCACAGCTTTCTGAGCCCCTAATTCATCCAGGAAGCCCAGCCGGCCCCTCCTCTCAATGAAGTTTCGCCATATTGGCCAGGCTCGTCTCAAACTCCTGGCCTCAAGTGATTCGGCCACCTTGGCCTCCCAAAGTGCTGGGTTTACAGGTATGAGCCACTGCGCCTGGCCTAACCTGTCAATATTTAAAATAATACCATGTTCGACCATTTTTAAATTACTAATGTCTGCAGTAAAATATTAAAGATAATAATTTACTATCTTATAATGCAGGATTATTAATTTTTCAGATTTGCTTTCATATTCATAGCACCACTATGAATTCTGGCATAAATGAAATTTCAACCTTGATAATTTGAATTAATTAACATAACCTGTTGGATTTGGGACAAAATGTTTATGTTTTCTCATTTGCTATTTATGTATAAAACTCACTTCAGCCACTGCTTGGCTCCCATGAAAGCAGAGCATGAGACATGAAGCGGAGCCTAGCATGTAGAAAATTGATGTACAGGGAGCAAGAGGGAAGGGCAAGAGGAGTGAAACAGGAAGGGAGGACAGCACAGGGTGCATGATGGACTTAATCACAATGAGAGGTGACATTGCTCTCATCTCATAGGACTTGCTGAGGGTTCTGTGACATGGGTCTCGGAATCCTGTGAGAGACCAAATGAGAGAGAATTTATCTATTGGTTCTTATTTCTCGAGTTTGCGGACAAAGATGAATTACCTTGCATTTCTGGATTGGACATGTGTTGAGTGCCAATGGAACCTTATAGTCCAAAGAACCCTGAGGCATAAAGAAAGAGATATATTATATAATAAGTGGGTGCTGTTAGGTTACGTTAGTGGGGAGCTGGTCAAATACTGCTTGGAACTGAACTCTAAGGCAGGATCTGGAGTAAGTGGTAAAGCCCAAAAGATTTAAGTGGTGTATAAGAGATGTTTGCTATGGCTACTTAGAAACAATAACTGATATTATGACTTCGTTACCTGCTTGAGTTATATACATAAAAATCTAGTGGAGATGTTCATATAAACCATTTTATCATATTCTTGCATTTTCTCTGTTGTTCCCTCCTTTAAAGTGGACAATCCTGCTTCTGACTCTCATCTTTTGTTTATGCGACTGGTCTAGCTATAAATATGGTTGCCATCATGCCTCCATATCTAATTATTCACTAAGTGTTGAATATTTAAAGTACAAAATATTGTCCATATCTATCCTCTCTCTGTTATCTCTATTAACATAGATTGGGGCATCTTTCTTCTTTCTCTATGATGATCTTCGGCAATTAGCCATAAAACATCATTTATACTCTTTTAGCATGCCTTGGCAACTCACCATGATTAGTGGGGGAACTATAACCTGTTTAGGGTATTTAATTGAACAACATGATTATTAGACTATGAAGAAATCTATTGGATTATGAGAAACTGGCAGGATTGGAGAAGGTGAGTGAAAGAAAAGAGGTATGGAAGATGATTCTTATCGCAGCATATTAGGAAATTTGCAAAGGCATATACTTGATAATGATCCCCTTCTCCAATGAAACCAGGAACTATATATAGCCTATATGTAAAATTTTCATTTTTGTGTGTTGATTATCATTCAAACAGATGGTAAATAACTTTTGAGGACTAAAATGTTTAAACAGTATGAAGAGATCAACATGAATATTATAGTATCTACCAATTGCATTTTGAATACATCAATTGGAAATATGTATAATATTCTTTTTTTCTTTGTTTGAGACAGAGTGTCACTCTGTCACCTAGGCTGGAGTGCAGTAGCATAAACTCAGCTCACTGCAACCTCTGCTTCCCATGTTCATGGGATTCTTGTGCCTCAGTCTCCCGAGTAGCTGGGATTACCAGCGCCCACCACCATGCCTGGCTAATTTTTGTGTTTTTTGCCGCCATATTGGCTAGGCTGGTCTTGAACTCCTGGCCTCAAATGATCCTCCCACCTTCACCTACCAAAGTGCTGGGATTACAGGTGCAAACCACTGTGGTCAGCTGGAAATACATATAATATTTTAAAAAATAAGTGTTTATATTTTATTGAAGATAAAAATGGTAGCCATTTTGCTGGGCATGGTGACTGATGCCTGTAATCCCAGTGCTTTGGGAGGTTGAGGCCAACAGCTCAAGACTAGCCTGGGCAACATAGTGAGTCCCCATCTCAAAAAAGGCACAAAAAATGAAAAAATTAGCTGGGCATGGTGGTGCCTGCCTATACTCCTAGCTACTCCAAAGGCTGAAGTGGGAGGATTGCTTGAGTCCAAGAGTTCGAGGCTGCAGTGATCTATGATTGTATGATTGCAATCAAGCCTGGGTGACAGAATAAGATAGAGTCTCTACATACATACAAACAAACAAACAAACAAATAGTACTAATTTCACAGAATTATTCTGAGGGTAAAGTGATTAAACGAGGTAATATATGGAAAATACCTGTGTTTGGCACATAGTACATGTTCAATAAATGCTTATTATTGTTATCATTATTAATGTATCTTTTGTCCTATTTTAACTACATATTTAAGATTTTCCAAGTTTAATCCCATTGGATAAGAACATAGATATTTGAGAGTTAACTATGGGAATCTTAAAAATATCTTCCTCTTTTTCCTTCAAATGTATAACTGCTGTCTAAAGTAGTTCTTTGTGCATGCATGTGTTGCAGGGGGAGTAGTGCTTAGAGAACTATCTACTATTTAATTAATTAAAATTTAAAGGAATTGTCTCTACTTTCTTTATTTCAGAACTCAAAATTATTATCCACAGCAATTGCCCAATCCACTGTGGGCATCCTAATCACCAAATTATAAAGCAAGAGTCTTAATTGGAGGGGCATAGAGATTCTCTTTTTTTTCCTATATCTTTTTAAAAATTGGAATATTGCATGCCTAAGTTATGAGAAATTCTCTTTATATTTTCTAATTTGTTGATCTAATTATTTTCTGATTATCCACAATGCTGGTGGAAATAAATACTTCAGTTTCAAATAGCAACATTAATACTTTGGAGAAAGAATTTTGTAGTAGTCGCAGTAGAAAGATAGAAGGGAACTATTGAACTTGTTATTTTCTTGAAGAAGACTGAGAACCTACCTTTCTGCCAGTATGTGACTCAACTTGTTCTCTTTAAGATGAGTTGCTTTCAGTTTCCTTTGGTTAGGACAGGGGAAGAGGGGCTGTAATCATACCTTGATGCTCAGTGCCACTTCTACAGTCTTTTCACTGGCAGGAGAACCTAATACAATGGAGATGTCAATCAGTGCACATCTTTGACTAAAAACCTCCCCTTGAAAACCAGATAACAGCCAATGCTTTAGACTAGCAGTCTTCTTTACTTGCCAGCAGACTGCACAGGGTGATCACCAAGAGTTTTGTAAATGAAAAGCCTTGCACCCTTAGTGCATCCAGGTTGGGGATAATTCTGAAGTGGAATTTAGTAGAAACCATATGAAACATCACAAAAGATGCCACACAGGCAGCTCGGTGGAACATAATATGTCACTCACGACTGACTGTATTACCTCCTGCCTGTCCATTCAACACAGGAGCCCAAACAAATAAATTCATGCTTAACTAAGAGAAAGAGATTTCTGTTTTCTTCTTTTACAATGTATGCAACATCAGCAAACAATGAGTACTTGCTAGGAGAAAAATACGAAATAACATTTGTCATTAGTACATTTCTGACAATGACATTAACTTAAAGACTTTCAATAATAATTTGAAGTAGTTCAAGGCAGTGTAGCTTCACAGTGGAGACTGCAGAATCTTCACAGTGGTCCCATTACTGTTAACAGGATTCGTGAGTGTTTTTCCATACAAATTATTTGAACAATTTACCCCACAGAGTCTTGCACACTGTGGAAACAGGAGATCACTGGTAAAGCAGAATCTGGAAATGAAAGTTAACATGAAGAAATCCATATTTTGATATGAAAGCAACTTGGGGACAAAATAGCATTCTGAGCTGCAGAAATGTGGATGATCAAATGGATCTTTGATCCAATCATTAGCAGACAGTCTTTGACACTGCCCACCAGAAAGAGATATTATCCTCATAAAAACAAAACAAAGCAAAGCAAAGCAAAACAAACAAACATAAAACACAGAGTAGGATAGAATGCTGTTCGTGGCATGCAGGCAGAAGTAACAACTAGATGTTTGCTACTTTTATGAAAATTAAACTGAGAGATATAACCAAAATAAATTTTTAATACAAATTTGTTAAAAATCAATAATTAAAAAGAAAACAGCAAAAAAAAAAATGACTCCAAATGTCAATTTTAGGTTGTTTTAATTTTTTTTATAAAATAATTGATCCTTTAGTCAAGCAACAAAAATTTCTACTTATTGACCGTATTAATATTTAATTTCAAAACACTTATTTAAACATTGGACTCTTTTTGTAAATTATCAAATGTTTTCTTTTCATTCCTTATATTTCTATTCAGTTAAAGCACCCATACATCTCCTGAATTAACGTTATTTTTGGTAAATAATGTTATTTGTACTGGGTTGAATAGTGTCTTCCCAAAATTCATGTTCATCTGGAACTTGTAAACGTGATCTTATTTGGAAATAGGATCTTTGCAGTTGTAATCATGTTAAAATGAAGTCATATTGAATTAGGATGGGTCCTAAATCCAATATGATGGGTGTTCTTATAAGAAAAGAAAAATCTGGATACAGTGACAGGCACATGAAGAGGAGAGCAACATATTGTGACAGAGGCCGATGAGAATGATGCATGTATACGACAAGGAACACCATGAATTACTGGCAACCACCTCAACTAGGAGAAAGGCACAGAACGGATTCTCTGAAAGCAGTCAAAAAGAAACCAATCCCTTAGACACTTAATTTTGGACTTTAAGCCTCCAGAACTATGAGAGAATAAATTTCTGTTGTTTTGAGCCACCCAGTTTTTGGTATCTTATTATGAGAGCTCTAGGAAAGTAATAACATACAATAAATAGAGTTGTATTTTGCAACTTATTGGGAGAAGTTTCTGCTTTCTATCATTTTATTCTTATTAAAAAGTTTTCATTTCAATTTTGCCTGCTTACTCTACTTTTGTTTTTTTGAGTTGGATTTCAATATAATTCCTACTCTGAAAGTAGGAAATCAGTGTCAGTTCTTCAAGGACCATTACAAGAGTAGAGTGAAATACATAAATTAAGCCAGAAATTAAGAAGAAAAATACAAAAAGAAGTATGAATCCACAACCTGGGAATCAGGCTCAGCAGGGAATAGATACTGTTGTGAAAGCACCACACACCTTCCTTACTCTTGCTGTCTGGACCTTCCTCTGCCTCTCAGTCTTCAGCACTAAGCATAAGCATTACCACCTTTTCACCATGAGACCAAGGGTCCAGTTTTATATTTTACATTTCTAATTCATGTAATAAATGTGGAAATAAGAATAAGGAATAGTAATACAACTTTACTTAAAAATTTCATAACTATTTAAACAGAGCAAACCCACATTTTTATTTCATGTTTTCTGGCTTTTGAAGGTATATTAGTCTGAAATGAACCCTCTTCACTGAATGAAACTAATAGCTGTCAGTTGTCATGTCTGTACCTGGAACACATTCATCTTGTAAATACTGGTTTCAGATTTTAAATATATCTTAGGTAGGTCCTAGTTTATCATTATAACTGGTTCTTCTTGCACTTGCATGACGAAAATACATTACTTGACGAACCTTTTGAAATACTAACATCTTATAATTTTGTTGAAGATGGCCATCTTCTGTGTTCCCTAATTACAGAACATTTTTATTTCTAGGTTTATAAACAAATATTATGACGATTAATTTAATTTGATTTTCATTTTACATCACTTATTTCCCTCTAGTTACTTATGTGTACTCAAATACTTTCAGCATCTGTCTACTTAGGAACCTTACGATTGCAAAAGATGAAAGGATATGGTCACATGTTCTTTTAGCCAAACAGAATAGTCCAAGTTCCTGTCTTAAACTATTACGTTACAAAGTTCTTTGTTAAATGACTAAGTGAATAAGAATACTATATTTATTTCTCTTTTGTTCTTAAAATTTTGTTCACCTGTCAATCTTGAATTTGAGGCAATTCATATAGGATATTGTCATCTGAAGACACACAGTCTGAGATTCCACTTACACCATCAATTCCATTATCATCATTCTAGTCTAGAGTGCTGCAATTAGTCACTTTGTATTCATCTTCTGACTCACCTAATAAACGTGAATCATTATCTTCTGTCAATTTTCTTCTCTTTGTCGGTATGGGGAGAAAACAAAATTTCTGCATTCTCAGCTGTGTTCAATGAAACCTTAAAGCAGTCTACAAAGATTGTATCTCCAGCTTCCTTTCATCTTTTTTTTTTTTTAAGAAGTTAATAATGTAGTATTTTGGTCAACTCAGAATGAAAATTGAAAGATGATGCAATAGTGAAGATTTACTTCAATGCTGCATCATTTTTAGATGATTCCAACGTTTTTCTGTTTTGTTATTTAATCTGTCTTAGCATTGCTGGGAATAATCAATGACAATTGATAAAACAATTCTTAGAATGATGAAATAGCAAATTGTTTCAGGATACAAAGTATCTTAGATTTATAAAAAGTTTCAATGGACTTATATTGTAATTGTGAGATAGAATGGATTTTATTCAATTAAAAAATAAGTAAGTTTAATTTTGTTCCTTGACAGACCTTTAATAAAAATTAGAAGAATAGATGTCATGAAATATCAATCCTTATAAATAGCCGTTCTCATCAAGGAAAATAAAAACTAAAGTTGATTCCAGAGAACTCTGATGATATACCAAGGATTAAGTGAGTGAAGATAAGGGGCCACTAGATACATGTTTTAATAGATGGTGAAAAAGGGGTTAAACATCTTTTCCTTAGGAATGTTCACTTAGATATTCCAGACGAAAAAGAA
>NW_012103277.1:2901933-2916413 GCF_000951045.1 Mandrillus leucophaeus | reverse complement strand
ATTTTGGACTTTAAGCCTCCAGAACTATGAGAGAATAAATTTCTGTTGTTTTGAGCCACCCAGTTTTTGGTATCTTATTATGAGAGCTCTAGGAAAGTAATAACATACAATAAATAGAGTTGTATTTTGCAACTTATTGGGAGAAGTTTCTGCTTTCTATCATTTTATTCTTATTAAAAAGTTTTCATTTCAATTTTGCCTGCTTACTCTACTTTTGTTTTTTTGAGTTGGATTTCAATATAATTCCTACTCTGAAAGTAGGAAATCAGTGTCAGTTCTTCAAGGACCATTACAAGAGTAGAGTGAAATACATAAATTAAGCCAGAAATTAAGAAGAAAAATACAAAAAGAAGTATGAATCCACAACCTGGGAATCAGGCTCAGCAGGGAATAGATACTGTTGTGAAAGCACCACACACCTTCCTTACTCTTGCTGTCTGGACCTTCCTCTGCCTCTCAGTCTTCAGCACTAAGCATAAGCATTACCACCTTTTCACCATGAGACCAAGGGTCCAGTTTTATATTTTACATTTCTAATTCATGTAATAAATGTGGAAATAAGAATAAGGAATAGTAATACAACTTTACTTAAAAATTTCATAACTATTTAAACAGAGCAAACCCACATTTTTATTTCATGTTTTCTGGCTTTTGAAGGTATATTAGTCTGAAATGAACCCTCTTCACTGAATGAAACTAATAGCTGTCAGTTGTCATGTCTGTACCTGGAACACATTCATCTTGTAAATACTGGTTTCAGATTTTAAATATATCTTAGGTAGGTCCTAGTTTATCATTATAACTGGTTCTTCTTGCACTTGCATGACGAAAATACATTACTTGACGAACCTTTTGAAATACTAACATCTTATAATTTTGTTGAAGATGGCCATCTTCTGTGTTCCCTAATTACAGAACATTTTTATTTCTAGGTTTATAAACAAATATTATGACGATTAATTTAATTTGATTTTCATTTTACATCACTTATTTCCCTCTAGTTACTTATGTGTACTCAAATACTTTCAGCATCTGTCTACTTAGGAACCTTACGATTGCAAAAGATGAAAGGATATGGTCACATGTTCTTTTAGCCAAACAGAATAGTCCAAGTTCCTGTCTTAAACTATTACGTTACAAAGTTCTTTGTTAAATGACTAAGTGAATAAGAATACTATATTTATTTCTCTTTTGTTCTTAAAATTTTGTTCACCTGTCAATCTTGAATTTGAGGCAATTCATATAGGATATTGTCATCTGAAGACACACAGTCTGAGATTCCACTTACACCATCAATTCCATTATCATCATTCTAGTCTAGAGTGCTGCAATTAGTCACTTTGTATTCATCTTCTGACTCACCTAATAAACGTGAATCATTATCTTCTGTCAATTTTCTTCTCTTTGTCGGTATGGGGAGAAAACAAAATTTCTGCATTCTCAGCTGTGTTCAATGAAACCTTAAAGCAGTCTACAAAGATTGTATCTCCAGCTTCCTTTCATCTTTTTTTTTTTTTAAGAAGTTAATAATGTAGTATTTTGGTCAACTCAGAATGAAAATTGAAAGATGATGCAATAGTGAAGATTTACTTCAATGCTGCATCATTTTTAGATGATTCCAACGTTTTTCTGTTTTGTTATTTAATCTGTCTTAGCATTGCTGGGAATAATCAATGACAATTGATAAAACAATTCTTAGAATGATGAAATAGCAAATTGTTTCAGGATACAAAGTATCTTAGATTTATAAAAAGTTTCAATGGACTTATATTGTAATTGTGAGATAGAATGGATTTTATTCAATTAAAAAATAAGTAAGTTTAATTTTGTTCCTTGACAGACCTTTAATAAAAATTAGAAGAATAGATGTCATGAAATATCAATCCTTATAAATAGCCGTTCTCATCAAGGAAAATAAAAACTAAAGTTGATTCCAGAGAACTCTGATGATATACCAAGGATTAAGTGAGTGAAGATAAGGGGCCACTAGATACATGTTTTAATAGATGGTGAAAAAGGGGTTAAACATCTTTTCCTTAGGAATGTTCACTTAGATATTCCAGACGAAAAAGAACCCCCCATGTGATGTTCTTTTAAAAATTATTTTTCCTCTTTTTATTGTCTTTTATTTCAATAGTTTTTTGGGAACAGGTGGTTTTTGGTCACATGGATAAGTTCTTCTGTGATAGTTTCTGAGATTTTGCTGCAATAGTCACCTGAGCAGTGTACACTGTACCCAATGTGTATTCTTTTATCCCTCGCCCCTCCCACCCTTTGCCTTGAGTTCCCAAAGTTCATCATATTCTTCTTATGCCTTTGCATCCTCATAGCTTAGCTCCCATTTAAATGTGAGAACAAATGATATTTGCTTTTCCATTCCTGAGTTACTTCACTTAAAATGATAGTCCCCAACACCATCCAGGTTGCTGCATATGCCATTATTTTGTTTCTTTTTATGACTAAGTAGTATTCCATTGTGTACATGTACCACATTTTCTTTATCCACTTTTTGGTTGATGAGCATTTACTCTGATTCCGTATTTTTGCAATAGTGAACTGTGTTGCTACAAACATGCCTGTGCAAGTGTCTTTTTCATATAATGACTTCCTTTCCTCTGGGTAGATACCCAATAGTGGGATTGCTGGATCAAATGGTGGTTCTACTTTTAATTATTTCAGGAATCTCCACACTGTTTTCTATAGTTGTTGTATTAGTTTACATTTCCCACCAGCAGTGTAAAAGTGATCTCTTTTTCTTTCTTTCTTTTTTTTCTTTTAAAGATAGAGTCTTGCTCTGTCACCCATGCTGGAGTGCAGTGATACCATCTTGGGTCACTGTAACCTCTGCCTCCTGGGTGCAAGCAATTCTTGTGCCTCAGCCTCCTGAGTAGCTGGAATTACAGGCGTGCACCACCGTGCCTGGCTGTTTTGTATTTTTTTGTAGAGATGGGGCTTCATCATGTTGACCAGTCTGTTCTCAAACTCCTGAACTCAAGTGATCCATCTGCCTTGGCCTCCCAAAATGCTGGGATTACAGGCGTGAGCCACTGAGCCTGGCTTAAAAGTGTTCCCTTTTCACCGCATCCATGCCAACATCTATTGTTTTTTTGATTTTTAAATTATGGACATTCTTTGAGGAGTAAGGTGGTATTGCACTGTGGTTTTGATTTGCATTTCTCTAATAATTAGTGATGCTGAGCAGTTTTTCATATGTTTGTTAGCCATTTGTATATCTTCTTTTGAGAATTTATTCATGTCCTTTACCCAGTTTTTGATGGAATTATTTGTTTTGTTTGTTTGTTTGTTTTCTTGCTGATTTGTTTGTGTTCCTTGTAGATTCTGGATATTAGTCCTTTGTCAGACGCAGAGTTTACAAATATTTTCTCCCATTCTGTGGGCTGTGTGTTTACTCTGATGATTATTTCTTTTGCTGTGCAGAAGCTTTTCAGTTAATTAGGGTCCAGCAATTTATTTTTGTTTTTGTTGCATTTGCTTTTGGGTCCTTAGTCATGAACTCTTCCTAACCCAACATCTAGAAGAGTTTTTTCTGATGTTATCTTCTAGAATTTTTACTGTTTCAGGTTGTAGATTTAAGTATTTGATCCATCTTGAGTTGATTTTTGTATAAAATGAGAGATGACAATCCAGTTTCATTATTCCACATGTGGCTTGCCAATTATCATATCACCATTTGTTGAATAGGGTGTCCTTTCCCCACTTCATGTTTTTGTTTGCTTTGTTAAACATAAGTATTTGGCTTTATTTCTGGATTCTCAGTTCTGTTCCCTTGATCGATGTGCCTAAATACCAGTACCATGATGTTTTGGTAACAATAGCCTTGTAGTATAGTTTGAAGTTGGGTAATGTGATGCTCCCAGATTTCTTTTTTCTTAGTCTTTCTTTGCTTATGTGGGCTGTTTTTTTGGTATCATATGAGTTTTAGGATTTTTTTCTAGTTTTTTGAAGAATGATGATGGCACTTGGATAGGAATTGCATTGAATCTGTCAATTGTTTTTGGCACTATGGTCATTTTCACAATATTAATTCTACTCATCCATGAGCATGGGATGTGTTTCCATTTGTTTGTGTCATTGATGATTTCTTTCAGTTGTGTTTTGTGGTTTTCCTTGTAGAGATCTCTCACCTCCATGGTTAGGTATATTCTTAAGTATTTTTATTTTTGCAGCTGTTGTAAAGGAATTGAGTTCTTGATTTTTTTCTCAGCTTGGTTTTTGGTGTATAACAATCCTATGATTTGTGTACATTGGTTCTGTATTCTGAAACTTTACTGAATTATCAGATGTAAGAGCTTTTTGGATGAGTCTTTAGGGTTTTCTAGGTATACAATCATATCAGTGGCAAACAGTGAGAGTTTGACTTCTTCTTTACCAATTTGGATGCCCTTTATTTCTTTCTCTTGTCTGATTGCTCTGGCCAGGACTTCCAGTACTATGTTGAATAAAAGTGGTGAAAGTGGGCATCCTTGTTATGTTCTAGTTCTCAGGGAGTATGCTTTTAACTTTTCCCTGTTCAGTATAATGTTGGCTGTGGGATTGTCATAGATGGCTTTTATTACCTTAAAGTATGTTTCTTCTATGCCAATTTTGCTGAGAGTTTTAATCATAAAGGAATGCTGGATTTTGTCAAATGCTTTTTCTGTGTCTATTGAGATGATCATGTGATTTTTGTTTAAAATTCTGTTTATGTGGTATATCACATTTATTGATTTGCATAAACCATCCCTGCATCTCTGGTATGAAATCCACTTGATCATGGTGTATTATCTTTTTGATATGCTATTGGATTTGGTTAGCTAGTATTTTGTTAAGAATTTTAGCATCTATGTTAATCAGGGATATTGGTCTGTAGTTTTTTTATTTTATTTTATTTTGTTGGTATGTCCCTTCCTGGTTTTGGTATTAGGATAATACTGGCTTCATACAACAATTTAAGGAGAATTCCCTATTTCTATACATTTTGGAATAGTTTCAGTCAGATTGGTACCAATTCTTTGAACATCTGATAGAATTTAGCTGTGAATCCATCTGGTCCTGAACTTTTTTTTCCTGGCAGTTTTTTTTATTACCGTTTCAACCTTGCTATTTGTTATTGGTCTGTTCAAAGTTTCTATTTCTTCCTGATTTAATCTAGGAGGTTTTTATACTTCCAGGAATTTATCTATCTCCTCTAGGTTTTCTCGTTTGTGTGCGTAAAGCTGTTCACAGTAGCCTTGAACAATCTTTTGTATTTCTGTGGTATCAGTCATAATGTCTCCTGTTTTGTTTCTAATTGAGCTCATTTGGATATTTTCTCTTCTTTTCTTAGTTAATCCCATTAATGGTCTATCAATTTTGTTGATTATTTCAAAGAACCAGGTTTTTGCTTCATTTATTTTTTGTATGTTTTGTTTCAATTTTATTTAGTTCTACTCTGATCTTTGCTTCTTTTCTTCTGTTGGATTTTGGTTTGTTTTGTTTCTCTAGTCCCTTGAGGTGTTACCTTAGATTGTCTCTTTGTGCTCTTTCAGACATTTTGGTGTAAGCGTTAAATGCTATGAACTTTCCTCTTAGCACTGCTTTTGCTGTATCCTAGAGGTTTTGATAGCTTGTGTCAATATTATTGTTTAGCACAATTTTTTTTTTTTACATTTCCATCTCGATTTCACTGTTGACCCAAAGATCAATCAAGAACAGATTATTTAACTTCCATTTATTGGTATAGTTTTGAGGGTTCCTTTTGGAGTTAATTTCCAGTTTTATTCCACTGTGGTCTGAGAGGACACTTGATATAATTTCAGTTTTATTAAATTTGTTAAGACTTGTTGTGTAACTTATCATATGGTCTATCTTGGAGAATGCTCCATGTGCCGAAGAATAGATTGTATATTCTTCAGTTATTTTCTAGAGAATTCTGTAAACATGTGTTAAGTCCATTTGTTCTAGGGTATAGTTTAAGTCCACTGTTTCTTTGTTGACTTTCTGTCTTAACGACGTGTCTAGTGCTGTCAGTAAAGTATTGAAGTTCCTCACTATCATTGTTTTTGTCATCTGTCTCATCTCTTAGGTTTAGTATTAATTGTTTTATAAATTTAGGAGCTCCAGTGTTAGGTGCATATATATTTAGGATTGTGATATTTTCTGGTTTGACTAATCCTTTTATCATTATGTAATGTCCCTCTTTGACTTTTTTGCTGTTTTTATCTGTTTTGAAGTCTGTTATTGTCTGATATAAGAATGTCTACTACTGATTGCTTTTGGTTTCCATTTGTGTGGAATATCTTTTTTCCACCCCTTTACCTTAAGCTTATGTGAATCCTTATGTGTTAGGTGGGTCTCTTGAAGATATTAGATACTTTGCTGGTGGATTTTTATCCATTCTGCCATTTACATTAAAATTTAGTATTCAGATGTGAGGTACTTGTCTATTCATCATGCTAGTTGTTGTATTAATACCTTGTTTTATTGTGTGTGTATGTGTGTGTTATTGTTTTATAGGTGAGATTTATGCATTAAGGAGGTTCTATTTTAATGTATTCTGAGGTTTTGTTTTAAGATTTAGAACTCCCTTTAGCATTTATTGCAGTGCTGGCTTAGTAGTGCAAATTATCTCAGCATTTGTTTGTCTGAAAAAGACTCTCTTTCATTTATGAAGTTTAGTTTTGCTGGATACAGAATTATTGACTGACAGTTATTTTGTTTCAGGAGGCTAACGATGAGACCCTGATCCCTTCTGCCTTCTAAGGTTTCTGCTGAGAAATCTGTTAATCTGATAGGTTTTCCTTTAGAGGTTATCTGATGCTTTTGCCTCACAAGTCTTAAGATTCTTTCCTTCATCATGACTTTATATAATCTGATGACTACGTACCTGGGTGATAATCTTTTTGTGATGAATTTCTCAGGTGCTCTTTGAGCTTCTTATATTTGAATGTCTAGACCTCTAGCAAGGCCAGGGATGTTTTCCTCAATTACTTCATCAAATAAGTTTTTCAAACTTTTAGATTTCTCTTCTTGTTTGGGAACAGCAATTAGTCTTAAGTTTGGCTGTTTAACATAATCCAAAATTTTTGAAGGCTGTGTTCATTTTTTGATTATTTTTTCTTTATCTTTGTCTGATTGGTTTCATTTGGAAGTCTGGTCTTCAAGCTCTGAAGTTCTTTCTTCTACTTATTCTAGTCTATTGAAACTTTCCACTGCATTTTGTATTTCTCTGTGTGTCTTTCATTTCCAGAAGTTGTGATTGCTTTTTCTTTATGATATCTATTTCTCTGGAGCATGTTTCATTCATATCCTGTATTGTTTCTTAAATTTCTTTAAGTTGTTGTTCACCATTCTCTAGTATCTCCTTGAATAGTTTAATAATTGACCTTCTGAATTCTTTATTTGGCAATTCAGAGATTTCTTCTTGGTTTGGATCCATCGCTAGGGAGCTGGTGTGATTTTTGGGGTGTGTTATAGAACCCTGTTTTGTCATGTTATCAGAATTGCTTTTCTGGTTCCTTCTCATCTGTGTAGGCTATTTCAGTAGAGAGGTCTGAAACTCAAGGTCTGCTGTACAAATTCTCGTGTCCCACAAGGTGATCCCTTGATGTGGTGCTCTTTCCCTTACCCTAGGAATGAAACTTTGTGTGAACCAGGCTGCAATAATTGTTATTGCTCTTCTGGGTCTAGCCACCCAGCAGGGCTACCAGGCTCTGGGCTGGTGCTGAGGAATGTCTGCAAAGAGTCCTGTGATGTTATCCATCTTCAGGTCTCCCAGCCATGGATACCAGCATCTACTCTGGTGGAGGCGGCAGGGGAATGATGTAGACTCTGCGAGAGTCTTTAGTTATAGTTTTGTTTGGTGTGCTGGTTTTCTTGAATGCCAGTTATGCTAGCAGTGATATTGTTGTGTGGACAGACTCAGGACCTCTGGTTAGCCAGTATGTTGCAGGTGGTGTAATTAGATGTTATTTTATTTTTCCTCAGATCAATATTATTCTGTCATGAGTTGCTGTAATAGCCTGAGTTGGTTGGCATCCAGCCAGGAGGTGGCGCTGTCATGAGAGCACCAGCTGTAGTAGTAGTAGAAGGATCTACACTTGTCTTAAATTGGCCAGGATAAGTATTTTGTTTTCTTAGGTGATGGGTTGGGCCATAAAGCTCTCAAAAATTTCTGTCTTTTTTGTTCAGCTACAAGAGTGGGTAGAGAAATATGATCCGATGGGGGCAGCGTTAGGTAGGTATGGGCTCAGACTCTCCTTTGGCAGGGCTTGCTGTGGCCACTGGGCTGGGGGATGGTTCTCAGGTCAATGGGGTTATGTTCCAGAGGGGATCTTTGCTGCCTCTCCTATGTCATGTAGTTTGTCATGGTAGTGGGGGATAGCTGGTAGTGAGAGGCTTCAACACAGTTGGTGGGGCTGATCTCTCCTTCAGTGCCCCAACTCAAACCTTGCCCCAGGCCATGGGCTTCCCTGCTGAGAAAGCAAGTATGGCTTTCGGACATTACCCTTCCCCATCCGCCTACTCTACTGATGGCTCCTGCGTGCTTGATCTCATATCTGCCGCAGCTCCTGCTCCTTCCCCACACTCCACTCAAGAAAATTGTGCCCAGTCAAAACCACTACCAATTTCAACTGGAAGCTTCCTTTGCCCTGCAACTTCTTTCCAATTCAACTAGCTGCCTTCCCCATGGCCCCTTGTGAGATGTAGTCAGGAATGGCTACATCTGGGTTCGAGCTGGAGACTGGGAGTCCCTGCAAGCACTTCCTGCTACTACTTCTACTTTTATATTTCATGCCTCTCCCTAAATTCGTTTCAGCTCTATGTAAGGTTAAGTCCTTCTTTTGTGATCTAGATTTTCAGATTCCCCAGAGGGGATGTGTGTTCAGAGGCAAGTTTCTCCCACTCACAGTTTGAGAACTCACAGTTTCTCACCTGTTTTGCAGAATTTGCGGTGGCATGCTGCTTCTTTCAAAAGATCTGTGAATTCTTTTTGTTTTCCTGGTAAGTTCCTGCAATGATTTTTGAAGCAAAAGATCATGGTGTGAGTCTCCACATGACGTTCTGTTCATCCAAGTGGCAGCTGCATGTTAGACCTGTCTCCTCTCCCCCATCTTGCTCCCCATGAAATATTCTTATATCATCATGTACTTCTTAGTAGCAACAATCACAATTATAATTCTTCATTTTGCTAATACCTATATACTCCATTAATTTGCAAACTTTATGAGGGTAAAACTTTTATCATGGGTTCGGGTTGGTATTCTCAAATTCCTATTGCAGAACTTGGCTCATAGACATTCTTCAGTACTGTTGGTAAATAAAAGGAAAAACTCTACAGGTCATTTTATTCACCTATCTGAACAAGAGGTCACAGGGTCACTTTGTGCTTAGCAACTTCAGGAAAAGAGATCTTACTCTTTTTTTCTTTCCTCACAATGATCCTTTGTATTTAAGAGAGCTCAGACTGTTATAAATTTAGGCAGCCTATCTCTGAAGATCTGGATCCAGACTACTGTCCTTCAATCTTCACTGGTGCAACTTTGGGAAAACTATGTAACTTCTACATGCCTCAGGTTCCTCAGCTTTAAATAGGAGATAGTATTAGTGTCTTCTCCTGGCATCATTGTTAGGATTAAATGACTTATTATATAGCACTTACGACAGTGTCTGGCATATAACAGGCCTCATATAAGCATTTACTGCTGTTATTATTATTACCATAATTAAGATGATTATTACTATATTGACCTGAAATCTGACCAGCTAGTGCTCTTAACTATTGATTTCCACTCTATTCCTAAAGCCTCCCCAAATCTCTCCCACATGACAGGCTTTCAACTACATAAAATTGGCTAATTCTTCTTTTCTTTAGGCTGAATATTTGCTTTGCTTCAGGATTCTTCATAATATTAGTCTTTTCCCCTCTTCTTGTTATTTTGATCACCTGAGTCTGACTTCTTGATCATAATTTTCCTGGCTTCTTCTGAAAATCCAATATCAAACATTGAAGTCAGTACCCCAGGGATGGTTTAACCATTCTAGGAGAGGGTATTGCTTCATTTGACCTGAATGCTTTTTGTCCATCACCAAAGCTTGGGATTCTATTATCAGTTATAGCATATTCATTCCATTATTGAGCTTTACTAGAGTTATAGCTATAAAAAATCCTTGCATTTTTCCATCATGTATGTCTTACATATATTCTACATTCTAAGCTCTTATATTTTTATTTTAAGCAGATTATTTTATACCTAATAAAAAATTATGTATGTTAGTGTGCTTAACATTTTGTTTTCTCACATAGATCATCTATTTAGATATCAAATAAACTTGTGTGGTAGAAGTTATCCTAATTATTATTTTATAGATGAAGGAGCTGGGATAAAGAAAGGTCAGCAAATTCTCCAGGATAACATAACCAAGCAGTGGCAGAATGAGTACTATTAACTGAGTAATCTTATTTCTTTAATCTATGACTCATTCTCTTTCAATAAACAGGTATAATAATAATTATTATAATTCATATGTTTATAGAATTATATACCAAATAGTACACCACTATGTAAACCATATACTAGAATCATATACTAGATTTACTATCCTTTTCAGCTTTATCCAAATATTTAATCGACTTGCCACTAATGTCCTTATCTTATATATTATCAAAATGTTGAACTAGTTAGTACAGGGTTAATGAGAACTGTTGAATGGACATCCTTTAAAATATCTCCTTCCAAAGGGGCATGTGCCCATTAACTTTTGGCCTTTGTAATAACCACCAAAGAAGTTTGCTTCTACAATGTCCTATTCTCTAGTTCCATGTCTTCATTTTGCCTACAGGAATATTTTGTGAAACTTTGTTAAATATCTGTTGAAATCCAGATGCGCTATGTTGTAAGAATTTTTCTGACCATTGAGAATGGCAAGCTAACAAATAAGATAAAATAAAATAAATCAAACCTGTTCTTACTGAGCCTATGCTAGCCACCTTCTTATAATTAAATGTTACATTTTTAGCCTTCAAATTTGTTGTTGTTTTTGTTGTTGTTGTGTTTTTGAGACGGAGTCTTGCTCTGTCACCCAGGCTGGAGTACAGTGGCTTGATCTCGGCTCACTGCAATCTCAGCCTCCTGGGTTCAAGTGATTCTCCTGCCTCAGCCTCTCGAGTAGCTGGGACTGCAGGTGTGCACCACCACACCCAGCTAATTTTTGTATTTTTAGTAAAGACGGGGTTTCACCATGTTGCCCAGGATGGTCTCAATCTCTTGACCTCGTGATACACCCGCCTTGGCCTCCTGAAGTGCTGGGATTACAGGCATGAGCCACCACACCTGGCCCAAAAATATTTTTAATGGCCATATCTAGAATAATTCCTGGTATTAACTTAAACTTCATCAGTTTGTAATATGCAAATCTACCTTCTTTTTTTTTTTTTTCCTGAATAATCTAAATGACTTTTGTCATCTCTAGTAAGCCGGTTCCTCTCTTGTTCTCTGACTGTTTAAATCTTAAAGGATTTTATGTGAATAATCCTAAATAAACCTCAGATATAAAAAATCAGCCAGGCCAGAAGCTATAGACACATTTAGATCTGTGACTTAAAGTTCTTTCAAAAAGCATTGAGTTTTTGAAAATGATTTTCACCCAAAGATTATTCCATCTGCTAGAGGAATCAGGAATATAATATAAACTGAACATTTCTATAACAAAAAAAATTGAGCGAATAATTTTTGTTAGAGATTGTCTTATTTAGACAAATAAGACTTGGTTCCTGACCACTAGAAGTTCCCAACATTTGGAAGTATATCCTAATATTTGTGTAGTATTTTACATTGTATTACACATTTTAGCACGTACTTTCTCAATTAATTGTGCTTTCTTTTGTCGCTATTTTGTCATTTCCTCTTTTGGACATTACTTCTTCCTTAAATTTTTTCATACTCAGAACACAGCTTCAATTATCCTTTTCAAATTGTCTTTAGAGTTTTCCTTATTTAAGGAAAGCTTATTTGTTTTTTTTTTTTTTTTTGAGACGAAGTCTCACTCTGTCGCCCAGGCTGGAGTGCAGTGGTGGTGCCATCTCAGCTCACTGCAACCTCCGCCTCCCGTGTTTAAGCGATTCTCCTGCCTCAGCCTCCCTAGTAGCTGGGACTACAGGAGCGTGCCACCACACCTGGCTAATTTTTATTTTTGTATTTTTAGTAGAGATGGGGTTTCACTGTATTAGCCAGGATGGTCTCAACCTCCTGACCTCATGATCTGCCCTCCTCAGCCTCCCAAAGTGCTGGGATTACAGGTGTGAGCCACTGCACCTGGCCTAAGAAAAGCTTATTTCTAATAGTTTTATATCGTTGCTGTAACGAGTTACTACAGACATCATGGTTTAAAGGAACACAGTTTATCACCTCATATTCTGTACTTTAGAAGTCCAACATGCATCCTCACTGGGTTTATATCAGGGTATAAGCAGGCCTACTTTCTTGTCCTTGTTTTTGTTTTCTTCCTTTTTTTGTAGAGATAGGGGCTCACCATATTGCCCAGGCTGGTCTCGAACTTCTGGCCTCAAGTGATCTTCCTGCCTTGGCCTCCCAAAGTGCTGGGATTACAGGCATAATCCACTGATCCTGGCCCCTACTTCGTTTTTGGAGGTGCTAGGAGAGAATCCTTCTTTTGTCCAGCTTTTTGAGGCTGTCCACATTCCTTGACTCCCTTATTCCATCTTCAAAGCCAGCAAGTTGGGTTGACTACTATTCACATCACATCTTTTTGATCTTTCTTCTTTAATTACATATCACTGTGATCACAGCTGGGAGATACTCAGCTTGTAAGGATTAATGTGATTGGATTGGGTCCACCTTCATAGTACAGGTAATATCCTTATCTCGCCTAAATCACACCTGCAATGTTCCTCTTGCCATGTAAGGTTAACACTATCACAGCTTCTAGGGTTAGGGAATGGACATGTTTAGAAGCCATTATTCTGCCTAGCAAATAATTTAACTGGCACGTCTGCATTTCTGTTTTAGTTATGTCTTATTTCATTTTGTATATCATTTAAATATCTAATCATAATGAAGAGCAACTTGTGAAGATTTAGTGGTTTATTAAGGCACCTTCAGTTCTTCTTCATAAGTGAGTTAATATACTCTTACTTAATTGAAATCTTGTTTCTGAGATCCTCTTAACTTTTTTTGAAATACTTTTTACATTTAGAATCTCAAGCCATAGTTTTAATATTTTTGAGATATCTGTAGTCCTACTTACACAATTCTCAAAAATTTATTGTGATAATATTTCCCCCTCTTTCTTATACCTAAACACAGTCAGCCTTGAGAAACTATTTCTCATAGATGTGCCCAGATTACGTTTAAATTAATTTGGAATGTAAAATTACATGCAGACACACTTTTTTTGAACAGATACATGGAGTGGTAATATATGTGGTGTTAAGAAAGGTGTGTAGTAGAGATACTGCTTGGATTATTCTCTTTGCATATTGTGAAAGCTCGTGAAGAGACATTGGGCCATGTGGTCAGGTTTCTAACAGTTCTCATATTGGCCTCAATTAGTTGTCTGCTTATTAAAAGAAGTTATGCTACAGACTTCTTTGTCTCTGTAGACCCAAACTGTTATATTCACCATTTTCTGCATATACCATTAAATTTAATGTTCCCAAATATTATGTGTATGTTATATTATATACACACACATCATTAAGTCCCACATCTCAAAGAAGTTTTTCTCTGGAGTCCATTTCTGTTTTGCCTATCCCTCTATTGCCATTTTTCTATACTACCTTTTCATATACCTTAAATTAGCTAGTATCTGTTTATATATTCGCATCACATTTTTGCAAGGTAGATAAAGGAAATTGCTCTCAAATGATGGGATTTTTACTTGCTGTGTTTCAGCTTAAAACATCCTTTTCCCCCACAAAAACTAGTTTTATAAACATTTGTGAAGCAGACTGCGTAAAGGAAATTGCTGACACAACTTAACTGCATCTATAATCGTGCAAGTGATATGACTGCATGGGGAGAGTAAAGAAGATAGAAGCAAAAATTGGGCTATATTTTCAACTTAAGTCTCAGTATGAAAAAAGAGACTAATGCCATTTAGTTATAATTTGAAGTGTTTGGAATATTTTTACTTTGTAGACACTTGGCTAGAGTGCTTCAAATAGAGATATGTGTCTTACAGTCTAAACGGAGCTTTTTTTTTTCTTTCTTTCTTTTTTTTTTTGACATGGAGTCTCACTCTGTTGCCCAGGCTGGAGTGCAGTGGTGCGATATGGGCTCACTGTAACCTCCGCCTCCCCGGTTCAAGTGATTCTCCTACCTCAGTCTCCTGAGTAGCTGGGATTACAGGCACCCGCCACCATGCTTGGATAATTTTTTGTATTTTTAGTAGAGACGGGGTTTCACCGTGTAGCCAGTATGGTCTCGATCTCCTGACCTCGTGATCCGCCTGTCTCGGCCCCCCAAAGTGCTGGGATTACA
>NW_012103277.1:2874167-2901293 GCF_000951045.1 Mandrillus leucophaeus | reverse complement strand
TTCAAGCAGTCCTCCCACCTTGGCCCTGCAAAGTGCTGGGATTATATGAGTGAGCTACTGTGGCTTGCCTTTTTTTTTTCTAATATATGTAAGGAATATTATAGTGCCAGTGCCTTTCTCTCCGGTGTTGCAGGTCTCATTATAACATCTGTAAATTTTATATATATATATATCTATCTTTTAAAAATGATTACATTAAATTATTATATTTGCTCTTGGCTTCTTCTGTCTTTCACATGAAATCTATGGTCATGAACAATATCTCCAACTCCAGATATGTGTCTCTGTTTTAGCAGTATCCTTAAGATTATAGTTCCTCTGAATAACTTTTTAAAATTAGATATGTTTTAGGAAATTACTGCTCTAGTGTACAACATTCATTTCTTTCCCACTGGTAAAACCTGGATTATATATACAGGCATACCCTATTGCAGGTTTAGTTTCAGATCACCACCATAAAGCAAATATCACATTAAAGTGAGTCATATGAATTTTTTGGTTTCCCAGTGCATATAAAAGTTACATTAACATTACACCATATCTATTTAGTGTGAAATAGTGTTATATCTAAAAAACAATGTATATACCTTAATTTTAAAACATTTTGTTACTAAAAAAATGCTAACAATTATCTGAGCCTTGAGCAAGACATAATCTTTTTGTTGGTGGAGGGTCTTGCCTTTATGTGGATGGCTACTGACTGACCAGCGTGGTGGTTGCTGCAGGCTGGGGTGGCTGTAGCAATTTCTTAAAATGAGACAACAATAAAGTGTGTTGCATTGATTGATTGTTCTTTTCACAAAAGAATTCTCTGTAGCATGAAATGCTGTTTGATAGCATTTTACCCACAGTAGAACTTCTTTCAAAATTGGAGACAATCCTCTCAAACCCTGCTGCTGCTTTATCAACTAAGTTACTGTAATATTCTAAATCCTTTTTGGCCATTTCATTAGTGTTCACAGCATCTCTACCAGTAGTAGATTCCATCTCAAGAAACCACTTTTTTTTTTTTCTCATCCATAAAAGGGAACTCTTCATATGTTAAAGTTTTAATGAGATTTCAGCAATTCAGTCACATCTTCGGCCTTCACTTCTAATTCTTATTCTCTTGCCTTTTCCACCACATTTGCAGTTACTTCCTCCACTGAAGTATTTCTTGAACCCCTTGAAGTCATCCTTGAGGGCTGGAATCAACTGCTTCCAAACTCCTCTTAATATTTGGACCTCCTCCCACAAATCGTGAATGTTCTTAATGGCATCTAGAAGGGTGAGTCCTTTCCAGAAGGTTTTCAATTTACTTTGCTCACACTCATCAGAGAAATCACCATCTATGGCAGCTATTGCTTTACAAAATATATTTCTTAAGTACTGACACTTGAAAATTGAAATTACCCCTTGACCTATGGGCTGCAGAATGGATATTGTGTTAGCAGGAATGAAAAACAACATTATTTTCTTGTGCAACTGCATCATAGCTCTTGGATGACCAGGTGACTTGTCAATGAGCATTAATATTTTGAAAGGAATCTGTTTTTCTGAACAGTGGGTCTCAACAGTGTGTTTAAAATATTTGGTAAACTGTGCTATAAGCAGATATACTGTCACACAGGCTTAGTTTTCCTATGTATACAGCATAGGCAGAATAGATTTAGCGTAATTCTTAAGGGATCTAGAATTTTTTGAATGCTAAATGAGCATTGGCTTCAACTTAAAGTCACCAGCTTCATTAACCCCTAATAAGAGAGTCAACCTGTTCTTTGAAGCTTTGAAGCGAGGCATTGACTTCTCTTCTCTAATGATGAAAGTCACAGATGGCATCTTCTCATATAAGACTGTTTTGTCTACATAGAAAATCTACTGTTTAGTATAGCCAGCTTCCTCAACGATCTTAGCTAGATCTTCTGGATAACTTGCTGCAGCTTCTACATCAGTACTTGCTGCTTCACCTTGCACTTTTATGTTATGAAGATGCCTTCTTTCCTTCAGATTTATGAACCAACCTCTGCTAGCTTCCAATTATTCTTCTGCAGCTTCCTCACTTCTCTCTGCCTTCATAGAATTGAGATGGGTCGAGGTCTTCCTCTGGATGAGGATTTGGTTTAAGGAAATGTTGTAGCTGGCTTGTTCTACCCAGATCACAACATTTTTTCCATATCAGCAAGAAGACTAATTTGCTTTCTCATCATTTTTGTCTTCATTGGAGTCGTACCTAATTTCCTTTATGAATTTTCCTTTGCATTCATAACTTGGCTAACCAGTGCAAGAGACCTAGTTTTGGGGACATATCAGCTTTTGACATGCCTTCCTCACCAAGGTTAATCATTTCTAGTTTTTGATTTAAACTGAAAGACATGTGACTCTTCCTTTCACTTGAGCACTTAGATGCCACTGCAGGGTTAGTCATTGGCCTAATTCCAATATTGTTGTGTCTTAGGGAAAAGCAAAGCCTGAAATGAGGGAAAGAAATAGGGAAACAGCTAGTCAGGGAAGCAACCAGAACACGCCCTGGGCATCGTTCCTGGCACCCCAAACAATTACAATAGTAGCATCGAAGATCATCGATCCCAGATCACAATAACAGATGTAATCAAAATAAAAACGATTGAAAGTTTTGAAAATTTTAGTAATTTTGGAATTACTATTATTTTATTAATAAAATGTGACACAGAGACACGAAGTGAATACGTGTTGAAGAGATAGTGCCAATAGACTTGCTTGACACAGGGTTGTCACAAACCTCCAGTCTGTAAAAAACAAAATATCTGCAGAGCACAACAAAATGAGGTCTGCGTGTGTATATAGTATATGTATAATGAGATACATATACATATGTATAGGTATAGTATATAAATATGTTATATATAGTGCATGTTACATATATATATATACAGTGTGCATACATATTTCGTTTGATAAGTACTCCTGATTAGACAGAACAACAATCTTGTCTGTTTTTACCTGTGTGACTTTGAGCAAGTCATTTACCATTTCGAAGCCTCAGTTTTTTAGATCCTTAAAGTAATGAGGTAAAACCAAGTTATGTCTCACCTAACCACCAACATCACTATGCTGGGTTCCTAAGATTAAGATTCTGATCATTCTAGTATAACTAATACTTATTGAGTACTAATACTTAATGTGTGCCAGACACTCATCTATGTATTTTACATATATGAAAACTTTTAGTCCTCATAAAAACTGTGAGAAGTGTAGTACAATTTTCCATTTCATAGGTGAGGAAATGAGGCAAGGAAAGTTTCAGAAACTTGCCTTAGGTTATACAGCTTGGAAGTGGCAGAGGTGGTGTTTGAACTCAGGAATCTGTCTCTGGAGATCCTTTTTTTTGGTAGATAGGTGCTCTCCCTGTTGGAGCCAGCCGTAGACAAATCTTGACATAGACCATGTTACTTCTACTTCAAAGAGCATTTCCCTTCTTATCTCAAGTTTTTCACGTGTCTCAGGCCTGCCTCTTGTCTAGAGCTCACCACTCTAAATGATTTTTATGTATGGCAGATATTCCCCATCCTACATTCCTAGCTTTGGGTGTCCCGTTCCATTGGGATTTTGCTCTATGGTAAAAAACTGATAAGCAGATTCAAAGTAAGGGCAAAACAACCTGTTTAATAGCATGTTTAATGGGGAAAGATATTTGGGAAAGAAAAAGTTTTCCTTGATTCTAAACTTTGAATATATGATTATTTGAATACTATATATGATATTCGAATATATTACACAGTGACTACCTATGTGATTAAGCATATGACTGACACAGTTCTGTGAACTCTTGACACACAGAAGTAAATTAAAACTTCTTTTCATCTACCATTCTGCCACCAGTAGGATGAGAAGTGGATGCCAAATGTCTGCCTTTTTCAAATCAGTCTGAGTTTTCCATAGATGTTTTAAATTTATTCTGTTTTTTTGATACTATATTATTTATATGTCCCTTGAAAAACAGAAGATTCTGGTTTTACAAAATGTATTTCTTAGAGTAATAATTATAAATAAAACTAAAAATTTAAAAATTTCCATTTGAAGTGATAATATGTTTGAAAAATCCAAAGACATTTTATTAAAGTTATCTTACTGAACTGAGCTCTAAGAGGGGTTATGACTTAAACAATTTTTTGATATGCTTTAAGTCCTTAAGCTTTGCTAATTGCAAGCTCACTGAAACACAGTACTAATTTTAAAAATCTTGCAAAAAAGTTTGATTCACACCATTCCTGGCTTGCCAAGTCTGTGGCTAGATAATCCTTTAGAGGCAATTTTGAACTATTTGAACAAGCCTACTTTGAGATCATGTACAAACAATTTATTTATGTGTGATTATACTGTCTGCACTCTTTTCTGCTTCTGTGTTCTTTATTTTTCCAGAGGATTATAGCAGATGTTTTAGACTTTGTGAGAAAGGTCAAGTTGTTCTCTCTATTGCCATTAGTAAAAATGCTTGTGAAAAGCTATTTGTTATACTATATTTAGATAGTTGCATTTATATGCTCAAAAATCAAGTTTACTTTGGGATAGTTATAGATGAAGTAATGAAGGCATTACTTAAACTATGAGCAGTAAAAGTTCTTGACCCACAGTGGGTATAAAAGTTGAAGTACCCCTTTAATACCATGTGCTCAGCTTCCATCTTAGCACTACTCATAGCCCTCAAGTTGCCCGCCTCCTTGTCTAACTCTCAGCTACACAGGGAGGTCCTTGAGGCAGGCATTGTAAGTGCACATGACAGTATCCAGCATGATAGATGCAGGACCTAGAACACTTATCTAGTCCTTGCGAGTATTAAAAATTCAACAGATCTTACAACTTTGTGCAACAAGCAACGGCGTGTTGATTAATGAGAAACCTAATAATTATCCAATAACTTCAAGGTGTCCTCAATCGCATGCACCATCCTTCAAACATAGCTTGTTAGTGCTGATACTTGTCTGTCTCCACTACTAAATAATAACTTTTATCTTAATTTATTAACTCTTTTAAGGCAAGGTTCTCTTTATCTCTGCCTCACTAGTTCTTAGCACAGCGCCTACCACAGTGCCTGATTAATTGAAATAATTCATGAGGTAAAACAGAACAAGGATATATACTTCTATCAGCAAATTGTTAAAATCAAGCTTAACTTTTGCCTAATAGAATTATCTCTGATCATCTGATTGTGGATGGTAATTAGTATGCAAAGGTGTAATGATCAATGCTGCACCTTGTGATGTAGTTCAGGTCATTTTAAGGTAAGGTCCACCCAAATTAAGGAATTCTTTGGCCTGAAATAGCTAAGACAAACCATTGATTATTGGCCAATGATTGTTGGTTATGTCCATAGAAATTTAACTAAATGTGAGGGGTTTTGTGAAATAACCTGGCATTTGTTACTGTTCCTTCATCTTAGCATCATTGTAAATTCTAGTCCATAGATCATAGCTTAAAGTCTACTCGCTTTTAAGCAGGTAAATTCTCTAAGTTCTGTGGTTAGCCCAATGTTTGTAATATAGTCACTGACAACTAGTGAAATAGCACAGATATCTTAGCATCTATTGCTTGAATTTTTAGCAGATGCCCTAATCTTATTTAGTTTCTAGTAAAGGACAACCTGGATTCCAAGCATTTCTTTCTGAGGACAATTATTCTTGATAAGTACTTTCAGAAGGACTTATCATTAAAGCTTTTAAGAGAAATAACCCAAAATGAGGGCATTGGTGTGTAATATGGGATGAGATAGCTATTTATTTGTGGTCTCTCAGTATCATCCTATTACTCTTTTTTCTGTTCTTACTAGCATGGCTCAGATTTTGAGTCTACATTTTCTATGCTACCTTGCCAGCTGGCTATATTCTACTAATGGGGAATATTGCTAGGAAATTGGAAGGGTAGAAATTGAGAAAACTTCCTACTTTGGTCTTCAATGATATGGCAGTTGTTGGCAGGTTGTGGAATTATATAGGAGTTTCTGTAGTAGCAGAAGAGGTGAAATGATTCTGGACTCCAGTAGCCAAGACAGAAAAGCACCTTTTCAGCAGTTCCTAGCTGGGTCCAGGTGGCCCATATTTGACGGATCTGGAACAGGCTGCAATAGCATCTCCAAAGTGGGGTAACAGGTGCAGGCTAGTGGGTTCCAGCCTAGAAGTTTTGGAAGGCTCTATTTCACTTCTCCTTTTCCGTTTTTTTTTTCCTTCTTTTTAACTTTTCTAAAAGGCAACAGTTTTACTATAATGTTTTCCCTCTGTTTGGTATACTTAGAGTGAATCATGTTTTCTTGAGCAGACTTTGTCCTTTTAGTTTTCTATTCATTAGACAAACCAAATACCAATGTGTACAAATAAGTACTAAGACATGGGTATAAGCATGGCAAAATTTTTATGTTTGTTTCTGAGAATCAGTCCCCTAACATGCTGTTGAGTCATACATCTTGTAAAAGTAAAACCCAGATACAACTATAGAATTTTTTGTTCTCTCAATGACAAAATTTAACGTTTGTCACTGAATTGTGGACCCTTGGAGAAATGGAACTATACGTCATTTATTTTTGTATTCCCAGATGTTGACTTAGTGGCACATTCATATTCTTTCCTCTTTCTAATCCATTCTCTGATTGTAACTGGTGCTGAACTTAAAGAATAAATCTGCCCCTATCACTTTCCTACTTGAAATCATTCAAATTCTCCTTACAGCTGTTAGGATAAAATCCAAGTTCTCTAGTGTAGCCTACTGAGAGCTTTAAAATTTGGTCATTATTTACCTTTCCAACGTTATCTCTTGCCTCTTGATTTGACTCTTCAAGTTTTTGTCACACTGGGAATCAATAACTTGCAGTTCTTCCAAAGTCTCACAGTATGTCTTACTTTTGGTTGTTGTCACATATGTGACCCCTTAAATCGGAAGGAACTCTTCTCTTCTTATTTCATCTTTGTTTTCCAAGTAAGCTCCTATTTGTGTTTGTCTCCAGCTTATATACTTTTTTTCTTTTTACTTTCCCATGTGCTCCAGACTGACTTAGAAATCTTTCTGTATATATTTCCAATGCAGTCTTCACTGCCCTTTTTATAGCACTTAACGCACTGTGTTGCGATTGACTGTTTAATTGCATCACAGTATGCTCATAGGACTTCTCTTATGTAGGGACAACAGGTAAATTCCTAAAGCTAAAGAAAATAGGTACCTCTGCATTCTAAAGAAGCTAGAAATCTGTTCCAAGCTTATTATGCTCTCCAAACTCTCCTGTAATCCTTGACACCGTTCCCACCAAACACTCACTAACCTGTAGAAAGGGGGTGTCTAGACATTCCAGAGGAATTGTTTGAAACAGGAAAGTCAATGCGGTGTAGTGTGACATGGACCAGGAGGAAATGTTTTGGATTTTTATCTCATATTTGGGAGACAGAACAAAAGGGTAATATTTATTTTTTAAAGTTAATCTAATGTGTTAATTTGGCTGGGCCGCAGTGAAGATATATGGTCAAACATTCTAGATATTTCTGTGAGGGTGTTTTCAAATGACATTAAAATTAAATCAGTGAACTATGAGTAAGCAGAATGCCCTCTATAACATGGGTAGTCTCATCCAATCAGTTGAAGGCCTGAATAGAACAAAAGACTGACCTACCATAAGAAAAGGGAATTCTGTCAGCAGATGGCCTTTAGACAGAGCCTTCATCCTCAGCTCTCCTACATCTCAGCCTGCTGACCCACCCTGCAGATTCTGGAATTGCCAAACTCTTATCACTGGCTCTGTTTTTCTGGAGAACCCTGACTAACACAGAGGGGAAGCAAGAGATTGAATGTAACTGCAGGCATAGGAGGCAGACACTTTCATTGTCTAAATACCTGCTGAGCTTCATTTGTAAGCTTACCTCAAAAGCAACAGAGTAGAGCACAGTGAGGGAGTTCTTGGGAAAGGATGTCACGTGGTCCCTGGAAATTTGGGCTATTGGTGAATAAAAGACCAATGCCTACTACTTCCCTGGGGGATTTTCAAGACAGACTGTTGATTGGAACAGCCTGCTATGGTAAGAGGAGAAAACAGGGCAGCAGTGTTGTGGCATAAAGTCTTTCCATTTGGTTAGCAAGGATGCCATTATTGATGGGTGACAATATACATTTCCTGTATTGCCACGTGGAGAATCTTACTCAAGCTTTGTTGTTCAGAGTTTTAATTGGGGGCTCCATGGTTGATTGCCCAGAGTCTCCAGTCTCTCTGGAGGTAAACATTGTATGACCCAAAGTCCTTCTCATAAATCACACTGTTAAACTGTGTGGTGATTGAGGCTCCCACGTAACAAAGATACTCTTCCCTGAGATCATTACCCACATGAAACAAAGGCCAGCCCTCTCTTCAAGTAAGGTTAAATTATTTGTTACATGCATGGGAATTTTGATTTAAAACTTTTTGGTCACTTAGAGGTATTGGGGAAATGATGTATATACTTGAGAATTCTTGGGGGTGTTAAGGGAAGCAGTGTAGATAGACTGTGTTTGAATGAAGGCTTTCCTTGAGAGCAGTTTTTCTGTCTAATTCAGACTTAACAAACCAGTTATTCATGTATGTCTTCCCAACTAAACATGAGTTCTGTGAAAATGGGAATGAAATCTTTCTTGTTTCCATGACCCAGCACAGAGACTAGCATTAATAGAGCCTGAAGAAATATTTGTCTACTGAATGGAGAAAGATTTATCACAAAACACTGAGCAGATTGCCACTTCAGAGCTGTACTGTTATGATATATGTGTTCCTGATGTTCATGATAGACTCATAAAAGGTCAAAGCCTCAATCATAAGTCATCAGCATTAGCCTACATAGAATGAAGAGAAAGGCCTTGATGTGAAGTGGTCCATTAGCCTTCTAGAAGTAGCTGAAATATTTAGGAATTACTGTTAAGAGACAACAACTACTTTTAAGACTCAAGTGTAGCCTTTGTATCTTCCTTTTTTACGAATGATTTATGACCAGAGCCATGTAGTTAATAACATGAAATTCAGTTCCTAAAGGCTTCACTGCATGGTTAATAACACTCTGGAAGGATTCTTTCATGATAGTTATAACCTAGTATATGTGTTGGGTGTGTCATGACAAATTCATTTCAAATGTATATAAGGAGTTCATCATTTGGTTTAATAGTGACATATTACGACAGATAGCAAAGTTTGAACAAAGAAGATATTTTATGTCTAGGATTCATGAATAATGCCTTTTATTTTAAATAAACTTTTGATTTTAGAATAATTTTAGGTTTATAGAAATGTTGTGAAGATTGCATATATTTCTTATATACCCCACACTTAATTTTTCTTATTCTTAACATCTTAGATTAGTATGGTACATTTGCCAAAATTAATGAACCAATATTAATACATTAGTATTACTTAAAGCCCATACTTTATTCAGATTTCTTAGTGTTTAACTGATGTTCTTTTTCACTTTCAGGATCCTATCCAAGATACCACATTATCACATTATGTCTCTTTAGGCTCCACTTGGCTGTGACAGTTTTTTTCAGATTTTCTTTTTTGTTTATGGCCTTGGCAGTTCTAAAGAGTATAATTCAGTTATTTTGTAGAATATACCTCAGTTGGGATTTGTCTGACATGTTCTTATTATTTAACGAGAATGTACATTTTTGGAAAAAAGACTACAAAGGTAAAGTGCTATTTTAATCACATCATATTAAGGGTACATTCTATCAGCATCATTTATAATCCTGGATATTGACTTTGAACATCTGGCCGAGGTAGTGCTTGCTAGGTTTCTCCATGGTAAAGTTACCCTCCTTTCTTTGCCATGCTGTCCCTTTTGGAAGAAAATTACTATGAAGAATTATGCTAACTTCTTTGAAGGTATAGTATCGACATAAATCATTTTTTATTCTTCTGGATGGGAGATTTATCCTTTGTCCTCCATTTATTTTTTTTATTCAATCATTTGTGAATATCACTATAAACTCATGGTATTTATAATACACTCTAAATCATTTTCCAATACAGTTTTATTACATTGCTCAAATTGTTCCAGCTTTAGCCATTGGGAGTTGGTTCAGCTGGCTTTTATGTCCCTTTGACATAACACTATCATGTTCTTGTTGTTGTTGTTGTTGTTGTTGTTGAACACTTCCTTAATTCCTGTCGTTATAAGAAGTTTCAGGCTCAACTTACATATTTCCTGTTCCAGTTCTGGAATTAGCTGTTTCCTCAAGAAACTCTGGTTCTTTTTATTGGAGAATGGTGTTAGAAATCAAAATCTTTCTGCTAGAGATGCTCATTGCTACCGGAGTGTCATTGCTCCTAGGCCCCTCATCTGACAGAGCAAGGAAATATATGTGTGCACACTAACTTCTGAATATACAAATGTATGTAAATATTTACACATCCATCTGTATCTATATGAAGCTAAATATGAGTATATAATATCTTCAACTCTAATTCATTACATATATCATTCCAGCCTTCTCCCTTTGTTTGCTGTAATATACAACAACATGTAAAAAACGTAACTTGTACATTCCACCTATTCTCTTGATTGTCTAATTCTAGTAGAGTAGTTTCAGAATTGTTAACCTGAATTCCCATGGAAGACAAATTTATCAATGAGATCATGGGCTTATGTACAATTCCTTTTGCCTTTAGTCTTAGTCTCCATGCTTTTCTAAAGTTAAATGGGTCAGCACCTCTTTTCCCTATTGCCTTCAATGATGTTATTTTATACAATTGTAATAATAGTAGTAGATCCTTTTGTTATAGTATATCCTGGAATTCCACAAACTTCTAAATGAGCATTGCTTCATTTGTATATATTAGGGTTCATGCTTTGTGCCATAAATTGCTGTGTTTGACAAATGCATATTGTCATGTATCCACCATTGAAGTAGCACACAGAATAGTTTTACTGTCCCCAGAAATTTCATGTACTTCACCTATTCAACCCTCCTCTACCTTAGTCCATTTCTATCTACCATTTCTGTAGTTTTGCCTTTTCAAGATTGTCATATAAAGGGAATCATACAATATGTAGCCTTTACAGATGGGCTTCATTTGCCCAATAATATATATTTAAGAGTACAATTGGTCCTCCATATTGAGGGGTTCCCCATCAGTGGATTCAACTGACTGGAGTGGAAAATAATTGGGAAATAAATTTTCTTTGTACTGAACATGTACAGATCTTTTTTCCCTGGTCATTATTCCCTAAACAATACAATATATCAGCTATTTACAGAGAAGTTATATTGTATTATATTGATATGATGTTAGTATTAGAAATAGTCTAGAGATGATTTAAAATATACAGGAAAATGACCATAGGTTATATCCAAATACTATGCCATTTTATATAAGATACTTGAGCATCTGTGGATTTTGGTATCTACAAGAAGTCCTGGAACAAATCCCCTACGGATAAAGACGGACAACTGTAGTCACTTTTTATATATTTTATTACACAAAATGGATGTTTCTGGATTTATTTCCATCTCTAGCAATAAATTCTATGTTGGGAGAAGTAAACAAGCTCAAAGAAATGTAAATCACTGAGAAATTCAGCCTTTGCTGGATATCTTGTTTGTCCTTTCAAATCTACTTTCTGTCTTTTTAAACTGGATTTCAATTCTGGAAGGCTAATTTATATAGAGCTCATGATGAATTCCTTTGCCCTTTGATCTTGGGTAGATTAAGCCAATGAGCAGTCCTGCAGAAAACAAGAGGGAAGGTGGAGAGTGAGGTCATGCTTTTACTATCTTTGCTCTCTTCCTGCATGGTGTCCTGGTTACTGACTTATGGGGGACAGTTCTTCTCATGTGGGCCTCTCCACATAATTTCTCATTTTGGTTCTGGTAAGCATTCCATCCCCTTTGCTTTTGGGGCCTAATGATACTTACACGGTAGTGCATGATCCTTTCTGGTTACCCTAATCATGCCCACCATTTTGTAAACAAATCTTTTATTAAACCTTCTTTGATTTATCCTTCTGTGAGTGTACTTATGTTTCCCATTGTGGTTCTGATACATAACCCAATGCAGACTTTGTTTCTTGAACATTCAGACTTCATGTTATAAAACAGATATCTCTTGAAAAAATGGAGGAAGATACTCTTTGTGATGGTTAATATCGAGTATCAACTTAATTGGGTTGAAGGATGTTGTTTCTGGGTGTGTCTGTGAGGGTGCCAAACAGATTAACACTTGAGTCAGTGGACTGGTAGAGGCAGACCCACCCTCAATCTTGGTGGGCACCATCTAATTAGGTGCCATTGGGGCTAGGAGAAAAAGCAGGCACAGGAACATGTAAGGACTAGGCTGGCTGAGTCTCCCCGTCTTCATCTTTCTCCCATACTGGATGCTTTCTGCCCTCCAACTCAGACTCCAAGTTCTTCAGCTTTTGGACTCTTGAACTTACACCAGTGGTTTGCCAGGGGCTTTTGGGCCTTTGACCTCAGACTGAAGGCTGCACTGTTGGCTCCCCTGATATTGAGGTTTTGGGCTCGATCTGTCTTCCTTTGCTCCTCAGATTGCAGACGGCCTGCTGTGGGATTTTCCTTGTGATCATGTGAGTCAATACTCCTTAATAAACTTCCTTTCATGTATACATCTCTTCTATTAGTCCTGTCCCTCTGGAGAGCCCTAATACACCTAGTTTCACCTCCAGCATCTATTCATGTACCAAACTCCCTACTCTTTATACTTAGAGATCCAGGATCAGGATTCTCTCCTCCGAAGGGTATTAATTTAAGAGAAAAGCTAGAATATTGGTTCCAATCTTAGGCTTTGTCCTTGTAGAACCTTAGTAAGGTTAGTTACTGGTTGTTTTCTGTCATTGTCTTGTTTTTTATTAAGAGAAAGTTTCTTTGTGTGTCAGGGATCCTATACTTCCTCAAGTCTGCATATTGTAAATGGCTGAGGTTCTTGTCTAGTTAATAGCTTTGAATTATAAAAGTCTTTTTTAAATGTCAAAAGTAAAGTATCTGGCTTGTTTCCTCTGCCTTAAGATTTTGTATGCTGTCTTTCTGGGCAGGGAAGGCAAACCCATATCCAAAGTTTATATTAATTCTAATAAAGTCAATCACTGTCTGCTCCCAGGTAGGAGAAGCTCAATGAAGTCACCACTGAGAGGTGACTCACTAGTCTCTTCTGAAAATATCAAGGTCTCAGATATTCTTCTCCTGTTGGAAAGTTGGTTAGTAGCAATATTTCAGCAAGAGTTTGTGGGGAGGAACCAGTGCTGTTGGGCCTATGCGTAGCTTCAGTCTCTTCCACCATGGTCCCTCTATTCTTCTCATGTGGGCCTCTCCACATAATTTCTTGTTTTGGTTCTGGTAAGCATTCCATCCCCTTTGCTTTTGGGGCCTAATGGTGGTTACAGGGTAGTGCATGCTCCTTTCCGGTTTCCCTAAATCATGCCCACCATTTTGTGAACAAATCCTTTATTAAACTTTCTTTGATTTATCCTACTGTGAGTGTACTTATGTTTCCCTTTGTGGTTCTGATACATAACCCAATGCAGACTTTGTTTCTTGAACATTCAGACCTCATGTTATCCATAATTTAAACACTAAAGTGGCTGAAAACTGTACCACTGGAGAGGACATTGTGCTCGCTTTGTTGAGGAGTGCTTCCCTTACGATTAATACTTTCTGGATGGAATTACTATGAGACACAAAGATTGGTATATGTTGTGCTCATTTCCTTTATATGGATCATGCAACCTTTTCCCATGATTTTTAGCCTTATTTTTCAATACCTGGGTAAGTGGCTAAGCCATTCACCACTGCCCAGGATTCAGTATATAATACCTGTGGCTATTTTTCTCTCTCCATTTGAAATGAATATCAAATATCCCCATTTGAAATGAATGTCTGACTTGCAACTCTGTCCACAGAGATTATTATTTTTTTTACCCCACTGACTCTCTACATAGATAGCATCCTTGTATTCCAAGAATATCTCTAGTATAATAATGGGCTTTACTAGGCTATATGTCCTGAATCATGGCAGTTTGCTCTGGCTGAAGAACCCTTTATTACTGTGGACCCCACTTGAATTTTTAGCATTCAATTTTCACTATATAAATGGTTAGAACAATTGTCTCTCCAAAATCCAATGATGCCTGCACAGCATTATGGCTCTTTCCAAGTAATAGGAAGTTTGAAGTATATTAACTTACCTTTTACTTTAGATGTACTATCCTAATATGGACTTGGAATTCTGAAAATTTAACTAGTTGGTAGACCTCTGCAGGATTTTGGGATTGATTTTCTGCTCTTCAGCATGCATGTGTCTTATTGCGAAGGTTCTGTTGACCTGGTGTCAACATAGCATAGTTTGTGGAATTAGAAGACAATCAAAGGGCTGGGCGCTGTGGGTCACGCCTGTAATCCCAGCACTTTGCGAGGTCGAGGCGGGCGGATCATGAGGTCAGGAGATCGAGATCATCCTGGCTAACATGGTGAAACCTCATCTCTACTAAAAAATACAAAAAATTATCCGAGCATGGTGTCATGCGCCTCTAGTCCCAGCTACTCAGGAGGCTGAGGTAGGGGAACCACTTGAACCCGGGAGGCGGAGGTTGCGGTGAGCAGAGATTGCACCACTGCACACCAGCCTGGTGACAGAGCAAGACTCCATCTCAAATAAATAAATAAAGACAATCAAAGGTCCGACAATATTATGACAAGGAATAGAAGAGGTAATATAGCCCTGAGACATTTCTGTGACTGTATACTGCTGTGCTTACCATGTAAAGGTATGTTTACTTCAATCCTCCCTGATGCTGTACTTCAGGCAAACAAGACTGACCACATTAACATCACCTTACCAAGTGCCAGATACCTTAGTGATATACTTCATTAAAGACCTGCACCTGGACCGGCAGCTATGGTTGGGGTTGCCAACCAGTTAAATGTATAATAAATAGTTCATCATTATATACTATGCTCCATATTGTCCTTTGCAGGAGCCTCATGGGTTGATCGAACAGTTCTCTGATGGGTACCATCACTCTGCATCCTCAAAACTTAGAGGATGGCACTAATTTCTGCATGAGGTATTATTTCTAATTTACCATCTCGGTATTGGAGGTGATTTTCAGGAATTTCAACTTGGCTTTTCCTACTATAATGGTTGCTGCTCTACAAATATAAAAGTCAATGTATGGGTTTTGTCTGCTTCTAAGTACTATGTCGCTCTCAAATATATATCCAGCGACTTGTTAATATCTTCAGGGTGTATTTAAGTGTCCATTGTGCTCTATTTGTATCAGACTTGGACTAAAATCTAATTTTCCCCCAGGTCTCCATAAACTCCCACTCATCCCAAGACAATGTGGGCATTTTGGATCTCCTGGTATTAGTGTCACCTCAGACCTGGAATTTAGCCCTCTTTGTAATACTGGATATTCTTTCTTCTCCAGTGCATTATTATCATGTCAAATGGGAGGATCAAAAGAATAGACTTGTAATGACATTGCAGGGGTCTTCCTCAAGGCAAACAGGCCTTCTCTTTAACTAACAGGTTCTACAAATTGACTTAGATCTGAAACTGGTTGAGGGAATGCCATTGTCAATTTTGGTGGTCTATATGAGCCATATGATCACCAGCTCTTGATATTTATGCTTATATAAATTGAGCAATACCACAACAAGCTGTCAATCTATGTTTCCTCTGGACCACCAAGATATATTAGCTGCCACTACAGATAACTTAGATCAAGATATTCTGATTGTCACTCTAGCCTTATTACAATTTGATAATTATGTTCACTTTGCCTCAAATGGTTAAGTGCTGCCTCACTGCCATTTAGGAATCTTACCATTTCTGCTAATTGTAGATGACCTTATTTCCATGTCAGTGTTTCCTGCTTAACACTACCCTGCAGGGGACAGCTACCACCCAAGAGTCCAGTGCTTCTCTCACCTGTTAATTCCTTATTACCTAGTTCAAAACAAGTGTTCTCTGTGTCATCTTGGAGTATATAGTGCAATGGTATGTTTTTCAGTTCTTGCATAATATATCCATCCTAACAATTCCTTTAAAAATGTGGGACTCCCAATTAACTTTGCATTTCAGATAAATAAGAATTTTTAAACAGTATAAGCTATGTTTCAAATATTGCTTGAGACACACTTATACTAAGAAATTATTTGTTGTTTGTGCTAAATTCAAATTTCAGTGGAGTCCTGCATTTTAACTGGCAACCTCATCACAGAACAGCACCTCCTGTCACATTTATCACCAGAGACAACCATTTAGATCTCTGTTACCTGATGGCATTTGAGAAATAGCCATTCTTCCTACAACTTATTCTTATCGTGATCTTGCCTTTCTATCTCCTTGGGGTAAGATTATCCTCGGGTGACCTTACGTCTTGTTTTGTGTGAGACAGTCTTATTTTATTTCTGTTGTCTTGACGTAATTGCTAACAACCCTTTCACTTTCAGAAGTGTCTCGGTTTAGATGATAAATTATATGGTTACTGATGCCTCGTTCCATCTTTGATTTTCTCCCAACCCTATTAGTAAGTACATTTTCAGGTTTTTTTTTTTTTTTTTCCTCATAGCCACACTCTAATCTCCAGGAGATGCCAACATTTTGACTAACCCTTATTTCACTCCCACGAAGCACTGGGTCACACTATGCTGCTGAAGCTAATGTAGACACACACAAAAATGGCTCCTGAAAAAACAATATTAGTGACAGTAACTTCCTGTGCTTGTTACCCTGTGTGAAGAGAGAGACTGAGCCAATATTATTGAATTCAGTAAATATAAGTGATTAATAAATAAATCAGGTGAAAAATATGCAAGTGCCATTTGTTTGAAAGCAGGTAATTTATACTTTAAGAAAACATAGTAAGGATGATGTCTATATATGATACATAGGAACTGTTAATTAAACTGCAATTTTTGAGTGTGCAGAAGTAAAATAATTTTTTATATTGCCTAAGGTCACAATTTCCATTTCATAGTGTCTATCAAACACAATTGTTGTACCAAACAAAATTACTCAATAAGGTTGCAGCTTTTGGGTGTGAAATGTCAAATTACTTGAATGACTGATTTTCACCTTGATTCATCCATTTATGTTTTGTATTTAGCTGTGTGCATGTTTGGGAGGGGTCTTAAGTACATAGCCTTATATGATCACCCATAACAATATAGGATCAGCGGTCTGCTGAGTCAAAACCACTTATTCTTTCCTTTATAAGCATCACATAAATATAGGCAGATCCCTTCAGAAACCAAAATAACTGTCTCTAACTTTTAATAAAATAAACAAGGACACGGTAGTAAAAGTTTTTTTAAAAACATACATTGATTTTATATAAGCTAAAATATGAAGTGTTCAAAACAGAAGGAAAAAGAGCATTTATCAGTAAGAATTAACATTGTAAGAATATTTATTTCAAAGTGTGTCTTTAACTTAAAGATTAAAAAGTTATTTAGAATTTACTAGAGGAAAACAAATGTCATTTTATTTTCTTTATGTTAACTCATCTAAGACAAATAAATATAATGCATTATTACATATTAGCAACCATGATTGGATTTTATTTTTAGATAGTAAAATAATATGTTGTCTTATTAAATTTAGATCAAAGGCTCTTTGGGAAAGCTTAATTTGAGATATTGCTGCTAATTTCATCAGTATTTTAATGGCCTCCAAGGTAAATTGTGAATGTTTTATGAGTATTTAGAAGTAATGTAGATATTCCAAGGAGGAAAAATGGAAATAAAAAGAAAAACGTGTAATGTCATAATACTTCATTAGTGTGGAGAAGACATTAGCAAGAAAATTCCAGGTCAACTTAAAATGGTCTTATGGGCTGCAGGCATTTTAATGACCATCACAAGAGGGTTGTCCTGTCCCAAACCAAAGCCTGTGTCGGATTCTATAAATAGATTAGAAAGCAAATAGCCTTTTGGTTTACTGTAAAATGAGGATGTGTGAAAATGTTTCTTTGCAAATTTGCTTTTGATAATCAGGAGATAGCATGCATAATTTACTAAAAGAAAATGTATAAATATTTAAGTAACATAATCAGAAATACAATCCTGTTGTTTTTCTTACATGGAATAAAATATTTATTCCAATTAAATTATCTGGATCAAGAGTTGACCAACTAGGCCTGCAGGTCAAATCTGATGGCCACCTGTTTTTGCAAATAGTTTTTTTTTGAAAAATCCTCGCTCATTCATCTAGGTATTGTCTGTGGTTGCATCTGTGGTACAGTGTCAGTTGAGTACTAGTGACAGACCGTTTGGCCTGCAAAACCTAAAATATTTATTTTATGGTCTTTACAGAAAAAATTTGTCAATATCTAACTAGATGGTTGTTTTAATTATTCAATTCTCTAGACATAATCCTCCTACCAACCGTCAGTGTAACTGAGTCATTAGAATATTAATTACCATCAAATTTTATGGCATTGCTGTAACATTTTATTTATTTAGATGTTCATATGTATTAATTTAGGAAAATGCTTATTAAGGACCTGGAGTGTTCACTTTACAAGATACAGTGAATTCAAAGATTTGAACAATCTGGTCCTTGACTTTAAGATCTCGTGAGATACTAGCAGGGGACTGTCTCAGGCTGCAATTTAGACATATCATTGCAATATGTGTGTTTATTCATTTATCAGATGTTTCAGAGCAAGTGCAAATTATTAGGTGCTGTGCATATGCTTGTATGGTGAAAATAGATATACTCCTTGTTCTCATTAAATTTATGAAATAGCTAAGTCAAAAGGGAAGAATAAATACTTACAAATTGTGACAAATACTATGAAAGAAGTGAATAAATTTCAGTGGCGGAGATTAATGCCAAAGGACAGTTTTTCACAGCATAGTTAAGGGAAAGCCTCATTGAGAAGGTATTTCAGTTATTTGTTGCCACATACGAGCCATCTTATAACTTGGCAGGTTAAAATAACCATAATTATTTATTTTCTTCACAAGTCTGCAATTTTGGCAGGTCTTGGCAAGGGCAGATCCTCTCTACTCCATGTGGCATCAGCTAGAATGGCTCTATGGGCTGGAGAATCCTCTTACATATTGGCTTACTCACATGGCTGGCCAGGTTGATTTAGTGGTCACCTGGGAGCTTGGCCGTAGTTGTGGCTTGGACATTGGGGTCTCTGTAGGTGAGCTTCTTCAGGCTACTTGCAGTTCCTCACAGCATGGTGGCTGGGTTGCAAAAGTGAGTGATCCAAGAGAACTAGGCAGAACCTGTATTGCTTTTTATGATCCAGCCTCAGAAATTGCATAGTATCATCATTTGCTTTATGGTAATTAGTCCATCTAGATTTAAGGGGAAAGAAAATAGACCCCCTTACCTCTTGATGGGAAGAATCTCAAAGTCTTATTGAAAGAAGACCATGTTATTAGGATATAGTGCTATAGCCCTCTTTGTAAAGTACATTTTGCCACAAAATGCAATAATTTGTACAATTATACTAAGGCCTGAAGGATAAGAAGTCAGATCTGCCAATAATGTGAAGAATATTTTTCTAAATAGAGCTAACATCAAATGTGAAAACACTGCAGCAAGAAAGAGATTGGCATGTTTGAGAAACCTGGAGGAGACCAGTGCAGTCAGCAAGGGGAAAATTGATTAATGTTTAGTTTGCAGAGCTGGGAAGTGTGTGATCACACTGGGCCCTTCAGGGCAAGGCATTGCTTTCAAATTTTATTCTCTAAGCATTATAAGAAGCTTTTGAAATGTTTAATGCATGATAGGAATATAATTTAATTTATATTTCTAAAGATCATCCTGACTTCAGTGTGGAGAATGGAAGGAGGGGTTCAAAGTTAGGGGCTTTAGGGGCAGAGAGATCACTTAGAAGGCTATTGCAGTAATTACAGTGAGTCATGATTTTGTCTTAAAACAGAGTAATTGTAGAAATGAATAAAGACAAAATGATTTGAATAGAGAAAAGTTTAGCAGTAGAATGTGTATGTGTTGTTACTGAATGGATAAAGGAGTAAAGCATAGGGAATGCAGAAGAACCAAGAATGATTTCTAGTTTTTAGGAATGAGCAACTAAATGGGGACTTGTATCATTTGTGTAGAAAGAAAACCCTAGAACAGGAACACATTTCTGGTGAGTTTAATCAAGGGTTCTGTTTTGGGCATTGTATATTTGAGATATCTCTGATATTGTCAACAGAGTTGTTGGTTTGGCTTGAAGATACAGATTTGGAAGTCATCATCATACACATGGGGTATGTGCTCTTATGGCATGGGAACTTATGAGATCATCTCAGGAGAGAATACAGAGAGAGGAGAGAAGAGAACCAGAGCCAAATTCTTTGGAAGGCAGTATTTGGATACTGTTAGGAAAAGAGAAATGCCTGAAAGAGAAAGAGAAGTCAGGGAAGTTTGGAGATACCTTAGGACATGGTGAGAAAAGAGAAACCAAGAGGTTGGAGAGTTTCAAAATCCAGAATACCTTCTGGGCAATCTTGTAAGATAAGAATGTGATGTGTGAATCCTTCAGGTTCAGCAATTTGGAGATATTTGGCTAGAAGCCAAATTGGAGGGGGGTGGAGTGTGGTGTGAAGAGAGGAGGATTGTGCATGTATGTGATAGATGCTGTGTGGCTGTGCAGCAGAACATGAGGAAGACTTGACAATTCACGGAAGGCTGCACAGAAGAGATGGCAGAACTGCTTCATGTAAGTAGAATGGTCTACTAATCAAAGAAATACAAATTAAATCACAATGAGATATTATCTTACACCAGTCATAATGGCTGTAACTAAAAAGACAAAAAAATAACAGATATTGGAGAGGATGTGGGGAAAAGGGAACCCTTATATACTGTTGGTGGGAATGTAAATTAACAAAACCTCTATGGCAAACAGGATGGAGATTTTCTCAAAGAACTAAAAATAGAACAATCTTTCAATCCAGCAATCCCACTACTGGGTATCTACCCAAAGGAAAATAAATCTTTATATCAAAAAGATACTTCACTTATATGTTTATTGCAGCGTTATCACAACAGCAAAGACATGAAATCAACCAAAGTGTCCATCAATTGATGACTGGATAACAAAAATAGTGTGTGCATGTGTGTGTGTATATATATATATATACACACACACACATACATGCACACACATATATAAACATGTGAATACAACTCAGCCATCAAAAATAATGAAATCATGTATTTTACAGCAATATAGATAGAACTGGAGGCCATTATCTTATGTGAAACAACTCACACAGAAAGACAAATACCACATGTTCTTACTTATAAGTAAGAGCTAAATAATGTGTATACATGGAAGCAGACTGTGAAAGAATGGACAATGAAGACTCACAGGGGTGAGAGGGTGGGAAGGGGCTGAGGAATGAGAAATGCTTTATGGGTACAATGTACATTATTCAGGTAATGGAAACAGGAATAGCCCAGATTTCACCACTACACAATGTATCCATTTAACAGAAATCCATTTTTATACTCTAAATTTATACAAATTTTAAAAAATGGTCTAGTTTGCTGATTCATAGTCTGAAATATGTTCATTTAAAACATTTTTAATGGGAACACAGGGTATTCCCATTCCAACACAGAGTATACAGTATAATGCAAATTTTGTTCATAAAGACTGCTTCTGTCTTGTCTTTGCCATGTTTGGTTCTTAAGGTTAACTCTTATTTTAAATGGCTTTAAATGCCTATGCTTTAGATTTTCTGTGTGTGTGCACACGTATGACAGAGGGGGGTGGGAAGAGAGAGCTAGTCTTCAAATGAAGGTTTGTCAGCCTTCAGAATCCCATGCCATTTTCACTATGCTAGTCTATCTAACTAGCAATTAGATCCATTCATTCAATAAATATGTTTGATTCCCTTCTAAAATAAAGCAATCATGACACTTAACCTCTATAAAAGTGCGTACTTCTGTGGACAGATAATGTTTTATGCACTTTACATGTATTACCTCATTTAGTTCTCACAATAGTCTTATGAGATCCCATTTTACAGGTGGGGCAATTGAGATCCAGAATGTTTATATAAATGTTTAGAGCTTCCACATGTGGAAAATGGTGGAATCAAGTTTCCAATCAGGCAATCTGGGGCCAGCGCTCTTTAACTATTCTCTAGGACACACACACACACACACACACACACACACACACACACACACACAGTCATTATTTCTGGAGTTTAGTAAGCTGGGAGAGGTAAGCAAAAAGGCTGCAGGAGGCAGCTGCCATTTGATCACTGGCCGTTTAAGCTCTGTTCAGGGTTTGAATTTTCATCTAAGCAATGGCTGTGTCTTGATGTGTTCTGAGCAGCAAGTGATGGGATGGGATTTGCTTCTAATCTATAGCTGGTATTGAGCATAAAAAGTGAACAAGCCCTGTAGAAGTATAAAGTACATAAGCTTTATAACAACTATCATAGACAGAGAGGCATTTCTTGCTCTCAGCTTGGTTCCCAGAAACTCTCATTGCACAATCTTGGCTAAAATGATAATTACGATGCTCACAATACTAAGTAATGCTACCAACTCCAAAGCAGTTATTAATGATAATCAAAAACTCAAAGACAAAAATTAAAATAAATAACCTCACAAAGTCAGCTCAAGTCATATTTTACAAAGTTTTTGAAAAATGTTATTAGGTTTAAATAAATGTTTTATGAATGTATTCAAATACAACTTCTTTGCTGAAACCTTTCTCAATCCCCATTTGGCATTAGTTGCTATATCTTCTATAGTAACTATAGATTGTTCCCATAACAATCTATTTGACCTCTATTAGCCAGTTATTATTCTACATTGTCATTTATCTATTTATGTGTAATTCACAGTTTGTTTCGATTTGATCCAGCAAAGGTTTATGTAGTATTTTTAGTGCACTATGCTCAGCATTCCCACATCATGTGATAAGTGACTTAGAGGCCTATAAGAAACATTGAATTGTTATAAAGGAGAGACTCAAAATCTTTTAAATTTGTTCTCTAGCACAGCCCATCTAGAATAAATATGAAGAAACCAACTTTCTATTATCTTTGCGTGATGCAATTTTTTTGTATTTAATGTAGTATTTTAACTTTCTCTTATTTATTGGTCAAATCTTGAATAATTCCAGAGCCAAGGTTCATAAAGAAAATATAGTTATAAATAAATGCATATTTTAAAAGGGCAAACATTTCTTGACATTTAAAACAGCAAATCCATGAATTTTGAAAAAGAAGACAGGTTTTAAGATTATATTTTATCAGATGGATATAGGCTGTCAGTAACCTGATTGCCAAAAAGCCCTTCTACCATTATAAAATTGGCAAAGAAGAAAAATGTGCCTGTATTGTTGATTGTCTTATACTGGAGAGTATAATTATATCTCTGACTGTAGGCTAGATGGAAGTTGTGACTACCTGATAATAATGCTTACTCATTTAAGAAGGGGCTTGTGTGCTTACAAAATTAAATTAAAGCAGGTTGAGTCTTCAGGCACAAGTTTTGACATTTCCTTTCAAATGTAGACCTAGACAGGACAGTGTTTATGGGTATAAATAATCTGAGTATGAGAAGATTTTAATACAAGGATAATCATTACAGAATGAATAGAGAGAAGAATGGATCACTGACTAATCCATCAGCAGATCTCATGAGTGATTCATCTGATGTGAAAGAAAAGTAATCCTGAAGATGTAGAATCAAATCCAGGTGTTGTAGAGCCTTGATGTCATTGCCACATTTATTCAGAAACAGTTCAACAGAAACAGAAGAAACTGAGTGGTCAGAATTCTGATTTTTTATTTCAATTGTATTCATTTGTCTCATAAAGATAATTTGTATGTAAAGTATGTAAGAATCGTCTTGTGCAAAGTGAAATTTTGCTTCAGATTATGGGTGAGGGGTTTTGGATGAAGAGTTTTATTTTAGGAAAAACCCTTGAGATTAAAATTTTGAACTCCAATTCAATCTATGTTTTAAATTCTGAATATTAATGATATGGCATATTTTATATAATTATAGAATTGACTTTTTGAGTTACAATATTTCCTTAGTGCTGTATTTTCACAGCAGTGAGTAAATTTTACTGTAACTGGAATTTAACTTTTAATTCTCCAAGTTTAAGAATTTTAAACAATTTTGATGAAAATAGTTTTAAATTAAAACAATTTGCTTTTTAAATTTTTAAATAGACACCACTGAAATCAACCACTTTTAGAAATGATTCAGGAACACTGTTATGATCCTTCACGATTATGATGGTCTATAGTACAAAATAATACTGTTGTGATAGGTTATATAATATAATTACAATACTATAATGCCTAACTTTTTGTCGCCCCAGTTGCTGACATACCATGGGTTGTCCGTATTTCCTTGTATTGTTATGTGTTCTTCTAGGAGAATCTCATTGCCTTTTTCACAAATTATAATGTCATAAATGCACTTAAGTCTAGATATCAGAGAACCAATAGTGTGAGAATTTTATCTTATAATAAAAGTCACTGAGTTGGGGGAGGTAAGAATTTCACTCTTGGATACCAGTGCAGAAGGGACTCTCTGTGACCCTGGGACTTGTGACACTGTCTTGTTCCTAGATTCCTCTTCTCACTATATTTAAGAGGTTTGGAATTTTTGAATAATCAGAGTATTATTAAATAATAATAATTTGGTAGTCAAAATTGCTGTAAGAGGTGTCCTATGGCATCTTCTAATTTTAAAGACAATTTGTATTTGTGGCCTTAAGGGACTTTAAAGTTTTTACTTTAACATTCCAAGGATATTGATTACATGCTTGAAAAAGACTTGGAAAAATAATACAGGTTTGGCAAATTGCTATGTGCAATTTCATAAGCAATGAACAAAAACCATAGACATTTTCACCCATCTTTGGGCAGATGGTGAATGGCAACAGCAGAGATTTCAAATATAGATGTAGCACATATATACTGCAAACAGCTGTAATAGCTAAAATACATGCCAGAAGACTTAATCATTCTGGATTTTTTTCCGATACATGCTAGCATACAAAAATAGACTTCTCTTTTCTACAATTGCTATAGAATTCTTTGAAATAGGCAAGTGCATCTATGATATAAGAACTTTGCTGTGTGCTGATTAGGCTGTATTTTCAAGGCTCCTTGAAAACTGGTTGATTAGCAAAATTCTCATTAGTTATGATTTGGTGTGTATAACTCATGACCAATTGTGACTTCTTGTTTTTGCTACTGAGTTGGCTGAATCAACTGTTTTGTTATGTGTAGACCCTGCCAATACCAAATATCCAGATGAAAACTGAAAAGCTGAATTGACTGCACATTCTTTTACATTTGTATATCTGTCTTTAGGTAGAAAAGACAGCTAAGGCTTTAAGAATATATCCTTTTTTTCACTGATGGAGTTCTTACATTATGATTTGAGATTTAAAAACTTCTGAGTGTCTTAAAGTGAGAAGATCTTTGACTTGTTTGAAAATAAGAAAGTAGCATAGAGTTTTTTCAGCACAAACAAGGAAAAAGTAATCTATATTACTTTAGAAACTTTGGGGGAAATATCTCTGCCAACAAACAAAGCCACCATTAAGATTCTTATACTCTAGATGTTGTTAGCTTTCATGGAATCTTATGTATGACAATTATAGCAGAAGGGGGCTCTCAGTAGGTCAACTGATATGTATTTGGCAGTAGAGGGTGGGGTATGAGATAGAAGTGAATGTTTAGAGTCCATAGATCTGAATTAGTACTTACTGAAATGTATGAACTGATGTGAATTTCACTAAGTATCCTGAATTGGGGATGATATTAGCATCGTCTAACTTAGTAAGAATTAAAGGAGATGATGAGTTAAATAGATGTTGTAAACTCTTATATGATATTCGGATGCTAGCTAAGCATGACACTCAAAGGATATGGGCCGCCATAATTTCCTGTTTGTTTCTTCCAGTTTGCTGACATTTCAAGCAGATAAGAATTCTGGTTAGAAATTTGTGATATCTCTTATTTTCCTTTTGTGAATAATCTCTTCTTATTCCATTTACCCTGTGGTTGCTTCTTTTCTTCACGTTCTTCTTTTCTAGTTTACATCCCCTCTCATGCCCCAGGCATTGAGTGATCAGTGCTGTCTTTATCCTCTCAACAAACTCCAGACTTTAGGAAAACCTAATGTAGCTCTTTATCATCAAAACATTAGAGGCTTATTTTAGAGTGGATATAATAATAAAGGGTCAACCATTAGTATTAGTATTAGAATATATTCTAGGTGTTCTAAACTTGACATCTTGAGACTAGGATAATCCACATATTCTACTGAAACAAATATGTTTTATGGGTTAATTATTATTTAAGCAACACAGCTTTATTGTGTAGTATGTAATATCATCTTAGATATTATTAAGATGACATGATAATCCAGCAGGACAGATCTAAAGGGGAACAGTGATGGAAAAATGAAATAATTAAATACACTAGAATTTTAAATATAGAGTCATTTCTCCCATAATGACTATGTATGTTCTTTAAAAATCACTATAATGTGGAATATTATGCAATAAAAATAGAATTGGAGAGACATAGAAATCCTAATCATTTAAGTAGACTCAGTAAAAACACAATATCCTATTAAAGTTTCAAGCATCTTAGATTCCAAGTAAATATACTACTACAGTAAATAGGTGAGTATTGAAATTTATTTTGAGAATAGATATTAAATTTGTTTGGTATGAATGAACGTGGTGAAATGTGGCATTTGGGTATCATGAAGAAATGGAAGGAAGAACAACATCATCATTAAGGCAAAATTTGTGTCACTGGAGTTGGCACAGATGGCTGTTGCTTGTGCCTGCAAATGAGACTGGATGCCTAGTGCTGCCTTTCTGTGGCAGCATTATGGCTGGTGTCCTCTGTCCTGCTCCAGCACTTTTGAGTCTCCCTTAAACAGGTAGTAACTGTGTTGTATCTATCTCTTGCCTCAGTTATTTTCCTGACCTTGCCTTTGATACTGTGCACCGTGGATTCCCTCAGCCCTGTTCATTTGGAGCTGTCATGTGCTCTCCCATTTCTTTCAAAAAGTTTTATTACTTTAAATTCTCATCATTATCTAAGGCTTTTAGATATTTATCATATTTGGATTATCTTATTAAAATATTTTTAATAGAAAAAGTAAGTAAACTC
>NW_012103277.1:2871772-2874117 GCF_000951045.1 Mandrillus leucophaeus | reverse complement strand
TTTTCCTTTTGTGAATAATCTCTTCTTATTCCATTTACCCTGTGGTTGCTTCTTTTCTTCACGTTCTTCTTTTCTAGTTTACATCCCCTCTCATGCCCCAGGCATTGAGTGATCAGTGCTGTCTTTATCCTCTCAACAAACTCCAGACTTTAGGAAAACCTAATGTAGCTCTTTATCATCAAAACATTAGAGGCTTATTTTAGAGTGGATATAATAATAAAGGGTCAACCATTAGTATTAGTATTAGAATATATTCTAGGTGTTCTAAACTTGACATCTTGAGACTAGGATAATCCACATATTCTACTGAAACAAATATGTTTTATGGGTTAATTATTATTTAAGCAACACAGCTTTATTGTGTAGTATGTAATATCATCTTAGATATTATTAAGATGACATGATAATCCAGCAGGACAGATCTAAAGGGGAACAGTGATGGAAAAATGAAATAATTAAATACACTAGAATTTTAAATATAGAGTCATTTCTCCCATAATGACTATGTATGTTCTTTAAAAATCACTATAATGTGGAATATTATGCAATAAAAATAGAATTGGAGAGACATAGAAATCCTAATCATTTAAGTAGACTCAGTAAAAACACAATATCCTATTAAAGTTTCAAGCATCTTAGATTCCAAGTAAATATACTACTACAGTAAATAGGTGAGTATTGAAATTTATTTTGAGAATAGATATTAAATTTGTTTGGTATGAATGAACGTGGTGAAATGTGGCATTTGGGTATCATGAAGAAATGGAAGGAAGAACAACATCATCATTAAGGCAAAATTTGTGTCACTGGAGTTGGCACAGATGGCTGTTGCTTGTGCCTGCAAATGAGACTGGATGCCTAGTGCTGCCTTTCTGTGGCAGCATTATGGCTGGTGTCCTCTGTCCTGCTCCAGCACTTTTGAGTCTCCCTTAAACAGGTAGTAACTGTGTTGTATCTATCTCTTGCCTCAGTTATTTTCCTGACCTTGCCTTTGATACTGTGCACCGTGGATTCCCTCAGCCCTGTTCATTTGGAGCTGTCATGTGCTCTCCCATTTCTTTCAAAAAGTTTTATTACTTTAAATTCTCATCATTATCTAAGGCTTTTAGATATTTATCATATTTGGATTATCTTATTAAAATATTTTTAATAGAAAAAGTAAGTAAACTCAAAAGTTATAATATACACCCATAGGACAACATATGTACAGTAAAAACAAATGGAGTAAGAGTAAGAATAAAAATGAGATATATGAATGTTTTGTGTATTCTTCCGTGGTCACTATGTTCAACTGAGTAGTGTTCTTTTCTTCCACCCAGTGTTACTTGGAACAGAAGGCACAGCCACCTCATGAAAAATCAGTATGAGCTAACATGGTTTTCTGTTTGGCTAGTTTTCCCCCTATTTATCCTCAGTGTATTAAAAAAATCAGTCATTACAAATAAGCATTGAAACAGAAAGAAAAACAGTACCATTTTCTAAAGCATAAGGTTCCCCTAAGCTGAATGAGATTGATTGTATAAGAAGTCCATGCATAATTTAAGAAATTGGATTTAAATATTTCATTTGATCATTTATTAATCCATCAGTACTTTTTTTTCACCCCCTTAGAAGGTGAGATAAAAATCCTCTCTGGGTAAAATGGGGAAGCAAGAAAGTTAGATATAGTTGAGCATTCTAAAAGAAAATCTGTACTCTGCTACTCCCACCCTTCCTAGTAAACTCTTGAGAAGGGTGAAAGAGGTAACACCAACTGTATCTCTGGATCCCAAAATTATAATGAATCTATGGTCCGGTTTACATTTAGAAACCTGGAGGCACCATGGCAAGGCAGCAAGTGATAGAGTTGTTCAAAGGTAACTCAGGTAGCCTCAGCAAATCCTGTGATCTGCAAATAGTCATGGACATAAACCTGGAAATAGGCATATGCTTCTGGAAAGGTACAATGGAATGGGAAGCAGTAGACCTGAAGTGAATGCATGTGATGGTGTCTCATTGACAGATGGTGGATTGGACCTTATGGCCAAAGAGCCAATGGAGATTCTGATATCTCAGTGGATGCCAATTTGGGGGGTGAGGTGTCACAATAGCTGCGATCCAGATGGGATGATGTTTATATTTCAGTGGATGCCATGCAGACGGGCAATTACAGAGGGTGAGTGGCCCTCGTTAATTATTTATTTTTTTAAAAAACATTGATTGAAAACCTATTATATTTCAGGCACTAACCTAGGCACTGTCAGAAAATGTCTGATCTACATAAACTTTTAGATGTAGTCCTAGAGAGAAAGTAAACAATTTCTGACTTAGCACACTATATGTTACATATTATATTATCTGTGTCC
>NW_012103277.1:2869931-2871492 GCF_000951045.1 Mandrillus leucophaeus | reverse complement strand
CTGGGACTATAGGTGCACGCCACCACACCCAGCTAATTTTTTTTTTTTTTAATATTTAGTAGAGATGGGGTTTCACCATATTGGTCAGGCTGGTCTCGAACCCCTGACCTCAGGCAATCCACCCGCCTCGGCCTCCCAAAGTGTTGGGATTACAGGTGTGAGCCACCGTGCCCAGCCAAAATCTTTTTTACATCTGTGTCCATCCAGTATTGGGAAACAATGTGCCCCATGCACTTCATGAAGAAATGTTACTAATACTACTGATAATAACCATCTTAACTATCTTTCCAAAATTAACCAAATATTTATCTTATACATATAGAGATCTCTGGAATAACACTTTCAGTGGCAGAGGTGGGAAGAATGTGTGTGTGTAATACTTCAATGAGGGAGGAGTGTGATTGGCGTGTGTGTCCTGACTTAGTGACACTCTGCTGCCCATTTCAATTACTGCTAGTCATGTGTTGCTACCAAGCACATTACAGGTATCTAGTCCAAACTGAAATATGCTGTAAGTGTAAAATACACATCTGGATTTCAAGGATTTAGTACAAACATATAAAATATCTCTGTGATAACTTAAAATATTAATTTCATATTAAAATGATAATATTTTGTATATACTGGCTTAAATAAAATACATGGTTACCATTGCTTTCACCTGTTTCTATTTTTGACTAGTACAAACTTTAAAGTTTTGTGTGTGGCTTGCATGATATATCTCTTGGGCATCAAATGTTGCTGTTTTAAACCATTTTGCTCAGACCCTTTCACTGTCTCATCTCTATTCCACTGAAAAGAATAAATTCCTGTCGCATGTACTGCCACTGTTGCTCCAGAAACTTCTTACCTCCAGTATGACTTTCTTTTGCACTGGGGAATACCAAGCTTTTGTGGACATATCATTTCATTATTCCAGATAAGTTCAAATTACTTCAGGCATCCACCACCATTTCTATATCAAAGGCCAAAGGAAAAATTAATCGAACGAATGATTCCATTTTATGACTGGAAATTATATACAGTTCTTTATTCTGAAAGTTACTTATTTTTATTCCGGTAAACATGACTTTTTTGTCACTATATTAAACATAAAGTTACCAATAGACTCACCTAAAGGAAATTGCTTTCTTTTCCTTGGGCATTATTTATAGATAAAACTTCTATTTCAGAGGGAATCATGCATGGATTGGGTATATTATGATTAATGTAGGAGATACTCACTTTTACATGGTTTTCAAAAGCAGTAGTAAGCAAAGGGAGAGGCAGTGTATAAAGGTAGGCCTATAGATACCACAGGAAGTATAAACAATTCCAGGCCTTTATAAAAGAAAAATATTCCTAACCATTGCAGGCAGAGCAGAAGCGTACCTTCCTGAGTGGCTATCTAAACTGCTCTATGTCTGATGCTGTCTATTTAGAGTTAGTTAAAAGGATAATTTCAAGAATTACATGGATAATAAGGGCATTTAAAAACTCTACTTATGAAAAAGGATTTGTGTTCACCCAGGCCACCTAGACAGGCAGACTACACTAATCAAATCACTTGGATCATTACTGT
>NW_012103277.1:2861589-2864361 GCF_000951045.1 Mandrillus leucophaeus | reverse complement strand
GTTTTCCTTCACACTTTAATTAAGCAGTTTTGTTCTGAACCCAGGATGTAACATTTCCCTTCTTCATATCAGAGGAATAATGAGTAACAAGCATTTCCTTGAGGAAAGTGGACAGAAAATATGGACTGTTCAACCTAGACTTCGAAAGCTATGAGTGGAATCTTTCCACATTTAGTGGAAGAGAAACCACTCACAGGCCACAAGCAGCAATTATTTTTGAGAACAGAAAGAAGGAAACCAAAGTCTCCTTAGGGATACAATTGATAAAAACTCAGACCCTAATGTGAAATATAAGCAATTATGTTTTGAAAAAGGACCTTAAGCTTTAAGGTAGTAAGTTCACTGACACAAGAAAATGACATACTAGTATAGATAAAAGTGGGACAAAAAATTGAGACACAAGTGAAAATTAAAAAGTCTAAGTGGAAGAATCAAGAAAAAACTAAAACAAAGACTATTCCTTTCCTGAACTAAGGTGTTTCATCAGGTCTCTATCAATAGACATAGGGTGTTTATTTTACAACCTCATACTCATTTATATTTAGTTTTACATAATTATGCTAAAGTCAAGTGTATAATAAACTTTGGAAAGCTTTCATTTAATAAAAGAGTTTCAATTACTCTTAAACCTCCATAAAATCCTGAGTCAAACAGCTCTCTTGAGAAGGATGGACCCAAGTGGGTACAGCAGTTCTAGCAGATGGCCAGTTAGGTTTTAGTTGCTGAGACATCATACGGCTTTTAGCATGGAATCTCATTTATTATTTCCTTCTAATCTTTATGGAGTCAATCAAATTAAATATTTGACACAGAAGCGCTTAAAGTAAACCCATTTATTTATTGGATGACAGCAATCAAAACAGAAAAGGATAGATAGCCCTTCTGGGACCCAGCAATATGGTTTTTTCTTACAGTAAAGGAGTACCTCTAGGTTTGGTATGAGGAAACAGTCAACAAAGTGGAATAAACTTGTTTCTGACCAGTTGTGGTTGTGTGACAAGACTGGGTATAGTAGTCAATTTTCACAATGCTGTCATGGAATAGCTGAGACTGGGTAATTTATAAAGAAAAGACGTTTAATTGACTCACGATTCTGCAAGCTGAACAGGAATCATGGCATCTGCTTCTGGTAAGGACCTCAGGAAGCTTTTACTCATGGTAGGAGGCAAAGTGGGAACAGGCACTTCACATGGCGAAAGCAGGAGAAAGAGAGCGAGGGGGAAGGTGCTACACACTTTTAAATGACTGTTTCTCAAGAAAACTCACTCCAGGGATGGCGCTAAACCATTCATGAGCAACTCACCTCCATGATCCAATCTCCTCCACCAGACCCCACCTCCAATGTTAGGAATTCCATTTCAATATGAGATTTGGGCAGGGACACACATCCAAACTATATCACTGGGTTTCCATCATAATTTTTTAAGAGAAAATGTGGGAGTAGAAGAGGATCTTATTTTAGTGTCATGGGACACTTAGTTACTTGGTTTTCTGAGGTTAACCTCAAGCTGCACAGCTCCTCACCTAGGCCTTATGTGTAGAATAATGTGTCAAATAGGCCACTTCATCCACTTATCCTTATATACAACTCTCTGTGTCCCTTGGGATTTTATGTTCGCTTTATGTTTGATACATTTCCTTGACCTTTTCCATGTTGGCCTAATCTGGAAACTTGCATGTTCTCCCCTCCTCTTTGTTCCCAACATATAATTTTACCCAAATAGGGCTCCTTGACTCTTCTTATATCCAGGAATTAAAAAAAAAAACTCTGAATCATCTTTGTTTCCTTCTAGATCATTCATTGAATATGAGGCAGGGCAAAACATGAAATGCTTGCCTGATGTTTGACCTACAAAATTATTTAATTCATTTTTGTCTTACTGGATATTTCAGGCATAGCACACAGATTCCAAAAGACACAAAAAAGTGTAAACTGAAGAGCATGGCTTTTTCCTTTTCCCATAACCCAGTTGCCAATATTTCTTCTAGGATGCAGTTTCTGTTACAGCCTAATATAAGTCATTTATATCAGCTTGATGCGTAATTTTCTAGAGACTGTCTATATTTACTACGTATCAATCAACTATTGATCTATTTTTTTGTGTGTATGGTAGCATTCTCTACATGCCGGTCTGAAATGTGCTTTTGATTTAACATTATGCCTTGAAGGTTGTTACTTATCAGTTTATAAAGTGGCTCAATTCATTTAATAGACACAGTGTTCTCTTGTATAGATGTACTTTAAATTATTTATCCAGTTTTCTATTGATGCCTATTTATCTTGCTGTCCATATTTTGCATTGCAAATAATGCAACATCAAATATTTTTGTACATTTGTCTTATAGTTTTTGTACTCTAAGCTATAAAATGAGAAAGTCAGTATAGCACCTTCTACCTCCTTTTCTCCTTCGTTCAGCTTTTGTTATTTATGACATTTTCTGCTACTGTATTTATGGCATTGACATTCTTTTCTGTAATAATAATCCTTCGATTTGTTCTAGTCTTAGTCTTACATTTAAATAAATTTAGTGCTCACCATCAGTCCTTCTGCTGTTGCTTCTTCACTTATCCCTAAGTTGGCTGAAGTTGCTCCTTTAATAGTTTTTTTCAAGAAAACAGCTAGAGAACTATATTCCCCAGAGTATTGTACATTTAGTATTATCTGTCTATTACCTTTATACTTTAATAACAGTGTGAATGCTAATTAAATTCTTGGGTCACATTGTGTCAATCTTCTTGAAGACTTAATTGCTTCACTGGATTTCAGCATT
>NW_012103277.1:2857910-2860754 GCF_000951045.1 Mandrillus leucophaeus | reverse complement strand
GTTCAATGTTATACAACGATTTAGTGGAAACCTAGATTATAACTAGATTTTCTAGTCCTTAGGTTTTCCTCAACAGAATCTGAAGGCAGGAAGAAAGTTCCAAATGTCTTCAGATAACCTACACTGCTTAAGGACCAAGTCATATTAGAAAGATTAGTTTCTTGCTCATTCTTTTTTTTTTCATTTGCTTTCCTTTTGATTGATACCTATAATTAAAAACACTCCTGAAAATTTTAACAATTGTATTTTGCGATCAGCAGTGTCTCTCCTTTTTCATTGTATCTCCCATATAGCTTGTCTTTATTGTAAGACATATGGGAGTCAAATGAATGCCACACAGATGTGATAATGTCTGTTTTTTAATGTGTAGGATGGAACTGCAGAACCCAATCAAGTCTTGAATTCTGGATTTCCTTAGCAGTATTCTTTCGCTGACTTTTTTTCTTCTTAATCGTTGAGTACTTCACTTGTGATAGAAATTGTCTTCATATTGCTTCATGAATAATTTTTAGTTTTCCTTTAATACACAAAGTAAGCTCACAATTTCCTCAAGTCATTGAAGTGGCTGTCAGTGGCTATTATTCTATTTAAGCATTTTTGGACTGTTAGCATTTTTGCACATAAAACTTCTATTTCAGAGGGAATCATGCATGGGTTGGGTATATTATGATTAATATAGAAAATACATCTACATGGTTTTCAAATGCAACAGTAAGCAAATGGTGGGGAGGGAAGTATATAAAGATAGGCCTATAGATCTCACAGGAACTATGGCTATCTACTTTTCTGTTCTAATGCCAGTGACAACAATAACAATACGCCGACTCCTAGGAGTTCCAGATAAGTCCAGGAGTAGGAAAAGAAAAAAAAGGAAGGAAAAATATGAAGCCATGTGGAAAACCAAATCAGAAGGAAGGTTCTATAGGAAACTGTTAATACACTGGGAAAAATAATTTTTAATGTATTTGCCATGTGCATGTATGTATGCATTTTCATGTATATGTCAGTGTGTTATCATTGTCCCTGAAATTAAAAAAGGAAAATAGATTATCTTACATTTGCCGTAAATATTCCTCCTAGAACCACATAATTTAAATTTAATTATATTTACCAAAAATACTTAGTGTCTATTGTGCGTAAGACTCTGTGATTATGAAGGATATGAATGTCAATGATGCTATCAAGAACTACAGATTTATGATAGAAATAAAACAACGTGCATGTTCTTTGTAGAGGTTATACAGTTATAATTGCTTATTTGCATTCCTTTGTGCAGGTATTAAAGCAAATTTCGTAGAATCCAAAGTTCTGGATTCAAAAATATCTTATATTTTTGTGCATTAATGGTTAAAATGTATTTATTATACACACACACACACTCCCTTACTCCACTTTTAAATTTTAAATTAGTAAAGAATACTAATAATTTCAATAACTTACACTAAGATAAAGCATTGGAGCTAAATGTTTGATATATACTTCATAAAACAAGCAAAAAATGAATAAAAGAAAGCATGGAGATGTAAGCTAACACATTAAAATGTGTGATTTATATTAAGAAGTTACCATGAAGACTGGACATGCTATTCAGGAATTATTCAATGCTTTCATCCCAGAGGTAATTTGCTTCTTTTAAATAAGAGAAGACATTTTAATTTGCAACCAGGCCTGAACATGTTTGTTTTTTAAACCACTACCATTCCCTGCAGCTAAAGATGGAAGATGGGAAGAGTATGTTTTATGATGCCTTTTCTCAAATGAAGCTTAGTAACTGCTTACCATGGAGGTTTCCATCTCCACTCTGAATCTCCATTTGAGTCTTGTTTATAAAACTCTAACGGCATAGAGTTACTGATAATGAAAAATGAAAATAAATTTCCTAGTTTTGATTCTTAAATATGTTATTTTATGTATATGTATATATCTGATATTTATCTAATACATATTTTATTGAAATGTTGGTTTTTAGATGAAATGCTACACAGCATATATACAAACTAATTTTTTTGCTAGGGTTGTGTTTGTACATATAGGATGGAATGGACAACTAAGACATTTAAATAGATATTTCAATAAAAGTGTTAATAGTAGACAATTGTAAGTAGCAAAACATCCACAGCCCCAGTACCTGCTCAGAGAATATAGTTTAGGTTGAATACGCAGGAAGCCTGTTAGAGTCTATGATCATGCCTGTGGGAAATACGTTTTCCTTCACACTTTAATTAAGCAGTTTTGTTCTGAACCCAGGATGTAACATTTCCCTTCTTCATATCAGAGGAATAATGAGTAACAAGCATTTCCTTGAGGAAAGTGGACAGAAAATATGGACTGTTCAACCTAGACTTCGAAAGCTATGAGTGGAATCTTTCCACATTTAGTGGAAGAGAAACCACTCACAGGCCACAAGCAGCAATTATTTTTGAGAACAGAAAGAAGGAAACCAAAGTCTCCTTAGGGATACAATTGATAAAAACTCAGACCCTAATGTGAAATATAAGCAATTATGTTTTGAAAAAGGACCTTAAGCTTTAAGGTAGTAAGTTCACTGACACAAGAAAATGACATACTAGTATAGATAAAAGTGGGACAAAAAATTGAGACACAAGTGAAAATTAAAAAGTCTAAGTGGAAGAATCAAGAAAAAACTAAAACAAAGACTATTCCTTTCCTGAACTAAGGTGTTTCATCAGGTCTCTATCAATAGACATAGGGTGTTTATTTTACAACCTCATACTCATTTATATTTAGTTTTACATAATTATGCTAAAGTCAAGTGTATAATAAACTTTGGAAAGCTTTCATTTAATAAAAGAGTTTCAATTACTCTTAAACCTCCATAAAATC